>NC_043701.1:25770984-25804782 GCF_006229205.1 Suricata suricatta
TTCCTCAAAAAACTATCCATAGAACTCTCCTATGACCCAGCAATAGCACTGCTAGGGATTTACCCAAGGGATACAGAAGTGCTGATGCATAGGGGCACATGTACCCCTAATGTTCATAGAAGCACTGTCAACAATAGCTAAAACATGGAAAGAGCCTTGCAATGAGAAAGAATGAAATCTGGCCATTTGTAGGAAAGTGGATGGACCTTGAGGGTGTCATGCTAAGCGAAATAAGTCAGGCAGAGGACAGATACCATATGTTTGCACTCATAGGTCTAACAGGAGAACAGGAGAAACCTAATGCAGAACCATGGGGAGAGGAAGAGGGAGAGAGAGTTGCGAAGAGATAGGGACGCAATACCTGATTGACTATTGAATATGGAAAACGAACTGAGGGTAGAAGGGGGAGGGGGAGTGGGGAAAAGAGGTGGTGGTGATGGAGGAGGGCACTTGTGGGGAAGTGTCCTGAGTGTTATATAGATACCAATTTGACAATAAACTACTAAAAAAGAAAAAAGAAAATTATACATTGAGCTGTATCAAATTAAAATCTTTTTCTATTAAAAGAATACCCTTAAGGAAAAAAATCAAGTCAAATAATAGGGAGAAATATTTGCAATATATCCATATGGCAAAATAGACAATAGAAAAGCAAGATCCTAGCAGAAAAATTAAAATTAAATATGTTCATGTGTGGCTCACATTATATTTCTATTGCACTATTTCTACATCACTTGAGAGTATACAATTCAAAAAGTAAAAATTACCTTTTTCAAGAGGGATTTAGATTAAGTGTCCTCAATAGTACCAGGATAAACTAGATCCAGATCCTCTGATTGGCAGAATCTGCACAAAACATCACATTCAAAATACATGCAATTTAACAAAACTTTCATTACTTCAGGTAGATATCAACTATATCATTCTGTAGACCTACATGTATCTACAGACGATTCAGGGAGAATTTTAACCATGCTTAAAAAGGCTACAAAATAACATCCCACAATCCCATCAATCTACAACATAGTCATTTATAGTTTCTTCCAATAGTTGTCATTGATCTTCTTGCTCCTAAGCATGTTCTTGATTTTAAACTATCCATATCCCTTTGCTCTCTAGATTTTATCCCCTATCTTTTTTTGGGGAGGGAGCAAAGATAAATTCTAAATCTGGCTCATATCCATGACACTGCCTTGCTTTAAACTTGGATTTTTTTCTCCATGGCTTTACTAGCTACAGTCCCAACCCCCACAGCCTTACCCTTGGGACTAGGCAATTTTCATATTCTTTACCCTATGAATGTAGCTATATTAATTGAAGTACTGAAAGGATGATGAAATATATTGCACTGTAAACCACTAATTACCAATACTTTTTGAAATATGGGACAATTTTCAGGAAATATTCAAAACGTTTCAGGTTCTATAAATATCTCAACTAGAAAGACACAAACTAGAGAGAGATTCATTTATAACAAATGCATGAATAGGAGTTGTAGCTATTCTAACAAAATATCTTATTCAACTTACTAAGAGAATTTGAGGCCATTTATTCTGACTTCTTTATTCTTTAAATTCTGTATCAGGTACATCACCAAAAAGCTTCAGAGTTCTAAACACTGTATTTGTGCAATGAGAAAAGTAAAGTGTGTCTAAATGCCAGAGGGAGTGTGCACTATGTTGACAAACTTTTTAAGTACCTAGGAATGTTCACTCTGAAAAGCAGAGTACTCTATTTTAGAAATAGAGTAAATTAAGTTAATAAAAGTATCTTTTTCTAGATCTGACTTCTATGTATAGCTGGCAAGGTACAGGATTTATAATAGGATATCCTACATATAAGTGGCATTGCATTTGAATATACATTAGTTTGAGGAAATTTTCAAGAAAAAGATTCTAAGGTATCTTTATAAAATTAAGTTTTTTTTAATAAAAGTGATATGAAATTTCATGAATTAAATAACTTTTAAGAGGAAGTACTCTTGAAACTTACTATTTGTTAAATAAACAGAATTAGATTCACAGATCTTTCAAATAAGAAAATATGACTCACTAATGCTAAAACTAATTGGCTTTAAGAAACATACAAAGAGCAGTGTTTAGATACAATGAATAATTCATTGATAGAATCTATTATGCATCATAAAGAAAAAATGTTAGAAACTCTTATCATGACAATTACCCTTGATCATATGATTTCTCTAGTATAGAGAGCTGGTAATGAAAATGGGGCACTCACTTGCTTTGCATAAAAGTCGTGATTTATTCTAAGAGGGAACCATAAAATGAAATTAGAAGTGAACTGCTCAAGGCTCGATTGTAAAGTCCAAATATGGATTTATAAAATCAATCTCATTTATCACTTGAATACTTGAGTATCTTTCATGAACAAAACACTTCGTAATATGGATTATAAGTATTATTTCTGTTCTCAAATGCAATAGTCTAGAAAACAATTTATAGGTAATCCTAAATAAAAATCCTTTGAATTCCATTGAACAATTGAGCTGGGAAAGGCTGACATATTGGCAAAGATGATTCTAATAATGATAGCTAAGATGGAACAGAACATTGTCCTGTTTTGCCCTCGTAGCCCTTTCTTTCCCTTCTTTTTGCTCTGTGAAATTGGAGATCTGTTCCCATAAACTGTTTTCAAAAATCACATTGTCAGTTGGCTTACAATTGGACTCCTCATATGAGAGGATGGAAAGATGAAAGAAGGGAGGAAGCAGACTATTTTTTGTCTATCTTGGCCTTCTGCATCATCCTACCCTGATCATCAAGCAGTGGCTGCATCCCCTTCAAGGCACTAGCTTCCAGTCACATGACTCTGGCCCCTGAGTTCACATGACATTACCATACCCCTTTGTGCCTAATGTCTACACAGTAGATACATTCTGCTATTGATCCTGATGGACTGTCTCATCACAGTTTCCTACTCATTTTCTCAGCTTTTCTATCACCTGTGTAACAAGAAATGTATTTTAAACTCCATTTTAAGTATTTTGATTATTTTCTGATTTTTTGGCTAGACACTGAGTATAAGAACACCATCAGAGGATTACACCACGAAATTTTTTTTAAATGTTTATTTTTGAGAGAGAGAGAGTGGGGGCAGTAGTGGTGGGGTGGGGTGTGTCTGAAGAGAATCCCAAGGGGGCTCTGCTGACAACAGTGAGCCTGAGGTGGGGCTTGAACTCACAGTGAGATCATGACCTGTGCTGAAGTCAGACACTCAACCTAGTCACCCAGGAACCCCTGAAATTATTTACATATGATTTTGCATATATTCCTTACAATAACCATAAGAAACATATTATGGAATTATTTGGCAGAAGAGAAAAGTTAAAGTGGTTTAAATATTTTTACAAGATCACAAAACCATAAGAGCTAGAATTTAAATTGCCGGAGTCCAGCTCCCGCAGGTCCAGGGGTCCCCCGAAGAATGACGGTGCAGGCCAAAGAGAAAGTGGGAGAGCCTTGCATTTTCGTTCTGATCCCCAGACAAGCACTCCTGCCCATCTGGCAGTTGTCTCCATCTTGTCTGGTTCTCAAGGTTTATTTATGGCAGTAAATGATTTCCAATGTATAAGTTTTACAATTTTAGCCACAGGCACTCAAGGTCATAGTCCCCAAAATGATAGATACATTTTATGCAGTAGTGACTATCACAAAGGCATTCAGGCCCAGAAGGTATTCAGTTATCCGTATTGCTTAGGGGAAAGTTATGTGTTGCATTAGGGTGTATCTAGTTTACTTGCTTATCTTTTCCCTGACCAGGTGCGGTCACGTCTCAGGGACAGGGCGCGGGGACAGTCAGCTCCTGACTCTAATTAGCAAGACACTCTGAGGTTTGGTGCTCAAGCAGAAATGAAAGTTTTGGGAGCTACCTGGGGGCAAGAGACCGTGCAAACTTGCTGTACCCTCACCAGGAATATTCACTCTACGGGTGTGTTCAAATAGTTCCCAACATTAAATCCTGGAAATGTGACTCTAAAATATTCTTGGGGTACCTGGCTGGCTCAGCTGGTTAAGCATCTAACTTCAGCTCAGGTCATGATCCCATGGTTTGTGAGTTCAAGCCCTGCATTGGGCTCTGTGCTGACAGCTTTGAGTCTGGCTGTTTCAGAGCCTTTCTATCTCTCTGCCCTTACCCCTGCTCATGCTCTCTCTTTCTCTTTCAAAAATAAACATTAAAAAAATTTAAATTAATATCCTTAACCATTAGAATACTAGGTCAAATCTTACCACCTGCTATGTAGGGCATGTCTAATAGAAATGACTCTAAGCTGTCAAAACACCAAAAGAAGAACTTGGTTCACCTTCATATTAATATCCAAGGAGTAAAGCAAGGCATCATGGCTGTAATTCATATATCCTATACCAAGAGATTATTGTTCTTGGTTCTTAAATATAGCAGCTTAACAAAAACAGACAAAAATCCTTGTCATGAGCTTAGAAACTATTAGAACTATTAGAGGTTGAAAGATAATAGATACATGAATAAGATAAATATATGATATTATCCAGTTCTATGAAAATAAAGGAAGATGCATGAGGAATCTTAGGTATTGGAATTTTAAGTATGAAAGTTCTGTGGTTTCTTAGATGCTCTCTCAATTATCTCCTTTCTTCTGTCTTGTCCACAACCACCTTTCAGGACCACCTCTCCTCTTTTAGACTTGGATGAAATACTATGCCACAGAGTATGGGATACAGTTTAATAAATGGCCATCAGGGAACATGGTATCAAAATACAAGAGATCCCACCAAGTTACTCCCATGTTTCACCTCCTGTAATGTCATAGGAAGCAGGAGACCTTCTGTTATCTCCCCAGTGAACTACTTTGCTGTAAAGTTCCTCCTTTTCATCGTTATAAAAAAATTTCAAATACGTTTACTGAGAACCTGTTGTATCTCTTTCTTAGTGAACAAGTACTCAGGTGGTAATGAATTGCATTAACTTGTTTGGTATCTTTCTTTGTTTTGTTTTCTTCACCCTCACCCTGGGTATGTTTCTCTCAATAATCACCATCTAAATCTTTTCTTCAGACTGTAAAGAAGCTGAGTTTATTATCTTGAATGTATCATAGATAAGCTGCTATATAATGATTGCCACTTCAGATAGCTGTGAAATTAGGTGATTAACTAGTTGTTACTTAACCTTCTAATTTCTGTATAAGTCTAATTACATGAAATAGAAGTTGGGGTTCTGATTTTTTGCTTTGCTTATCCATTTGGAGTGTCATTGTAACTACTGTATTGTAAATGATGGAAAATAATTGCATATGTTAAAAAATAGTGTTATATTCTAAAAAAAATAAAAAATAAAGTAAAAAAAAGAAATTTGGAGGAGGTATCTAATTAGCAATAGATCTGTGCCTCATATGTCATAGATGCCATCTTTGATTCTGTGTCATCCTTTCAGGTCCATGAAGACCACTGAACCTCCTCTCATTGCATTTTAATTTGCGGCAAGAAGAAGGAAGAGGAAAGGAGAAACAGTAGTTGGATCTCCCTTTTCATTGTGAAAGAATTTCCTCAGAAATGCTAACAATATAATTCCACTTACCACCTCATTGGTTAAAACTGCTACTTGGCAAACCTTTTTCAAGAGAAACTTGAAGTCTGAGTAGTTAGCACCCTTCGTCTTTTCCAGTAAAAGTGTATAAGGAAGTAGTCTGGGGATGGGCAGACTGGCCAGGCAGTAAAGTCAGCTACATTCATTAAGAGGACTTCCAATAGAAGAAAATAGAGGGCATGTCACTGAAGCATTATTTGAAAATGCCCGCAATCATCTAGAATATAGTAAAGAAATCAACCACTTATTACCAAGGAAAGTGAATAGGCACTTGTTGGGATGAGCACTGGGTGTTATATGTAAGTGATGAATCACTGGGTTCTACTCCTGAAGGCAAGCCTAAACTGCATGTTAACAAACTTGAGAATAAAAATAGATACCTTGTTGAAAGTTGAGTTGCTCCTCACAAAATCTGAATAAAAAGTGTTGAAATCAACTATAAAGAAAAGATGAGTTCGTTAAAAAGGAAGGACAGACAGTTTTCAGTAGCAAGGATAGAGACAAAGATAATGGAATTGCATCTTATAAGTGCTAAGGAAAAATATATGTCACCTAAGAATTTTGTGCCCAATTCAACTATCATTCAAGAATATGTATGATATAAAGATATTTTATTTCAAATAGTGGAAAAGTTTATCAGTCCCACATACTTGGTGAAAGAATTAGAATATATACCAATTATAAGGAAATTGAAATCATTAGGGAGTAGAATACAGAACAGCAGTATGCTCTCCCAGTGACCAAATTTGAGGTGAGGATAATTGCATAGAATTGGAAGAATATACAACACAGGGTGATTATTCTTCCTAACTGGAAAATTTTTGACAGTAAGTGGGGTTACTAAAGGGTTTAAAATATAACTTCACAAAATATTTTCATTGACCACTTGTTTCATATTGCTAGCTCTTTTTAAGTTATATCAAAAAATATTTTGAAAGTTAATATTTCTAAAATATGTATACACATCAATCAAGAGGTTAAGTATCTGACTCGATTTCAGCTCAGGTCATGATCTCACAGTTCATGGGCTTAAGCTCTGCATCAGGCTCTGTGCTGACAGCTTGGAGCCTGCTTGGGATTCTCTCTCCCACCTTCTCTTCCTACCCCACCCTTCACTCATACCTTTTTTCAAAATAAATAAACTTTGAAAAGGTTTAAAATTAATAAATTACTCTTAGCAAATATTCACATACTTTAGTATGTTTCTTAGTTGTACTTGTTTCTAAAACTATGTCAATAGACTTCTGTAAAATGTGTTTTTTTTCAAATATGGTCTTGTTAATTTTTATTCAGTTTACTACAATATTCTTCAAAATTGCCTTTCATAGTCAACAAATTTGAAATTGTTAGATTCTACTGAAGATTCTATTTTTTTAATGAAAATATTCACGCTAGATGCTTAAGTCTCTTATAAGCTCAAAATAAGGTTTACTAAGCCCAGGATATTTTCAGTTACGGTCTTTTTGTTTCCAACCAGAGTTTCTTCTTTAATAAACATTTTCACAACATAAAACTCATAAACCTAAGGTTACTTTAAATATTTCAATAAATATGAATTTTAAAAGATTAAAGATAGACATCCAAGATAAAGTAAGAGGGCACAGGCTATCAATTTATCCAATTAAAAGTAGAACTATCAAAAGATTGTTTCCACAATGAGATATTCCAAAGCACAAATATAGATTTTCTATATTAAATATTGTAAATAATTTGAGCTCTCATTTAATTCTGTTCTTGATTCTATAGGGATAAATTTAAACTTCCTGTTTGCAAGCTTTATTTCAGTCCATCTCAATTTGCTAGTCTTTAAATCTGATATTTTCTATCAGTTCATTTTTTTTAAGATGTCATTTATTTTTAACAAAAAGCAGTAAAAATTTAGTATAAATATTTAGAAAAATATTTTTGTGCATTTAGATGGACTTACAAAAATTTTACAGCTCAAATCTTAAAATTAATATAGAAAATGAAAAGTGAAGGCTACATGTGTTATTAGTCTGAGTTTTTGTTTCTGTGCAACTCAGCATTGGTTTTGCAATAAAATTCTTACCTACTTTAGTTGTGTATGGGCAAAAATTCTAAATATTGACAACCTCAAGCTTCTACTTCTATTGGCATAAATACCCATTTTGTTTGGATATAATTACGATTTATGTGTGTAGTCCCAAACCAAATCCAAGTATGTTTCTGCTCTATAGGTTTCTTACTTTCGTGTGAATATTGTTTTATCATAAAGCTTTGCTTCACTAAAATTGGTTAAAATATTTTTGTCATTCATGTTAAACTTTAACCTTCCAATAACATAATATGTGTCTTGACTTTAACAAAATAAACTTCCAAGGCTGTATTTTTTTCTCAGTTAATGAATAACAAATATTTGATGACATTAAAAATAAAAAACATTGGAAAAACTTAACTACATTTAAAGTTCTCCTTGTACTAATAGAGTCAAGACCTTAACATGTATCACTTCATTCTACATGGTATATAAGAAAACTAGCATCAGTCAGCAGGTCAATTAGTATAGAAGAGATGTGTGATTCTTATGAAAAGTCATGCTTTACTGAAAGATACATAAATGCACCTTCTGCAGTTTTGAGTGTCATCTTCTAGGGGCACCTGGGTGGCTCAGTCGGTTGAGCGTCCGACTTCGGCTCAGGTCATGATCTCACAGTTGGTGGGTTCAAGCCCAGCGTCGGGCTCTGTGCTGTGACTGCTAGCTCAGAGCCTGGAGCTTGTCTTCGAATTCTGTGTCTCCCCCTCTCTCTCTGACCCTCCCCTGCCCATGCTGTCTCTCTCTATATATCTCTATCTCAAAAAATAAATAAAACATTAAAAACAATTTGAGTGTCATCTTCTTAAATAACCAGATATTTGAGATAGATTAGGATGATTGTGACAGAAACTAGAAATAAAATATCTTGGAGTTTTATCATACCCATTCTATTTATAAATATTTGGTTAAGAAATTTTAACAATCTGGTACAAATACTAAACTAGATGGACGACAGGACATAAATCAGAAATTTCTCAGGCTAGCCAAATGTGCAATCACCATGTTAAACCCCACAGTACACTCGGTTATTTATACACAGTATGGTGGTATTCAGAGTACTGTGTTTTTGAAATCTGAATTTAATTTTGTAAAAAAAATCTATTCAGCTTTATAGATATAATCTAATGGTTTAGAATAATTTATATGAAGCACTGAAGAGGATTTATAAAGCTTAATAACTATGATTATAAACAGTATATTGGGAAAATATTGGATGCTTTTATACAATAAAATGAAGCATATTATAAAATTTTATAAATTTTGTGAATCTATAGTTGTCATAATATTTAATATAATGTTACTTTTCCCTGAATAAAATGACAAAGTGCTACTTTTAACTATTGGTCTTCACTCTATTTTCCCTCATGCTAAAAATGATGAACTATCATTTTTCTCATTGATTTCTTTTTATATAAAAGTCAGTGCATAATTATATTTCAACATAGAAACTGTAATTTAAGTAAGTTTTGAAACATCATGAAGTCTTATTATGCAAATCATATCCCTTCTTTGTCCTTATCTGATGTATAATAGGATTCAAAATTAATTTTATTTGACATGGGTTAAGGAATATACTTTATTGAGAAAACTTACAAAGGGTCAAGGTCAACAAGAGATTTTTTTAGAAGCCCCTGATACTCCCATCATTCCAGAGAAGTGTGCAGAAGCATTGGTTCTGTTAAAGCACTGAGCTTTTCATCCTCTTTTATATGACAAGCATAGGAAAACAGCTTTATTATTAAGAGAATAAACAAACTCCTGAATTTTGGGTCCATCTACTTTTAAAACTGTTCTGGAAACAATTGTGTTTCAACACTTGGATATCCAAAATCTGAAGACATATCCCCTTGTTGGGGGAGGAAGCCCCAGGGCTATGGGAAAATAAACTTGGTTGAAGGAATCCACAGTCAGAGCTAGCTAATATGCAGGCAAAACAAAGCATTCATGGTCACTTTCGCCAACTGTGCCTGTGGTCCCACAAGTATAAAACTCATTGTGGAAAGTATCTTCTTTATTTATATACTGTAACCATGATTAGATTGTTTTACACAAATGGGCATTTACGATTAACAAGTTCTACATTATACATGACAAATTTTCTTTTTTTTTTTTAATTTTTATGTCTTTTATTTATTTTTGAGAGACAGAGACAGCATGAGCAGGGGAGGGTCAGAGAGAGAGGGAGACACAGAATCTGAAGACAGGCTGCAGGCTCTGAGCTGTCAGCACAGAGCCCGACACGGGGCTCGAACCCACGAACTGTGAGATCATGACCTGAGCCGAAGCCGGCCGCTTAACCCACTGAGCCACCCAGGCGCCCCGACAAATTTTCTTGAAATGTATAAACATGGCACATTTTTTAAGCATTATGTGTATAAAAATGAAGTCACCTGGTGTTAAACACTCTTAACTATTATAACCATTTCTGAACTTAATAGGATGGACTTGAATGAAGACAGATTCAAGGATTTAGTCAATAGTTGCCTTTTGCAAGCAGGGTATCACTCTAAAGCCCTTAAATCAAAGAAAAAATGTAAAGTAATTATATTTAAAAGTGACTGTTTTTCTGGAAAAAGTATTGGTGTCCTATAGTCTATTCTATTTGAGCAATTAAATACTAAATTTGACAGAATCAAAAGATGCCAATATAAGAATTTATTTTTATTTGAAAGGGATAATTTAGAAATCACTCAATTTTTTCAAGACAGATACTTCAGTTCTGCAGTATACATAGGATGTTTTCAGATTGTCAATTCTTTTAGAGTCTATGATTCATTACTGCTCAAACTGCTATTCATTTCTGTTCAATGTCACCAAAAATTCATCACATCTCTAATTTATTATATAGAAAGTACTATTTGAAGGAAATGGGGGGGTGTGCAAATAAACCTTGAAAATCACAGTATGTGGCTTCTCTGATCTCCCTGAAACATTTGCTCTAAGATAAAATGAATATTTCTTACTCATATAATTTGAAAAATTTAGGATGACAGATAAAGATTTCAAAATATCAGAAAAGCAAGATACCTTAAAAATAAAGAATAGACTAGTTTATTTCTGTTGATTCTACTTCCACCACTCAAATGTAAGATGATTAAGGGCAGGTTATGTAACACATCTAGCCTCATTTTTTACACCTGTCAGATATGCGCAAGGCTAGAACTAATAGAAATTATTAGGCACCATCATATTAATTTTGTGTCTCCCCAAATTCAAAGTTGGTTAATACATTGTAATACCACTGACATTATAGAATAAACTTGATATTCATTTGCTTCAACATTTCCTTAGCAATGAATGAATGGGTACCATAAATTTTTTTAATTTTTTAATGTTTATTTTTGAGAGAGAGAGAGAGAGAGAGAGAGAGAGAGAGAATGTGTGTGTGTGTGTGTGTGTAGGGGAGGGGCAGAGAGAAAAAGACAGAATATGAGTGGGCAAAGACCTGATGTGAGGCTTGAACTCACAGACCAGACCATGAGATAGTGAACTGACTGAGCACCCAGGTACCCCTTATGGGTAGTATATTTAAATAACAGGGGAATACTCTACATGGAAAAGCCAATCGACTCTACCAGAAGCCTTCTAGAACTGATCAATGAATTCAGTAAAGTTGCAGGATACAAAATCAATGTACAGAAATCGGTTGCATTTGTATACACCAATAATGAAGAAATGGAAAGAGAAATTAAGAAACTTGTCCCATTCACAATTGCAAGAAAAACCATAAAATACCTAGGAATAAACCTAACCAAGGATGTAAAAGACATATACGATGAAAACTATAGAAAACTTATGAAAGAAATTGAAGAAGACACCAAGAAATGGAAAAACATTCCATGCTCATGGATTCGAAGAATAAACATTGTGAAAATGTCATTACTACCCAAAGCAATCTACACATTCAATGCAATCTCCATCAAAATTGCACCAGTGTTCTTCTCAAAGCTAGAACAAGCTATCCTCAAATTCATATGGAACCACAAAGGACCCCAAATAGCCAAAGTAATATTGAAGAAGAAAACCAAAACGGGAGGCATCACAATCCCAGACTTTAGCCTCTACTACAAAGTTGTCATCATAAAGACAGTATGGTATTGGCATAAAAACATACACATAGACCAATGGAATATAATAGAGAACCCAGAACACAAATAAATGGCCAATTAATCTTTGACAAAGCAGAAAAGAGTATCCAACGGAAAAAAGACTGCCTCTTTAGCAGGTGGTGCTGGGAGAACTGGACAGCAACATGCAGAAGAATGAAACTAGACCACTTTCTTACACCATACACAAAAATAAACTCAAAATGGCTGAAGGACCTGAATGTGGGAATAGGAAACCATCAAAACCCTCTAGGAGAAAGTAGGAAACAACCTCCTTGACCTCAACTGCAGCAATTGCCCCAAAGGCAAGGTAAATAAAAGCAAAAATGAACTACTGTGACCTCAACAAGATAAAAACCTTTTGCACTGCAAAGGAAACAATCAAGAAAACTAATAAGCAACTGACAGAATGGAAAAAGATAGTTGCAAATGACATCAGATAAAGGGCTAGTATCCAAAATCTACATGGAACTCACTAAACTCCACACTCAAAAAACAAATAACCCAGTGAAGAAATGGGTAGAAGACATGAACTGACACTTCTCCAAAGAGGACATCCAGATGGCCTACAGACACATGAAACGATGCTCAACATCACTTATCATCAGGGAAATACAAATCAAAACCACACTGAGATACCACCTCACGCCAGTCAGAGTGGCTAAAATGAACAAATCAAGAGACTATAGATGCTGGCGAGGATGTGGAGAAATGGGCACCCTCCTACACTGTTGGTGGGAATGTAAACTGATGCAGCCGCTCTAGAAAACAGTGTGGAGGCTCCTCAAAAAACTATCAGAACTCCCCTATGGCCCAGCAATAGCACTGCTAGGGATTTACACAAGGGATACAGAAGTGCTGATGCACAGGAGCACATGCACCCCAATGTTCATCGTGGCACTTTCTACAATAGCCAAATCCTGGAAAGAGTCTAAATGTTTATCACCTAATGAATGGATCAAGAAGATGTGGTATATATATACAATGGAGTACTACATAGCAATGAGAAAGAATGAAATCTGGCCATTTGTAACAAAGTGGATGGACCTTGAGGGTGTCCTGCTAAGCTAAATAAGTCAGGCAGAGAAGGACAGATACCATATCTTTGCACCTAACAGGTCTAACAGGAGAAACCTAAAAGGACCATAGGGAGGGAAAGGGGGAAAGACAGTTGGGGAGAGAGAAGGACACAAGTCATGAGAGACTAATGAATACTGAAAACGAACTGAGGGCTGAAGGAGGAGGGGGTAGGGAAGAAGAGTGGTGGTGATGGAGGAGGGCACTTGTGGGGAAGAGCATGGGTGTTTTATGGAAACCAATTTGACAGTAATCTATTAAAAATAAATAACAGGGGAAAACCTTAAATTTGACTATGATTTTTTATGGCAGGTCTTAGCAGTGACATAATATAGGGCAAAGCTATTGTATGCACTGATTCCAAACAGAAATCCCCCTCTTTTATTTTAGGGTGAGCTTCCTAGAACTGTTGCTCTTTGCATACTTTGGGAACACTCATCTAATGACTTTTAAAAGAATCTGCTTTATTGCTATGTGTTGTAATGCTTTTAAAATTGTTTAGTAAAATTCTGTTTTTCATTAATTGCAATCTACTGCTTAGCTACGCTATAGAAAATAAATACACATTTATAGTTATTCTTTGTTGTATTCTTAAAAATTACTTTTATTTTTTTTAATAAAGACACGTTTATTTTTCAGAAAACATGAATCCATCTGAAACAGATTTTATTTGTTTCTGTATTGTCAAATATGGAGAATGTTGTCAGTAGATCTATAAGGCCAATAGTTGAGGACAAAAAAGATATTTGTCTTAAGTAAAAATATCCAAGAGCTAGGAACAAAGACATCTTCTGGTAGCGTTGAGAATTCACTGAGCATCATATAATGAAATACAGAAATATTGTCTAAGCTTAGACCTGACATGCCAAAAATAGAAAATTCAAATGCACATAATGCATATTTTCCTACATATTTCAATGCACTTCAGGACAATGATAAAGATAAGAGACATTCTTTATACAAGATCCCATAGTGGCCATAAGGCAACAGACTGTATTAGTTTCTTATTGCTGTTTTAACAAATTACCACCAAACTCAGTGGCTTAAAATGGTGCAAAAATAGGTTGGAAAGTTGGTAGAAAAGGAGGACCCTAAGTTCCCCTCGTCCCACAGATGCATCTAGATAACACTCAAATAAGCATAAATAATCAGAAAATGATGCCAAAACTGGAAGAATAAACTTGAAACCAGTAGCACAGAGAAGGGTCAAAGACTGACTATCACCCCGGGAAGCCCACACAGGGAAGACAAATCCCCATAATATTTGGCTTTGAAAATAAAACAGGCAAATTTCATGAGTTCTTATAACCAGCAGGACTTAAAGCCTAGAATTTTAAAAATCAGCAAGTTCAGCTATGGGAGAGCTCAGAGGGTATTAGGAAGCAGAGTTCCCACCCTTAATAAAAAGACATGACAACAAACAGCCCATGGAGATACAGCTGGGAAGCAGCAGTTTAAAAATGTCAGGTAGAGACAGGAGGGAGAGTTATTTATTCATTTCAGAGCTTGGCTGGAGAGGCAGGGATCACAGGATGAGCCTTCAATGAATAAAGGAGATGGCAGACACCATTTCTCTATCCCAACCTCCAGCATAAACATAGAGCCACCTATGGGAACCAGCAAAGTCCCAACACTCATTACTTAACTTGCTTACATCAAGCCCCCAATGCCCTTTGATGGGTCTGCCTTTCCCAGACACACTTGCCTCAGGCCTGGTGCTATGGGCTCCATCCAAAAACAGAAAAAAGGAAAAAAAAAAAAAACAACCAGCATAAACTTCACCAACACCTCATCCCCTGACCCCTGTGTTTTGTGGGACCTTAGTTCTAGCAGCAGCAGGTCTCATTTCACAAGCAGACCAGCGCAAACATTTTTTATAATACACCCCACTGGTCAGGAAACAAATACTGCCCACAACAAAGAGAGCCTCTGCAGACAACTGGATAGAAGGAAAAGGTGGCCAGGATCCAACAGCAGGGCACATGCAACATGCCTAAGAGACACTTTCTGATGTGCCAGGTCCTGGGAAAAAGGCAACACGGTATTTCAGGACACCACAGGACCTCTCCTTCATGAAGTCAGTACCTTTAAGAACAGGAGATGAAGGTGACTTTCCTAACACATGAAAAAAACACAGAATATTAGATAAATGATGAGACAGAGGAATATGTATCGAATGAAAGAATAGGACAAAATCACAGCAAGAAATGTAAGCAAAACAGATATAAGTAATATGTCCAACAGAGAATTTAAAGTAATGATCACAAAGATATCACAAGACTTGAAAAAGAGTGGAGGACACCAGTAGGACTCTTAACAGAGAAATAAAAAAAAGAAAATGATCAGAGATGAACACCACAATAAATAAAATTAAAAATACACTTAAGGAATAAATAGCAGGCTAGAGGAAGCAGAGGAATGGATAAAAACCTGAAAAATAGAGTAAAGTAATCAAGTTGAACAAATGGGAGAAAAAAATCATTATGTAAAATGAAAATAGAGAACTCAGTGACTCCACCAAGCATAATAAGATTCATATTATAGGAATCCCAAAAGAAGAAGAGACAAAAAGGGAAGAAAATCTTTTGAAGAAATAATAGCTGCAAACTTTCCTAATCTGGGGAAGGAAACACATATCCAGATCTGGGAGGTACCGAGATCCCCTAACAAAATCATCCCAAGGAAGTCCACATCAGAAGAAAAGAAAAAAGAAAAGAAAAGAAAAGAAAAGAAAAGAAAAGAAAAGAAAAGAAAAGAAAAGAAAAGAAAAGAAAAGAAAAGAAAAGAAAAGAAAAAAGAAAAGAAAAAGAAAAGAAAAGAAAAGGAAAAGAAAGGAAAAGAAAAGAAAAGAAAAGAAAAGAAAAGAAAAGAAGAGAAGAGAAGAGAAGAGAAGAGAAGAGAAGAGAAGAGAAGAACATAGTAATTAAAATTGCAAAACAAACAAAAACAAACCAGTGATAAAGTGAAAATTTCAAAAGCAGCAAGAGAAAAGAAACCAATTACATACAAGGTAACCTCATAAGAACATCAGCTAACTCCTGGCAGTAGCTTTGCAGGCCAGAAGGGATTGGCATGATACATTCAAAGTTCTGAAAGAAAAGAACCTGCACCCAAGAATCCTGTATCCAGCAAGGCTATAATTCATAGATGGAGAGATGCAAGTTTCTCAGACAAAAACTAGAAGAGTTCATGACCACTAAACCAGCCTTACAAGAAATATTAAAGGAGACTCTTTGAGATGAAAAACCAAAAGTAAGAATATGAAAAGTGGGAAGCACAAAAGCAACAACAACAACAACAACAACAACAAAAAAAATATATATATATATATAAATCAGTCAAAGGATTCACAAAATAAAAGAATGTAAAATATGACACCATATACCTAAAGTGTGAGGGGGAGAAGAGTAAAGAATGTGTTCAAACTAGGTAGCCACCAACTTGATAAAGATTGCTTTAATGAGATGTTATGTACAAACCTAATGGTAACCACAAGTAAAAAAAAACAACAACCAGTAATAGATGTACAAAGATTAAAAAGAAAGGAATCCAAGTATATCATTTAAGAAAGCCAATAAACCATGAAAGAAAGACAAGAAAGGATCAGACAAAAACTACAAAAACAACTACAAAACAAATAAAATGGTAATAAATGCATGTCTAACAATAATTACTTTGAATTTAAATGGACTAAATGTTCCAATGAAAAGACATAGGGTGACAGAGTGGATAAAAAGAACAAGACTCATCTATATGTAGCCTACATGAGACTCATTTCAGTCCTAAAGACATCTGGAGATAGAAAATGAGAGGATGGAGAAATATTTATCATGCAATGGATGTCACAAGAAAGCCAGGGTATCAATACTTCTATCAGAAAAAAATAGACTTCTGGGACCCCTGGGTGGCTCAGTCAGTATAGCATCTGACTCTTGATTTCAACTCAGGTCATAATCCCACAGTTCATGGGATCAAGTTCCATGTCAGGCTCGGTGCTGATAGTGTGGAGCCTACTTGGGATTCATTCTCTCTCTCTCTCTCTCTCTTTCTCCCCTCCCCCACTCATGTGCTTGCTAGCTATCTTTGTCTCTCTCCCTCTTTCTCTTTCAAAATGAATAATTAAAAAATTTTAAAAAGAAATTTTAAAAAGAAAAAATATACAGGAGACACAGAAGGACACTAATAACAAAAGGACAAAGACAAGAAGATACAAGACTAAATATTTATGCACCCAACATGAAACAACTATATAAAATAGTTAATAATAATCTTAGAAGAAGTAATTGACACACATACGATATTAGTATGAGAATTTAACACCCCACTTAAATAAATGAACAGATCATCCAAACAGAAAATATATAAGGAAACAGTGGCTTTAAATGACACACTGGACCAGATGGATTTAACAGATGTATTCAGAACATTCCACCCAGAAAGAATTCACATTATTTACAAGAGCACATGAAACACTGTCCAGAGTAGACCATGCATTAGGCCACAAAACAAGTCTCAACAAATCAAAAAAGATCAAAGTCATACCATACATCCTTTCTGACAGCAATGCTATGAAACTAGAAATCAACCACAAGAAAATAATTTGGAAAGAACACAAGAACATGGATGTTAAGTAATATAATACTAAACAATGAATGGATCGACCAAAAAATCAAAAAGGAAATGAAAAATTACACTGAGACAAATAAAAATGGAAACTGAAAAGTCCAAAAATCTTTGGGATGCAGCAAAAGCTGCTCAAAGAGGGAAGTATATAGCAATATAGTTTTACCTCAAGAAGCAAAAAGAAAATCAAATAAACAACCTAACCTTACACCTAAAGGAAGTAGAAAAAGAAGAACAGACAAAATCCCAAACCATTAGAAGGAAGGAAAGAGTAAAGACTAGAGCATAAGTAAACAAAATAGAAACAAACAAACAAGAAAATGGATCAATCAAATCAGAAGCTGGTTATTTGAAAAGATCAACAAAAATGATAAGCCTCTAGCAATACTTACAAAAAAAAAAAAGAGGGAGAAAGGACTCAAACAAAACCACAAAGAAAATAAATAACTGACACCACATAAATACAAACATTGAAAGAGATTATGAAAGACTATATCCCAACAAACTGGACAACCTACAAGAAATGGATAAATTTCTAGAATGGTATAACCTCCCAAAACTCAAACAGGAAGAAATAGAAATTTTGAACAGACTGATTACCAGCTGTAAAACTGAATCAATAATATTGGAGAATAAGAAGCTAGAGGCACTGTAGGAATGTCCTGAAGGAAAGGGAGAGACCAGCAAGGAACTGAAAGCAGTTCCCTTCCCAGGTCGGAAAGCTGCTGGGACCACTCATTCTCTCCAGAAGGACATCATACGGATGCCAGGCCAGGGATAAGATGGTTTCATCTGGTGCCAGATGTACTCATGTCTCAGTATGGAATACACTGCAGGTTTGTGACCTGTCAAGATGCCAAATACTATATTGTATGTGTTTGCTGTTATCAGACTAATAGCAAATAAAACAGGCTTGAGCCAGGAGACTGATGCTTTGGCTCCTGGAGAGTCATAGCCCCCTGCTTCTTAATTTTCTCATTACTGCACCTTTGGGACCTGTCTCTCTTTCACAATAATTTGAAAACTCCCAACTAACAATGGTCTAGGACCAGATGGCTTCACAGGTGAATTCTACCAAACATTTTAAGAAGAGTTAATATCTATTCCTTTCAAACTATTCCACAAATACAAAAGGTAGGAAGACTTCCAAATTCATTCTAGGAGAATAGCATTACCTTGATAACAAAGCCAGATAAAGACATCACTCACACACACACACACACACGGCCAATATTTCTGATGAATACAGATCCAAAAATCCTCAACAAAATACTAGCAAACCAAGTCCCACAAAACATTAAAAAATTACTCGCCACAATCAAGTGGAGTTCATTTCCAGGGTGCAAGATAGTACAATATTCACAAATCAATCAACATGATATATCACATCAATAAGAGAGGAGAAAAGTCATACGATCATTTCCATAGATGCATAAAAATCATTTGATAAAGTACAATATCTATTCATGATAAAACCCTCAACAAAGTAGGTTTAGAGGGGCACACACCTAAACATAATAAAAGCATTACATGGAAAATCTATAGCAAACATTATACTCAATAGGGAAAAATTGAGAGCTTTTCCCCTGAGGTCAGGAATGAGACAAGGATGTCCACTCACACCATATGTATTCAAGATAGTACTGGAAATCCTAGCCACAGCAATCAGAGAACAAAAATAAAAAAGCATCCAAATTGGCAAGAGAGATTGGGGCGCCTGGTGGCTCAGTAGGTTAGTGTCCGACATTGGCTCAGGTCATGATCTCATGGTTTGTGGGTTCAAGCCCCGCATCAGACTTTGTGATGACAGCTAGCTCAGAGCCTGGGGCCTGTCTTCAGATTCTGTGTCTCCCTCTCTTTTTAACCCTCCCCTGCTCACACTGTCTCTTTCTCTCTCAAAAAAAAGAGAAGAAAGAAAGCAAGAAAGAAAGCAAGAAAGCAAGCAAGCAAGCAAGCAAGAAAGAAAGAAAGAAAGAAAGAAAGAAAGAAAGAAAGAAAGAAGAAAAAGAGAAAAGAAAAGAAAAGAAAAAAAAGAGAAACAAAACTGGACATATCATAATCCCAGACTTCAAAGCTGTAGTGTAGGGTACTGGCACAAAAAATACACATACAGTCAATGGAACAGAATAGAAAACTCAGAACTAAACCCACAATTATATAATTGGTTAATCTTTGACAAAAGAGGAAAGAATATCCATTAGGAAAAAGATGGTCTCTCTTCAACATATGGCGCTGGGAAACCTGAACAATTGCATTCAAAAGATTGAAACCAGCCCCGCTTCTTACACCATAACCAAAAATAAATTCAACATGGATTAAAGACCTAAATGTAAGACTGACTGTAAAACTCCTAGGGAGAATATAGGCAGTAATTTCTCCGGCACTGGCCATACCAACATTTTTCTAGATATGTCTACTGAGGCAAGGGAAATAAAGGCAAACAAGCTATTGGCATGTCAAAATAAAAAGCTTCTGTACAGTGAAGGAACCAACAAAACTAAAAGGTGGAATTAACAAAACTGAAACTACAGAATGGGAGAAGATATTTACAAATTACATATCCAATAAAGGGTTAGTATACAAAATATATAAGAATTTTTACAACTCAATACCCTAAAAGTGAATAATCCAATTAAATATTAGGAGAAAACAGGAACAGATATTTCTCCAAAGAACACATATGGATGGCCCACAGACACATGAAAAAAATGATCAACATCAATCATCATGAGGGAAATGCAAATAAAACTACAATGAGATAACACCTCACACTTGTCAGAATGACTAAAATTAACACCACAATTAACAAGTGTTGGTAAGAATGTGGAGAAAAAGGAACGCTTGTGCACTGTTGGCGTGAATGAAAGCTGGTGCAGTCACTGTGGAAAGTAGTATACTTAAAAATAGAAGTACCCTATGATCCATGAATTACATATTGGGTGTTTACTCAAAAAACACAAAAACACTAATTCAAAGGGACACATGCACCCCTATGTTTAAGGCAGCATTATTAACAACAGCCAAATTATGGAAGCACACCATGTGTTCATCAGCTGATGAATGGATAAAGAAGTGGTGTGTGTGTGTGTGTGTGTGTGTGTGCGTGTGTGTGTGTGTGTGTGTGTGTGTGTGTGCAGCCACATAAAAGACTGGAATCTTGCCATCTGCAACAATATAGTTGGAGCTAGAGAGTATAACGTTAAATAAAATGAGTCAGAGAAAGAAAAATACCATATCATTTCACTCATATGTGCAATTTAAGAAACAAAACAAATGAGCAAAGGGGAAAAAGAGAGAGAGAAAGAGAAACCAAGAAACAACTTTTAACTATAGAGAACAAGCTGATAGTTACCAGAGGGGAGGTGGGTGGTGCAAGGATTAAATAGGTGATGGGAATCAAAGAGTACACTTTTCAAGAAAACAAACAACAACAACAATAAACCATGCAAAAATAATTATTTTACAGTTCAAAAGTCTGAAATGGCTTTTACAGAAATGACTAACATTAAGGCATCAGCCAGGCTGAATTCCTTCTAGAGGATCTAGGGGAGTATTAGTTTCCCAGCATTTGCAAGCATCTGGAGGCTGCCTCCATTCTTTGTCACATGACCCCCTCTATCTTCAAAAAAAAAAAAAAAAAAAAACAAGAAATTAAAATTACTCCAGCCTCAAGTTCAGTTGTCACATCTTCCCTGACTCTGCCCCTCCTACATTTCTTTACAATGACCCTTATAATCACACTGGGACCACTCAGATAAATGAGGAAAATCTCCCCATCTTAAGATCCTTAACTATCACATCTGCAAAGTCCCTTTTGCCATGTAAAGTAATTTATTAGTAGGTTCCAGGGATTAGGACATGGAGGTCTTTGCAGGGTCTTTTTTCTATCTACCACAGCACCCCTTTTGTTCACATTCCAAAAAATATAACTGAAACATTTCTTTGAGTTAGCCATCATATTTCTCAATTTCCTGAATATCAACTGTAATGATTTAGGTTTTCAGAGTACTGAGAGAAGATTTTTCTTGCCAGATGACTGAATAATATAAATAGCATCAGCAACTGAGTTTTCAAAATAGAGGACATTATTTTAGAGTTTTTATTATATACAGCTACATAGACACAGAATGATTCTGTCTCATGGCTACTACATCCATCAACTCAATTTTATCACTTTGTTTTTCTGAACAAAAAAAATTATAAATCACATACATCTGTCATGTTATTTGTTGCTATAAGAGGCATCAAGTGTTAAGAACAAAGAGATGTGTTTAAAGTTCAAAGAGATGTATTCTTTCTTTTTAATAACTTGTCTCTGCCTGGTATTTTCTCACCTTGCAGCAAATTTTAGAGGCTGCTATGTTCTCTGATGAGCCATTATAAATCCAAAGAGATTTACCACCTTCCCCCACACACATAAAGAGCATCTATTTGTTTGATAATTCACAGAGTCCTTTCTTCACATCAGATGAATGCTTTTTGACCATGTGAGATCTAATAAAACCAAATGTCAGTTTTGTTAAATTCCTCTTCTGCTGCACCTGAGCATGGGTCATTACACACTTTTAGCACATCATGTGTGCTGGACATTAGAGCTAGACCTGGAGCATCTAAATAAATTTATAATTGATATAGTTCAGTTACAGATTTTCACTCCTAAAGCTTCATAATATGACCCAAGTATTTGGCTATTCAACAAAGATTTAAAAATAACTTTCTTCAAACTAAGAACAATTGCTTTTATTTTTTTATTGCTGATCTCATTATGGCTTTGAGTCTCACTTTGCTTGTATTTTGGATTCGTATCGATTCACAAGTGTCACAGATACAAATAATTTGGTACTCTCACCACAGTTGGTGCAATCAGCAAATGTGCTGCAGCAGAGTAGTGGACACTCAGTAACATAATGCCCTGTGTAATCTGCTTTGGGGGACTTCAGTATAGGAGAAACATAGAATGAGATTATTTTGACATTTCAGTAATTTTTGTGTGTGTGTGAGAGGATCTAGACAGGTCTAACTTACTCTGAATTCCACTTTAGGATGAATTTTATTTTATTTTAAAGTTTATTTATTTTTAAATTTTTTTCATGTTTATTTTTGAGAGACAGACAGACAGAACTGGAGGAGGGGTAGAGAGAGAAGGAGACACAGAATTTGAAGCAGGCTCCAGGCTCTGAGCTGTCAGCACAGAGCCCGATGCGGTGCTCAAACTCACAAACTGTGAGATGATGACTTGAGCTGAAATAAGATGCTTAACTGACTGAGCCACTCAAGTGCCCCAAAAATTTATTTATTTGAAAGAAAGAGCAAGAGAGGAGTATGAGTGGTGGAGGGGTAGAAAGAGAGGGAGAGACAGAATCCCAAGCAGGTTCCATGCTATCAGTGCAGAGTCCAATGTGGGGCTTAATCTCACAAACTATGACATCAAGAGCTGGATGCTTAACCAACTGAGCCACCCAGAAGCCCTCCCTAGGATGAGTTTTAAAACATGACTTCCTTGTATATCATTCCTTGTAGTCTAAAGAATACATTATGGATGTGAAGGCAAGATGCTTCTAGAGGAAATGTCATTGTGACTGGTTCAGGAATGGTTATCACGCACACTGTGTCATAGGTGAGGCTGTTCTTGCCAGTAACTTGAACTGAGCCAACATCCACTTTGTGAAACATAGAACCAGAGCTCATTTGATGCTCTACTGAGAGTCAGCAAGAAGCTCCTGATGCCCTGAGAGCAGGAATGGCTCCGGCGGCATTAGGGTTCAAGGAGGGGCTCAGCCCTTCACTGATACTCCCTCTGATGCCAAGTGATGCACAACGCATCTCTGGTGTGAGGGAAGTGGTGCAAAAAATTGGGCCCAAGGCCCCTTCTTTAAATTTCATCAAGAAAGGAGGTAGCTGAAGACTGTTCTAACAGGAGGTCCTTTGGAAAAGATACTCGAAAAGATCATCCAGAGGGGAAAAAATAAAAGGCAAAGGAGGAGGAAAAAATAAAGGTAAAGACAAGTTCTTGTTTTGAGTTAGAATAATTTACTTGTAATATGTCGGGGGCCGCCAAGTTTTCTGTCTGCCTCAGGCAAGGATTATCACTCTCCAGAGAGTGAACCAGCAAACAAGATTTGCTTCTAGAGGCTGGAGACTGCCATTTCCTGGCCAAAATAACTTTGGCGTCTGTCATGCTGGGCCAGACGTGAGTGGCCAAGGTGCACAAAAGATCAAAACCTTATTTTGGATTATTCAGTGCTAACTCCCCGCTTCCCAGCATTGCTGAGGCAAATCTGGGCGTTTCTTTTGATATTCATTTGACTGTTTACCTGGTAACTGACCTTGGTCAGCTGCTTTGTTTTCCCATCTTGAAACCTATATAAAAGACAGTTTTCTGAATAAAGCTCTCTCTTTCGCCTGATAGGAGAACCGTGAGTTCTGTCTTTACTCTCTGCGTCTCCCTCTCCTGCCCCCTTTTTCTCTCCCTCCCTCAGGAGAAGGACCCGCACGATTCTCCGCCCTGCGGTTGGGGCGGACGAAGCAGGTACCACCGAACTAGGAGTGGCCCCGGCCCGGGATACAACAACTGGCGCCTCAACGCTGCGGGGCTCAGTGAAGGAACGCGACCCTGAGCGCGGGCTACGACAGTAATAAATAGCCTTCTTCAGTTAGAATTTAGAGAAAAATTAACTATGAAATTTTACATAGAACATTGCTTTTCTGGGAGGCAATGGACATTCAATGTCCAAAACTGCCAGCCACTCGAAGAATTGAAAAAAAAGAATATGGGAATGGTGGCTTACTACTGTTCTATCATTCTTAAACTCTACCTTATCAGCTAAGGTTTCCCTCAGCAGCTATTTTTACTTCTCCTCTTTTGAAATGAGTTCCTACTTTATCTTCTGCTAGTCACTGGTTCTCCTCTTGGTTTCCATCTGGATGAGAGTTCACTGGCTATTGTTCTCTCCAATCAGACAGTTTATGTCTTCTCTTGGTCTCTGGGCTCTACAACTAATATCTGCTCTTAGTGGACAACACACCATGCAAATCACCTGTACTCCCCTCTCCAGCTCGAATCACCCTTGATGTCCTCATGTTCACCGAGGAACTGTGTGCCTCCTGATAGATGCGTGCTAATATGCAGACTCCCAAGCCCGACTTGGAGACTATGGGAAGCACTTTTAACATTCATAGCAAGCATTCCCAGTTGACAGATCTGCACAATACACTTTAACAACCACTGCGTTAAGTCGTCAAAATTACCGAAAGGGACAAACCTCAGGTTTTTCTCCCTTGCATAGCGAATCAACTGGATCTTTCAGGTGAGTTGACTCAGATAGAAGTAAATTAATGGACCAGAAGCATTCTGAACAGGTAAACTAAGTAGAAAATAAGAATGGGGATCAGATTTTATATCATAGCCATCTAGCATTATTAAATGTCTAATGATAGCCATGAGACTAAACCTGTACCCTGTTGAAAACAGCTGATGTCGTGTTATATTACTCATCATCAATGTACAAATTAATTATGTGTAAACCAGAAAGTTGCTTTTGGGGGTTACTTTCTGTGCGAAGATAATCCCCGGATCTAAGTTTGCCACATTTTAGTAAAAGCTAAGATGTTTCAGTGACACTATTTTAGAATGTATTATAAGTATTTTAGAGGGGATTTATACAGCTGCAATCTAGCATCAAGTAGAGTTTAGATTACATAGAAATTTCTCATTAAAGATGGTTCTTATTTATCAAAACTACTAGTCAACACATGATACCATGCCTGTTAAACAAAAGTTCTTTTCTTTGTAAGTTTGTTGTGTTTAGCAAGGAATCTGTTTTTCTTCACTGTGCCTTAAAAAAAAAAAAGAATGAAACATTACAAATATCTCATAAAACATATCAACTTTTAATGAAGACATAAGGATCCAGGTTGACTAATGTTATTATGAATTAATTTTAGTCTTTCTAAATAGTCTTACAAAAATTATGGCTTGTGAGTGGATATATAGAAGTTGCTATAGTATTTGAACACAAGCATGAACAGAATCACTGACAAAATTTAACAAGTATTTATGTAGAGGATATGACAAAGACCCACATCAGCCATTATTTGCTTAAAGTAACAACTTAACTTTTTTTTAACTTGGCACCCTCTTGATATATGCAAATTATTCAAATGTGACACTTTGTTTTCTCAAGAACATTTATTATCAGGAGATAGTTAAAAGTTATAAAAATGTTTATTCTCATGGGATTGAATGGCCTGAAGTTTAAATTACCCCCAAGTGACAGTGCCACTGTCTGAGTATTACAGAATGAACAAGAAAGCAGAGTAGGAAATGGTAACCTGATTCTTCATTTGATGGCAATGGAAGAAAATCCTGAGGTCACAGAAGTGTATTAAGACTAAATTAAAAGAAATGTATACCAGAAATCTTGGGATTCCAAGACTGATAATCAGAGAGGACTCAAAACTATTATATTTCATGTTACAAAGAATTTACAAGTTCCAACATAAAATTTTTCAGAATTCCTTTGACCTTTATAGCATGGCTTTCCTACTTCACATAATAATATTTAAAGGTTTACTCAGAACTTTCTTGGCTCACCAAACCACAGACTTGATTCCCTTAGTAATCACAATAAGAGTGTGGGGAAAGTTCTCTTGTGATTCAAATTCTATAAATCAAACAAATGAGAAAAATAAAAAAGAGCAAAGCTTGGATTCCAGCTAAAATCATCACAGCACAGACTGAATATTTAAACACAATATTCTTGGACCTGGTAAATTGTAGATTATCTACAACTGTACAGAGGAAATACTTTGAGTGCTGGACAGAACTATTTTGAAACTCTTCTAATTAGGACAACTGCCTAAATGTATGGTCTCTAAAACTATCTCTAAAATCCGCTAGGGATTTATCCAAGGGATACAGAAGTGCTGACACACAGGGGCACCCCAATGTTCATAGCAGCACTGTCATCAATAGCCAAATCATGGAAAGAGCCTAAATGTCCATCACCTGAGGAATGGCTCAAGATGATGTGGTGTATATATATACAATGGAGTATTACATGGCAGTGAGAAGGAATGAAATCTGGCCATTTGTAGCAAAGACAATGAACCTTGAGGGTGTCATGCTAAGCGAAGTAAGTCAGGCAGAGAAGAACAGATATCATATGTTTGCACTCATAGGTCTAACAGGAGAAACCTAACAGAGGACCATAGAGAGAGGAAGGGGTGAAGAGAGTTGGGGAGAGAGGGATGCAAAACCTGAGAGACTATTAAATACTGAAAACAAACCAAGGGTTGAAGGGGAAGGGGGAGGAAGAAGAGAGTTGGTGGTAATGGAGGAGGGCACTTGTGGGGAAGAGCACTGGGTGTTATATGGAAACCAATTTGACAATAAACTGTTAAAAAATAAAATTATAGAAACACAAAAAAAACTGGCATTAAATGAGAGCATCATCACATTGTCAAGTGTATATAATATCTTTTTTCAAGATATATATGGGGCTTCTATTTATTACTAATATCAGTTCTTAGTTCTTTAGAACTTGTGTCACAAAACAAAATTATGAGTATAGTGAGGGCTTTAACTATGATAACATTTATCTGAAATGATTCAATATGAATTTTATATTTTTACTGATTTTCAAGAATTACATTTTGAGGGGTGCCTGGGTGGCTCAGTTGGTTAAGCATCCAACTTTTAAATTCAGCTCAGGTAATAATCTCATAGTTCATGAGTTCGAGCACCACATCAGGCTCTGTGCTGACAGCTCAGAGCCTGCTTTGAATTCTCTCTCTCCTTCTCTCTCAGCCCCTCCCTCAGCTTGTGTTCTCTATCTCAAAATAAATAAATAAATTTAAAAAAATTATTTTAAAAAATTACATTTTGAGTTTTGAGATTTAATATTTAACTAAAGATTCATTCAAAGATAAGCTTTCAAAATATTCCACTCACTTTTTTGGTAAATTATAGATCTTCTGTTACTTTCTTGGAACTTAGAAAAATAGTCTAGTTATCTTATAATTCCAAGGAAAACGTTGATTATATAGCAGATATTTAACTAATACTGGATTGATAAATTGATTTAGGTTGTTTCTAAGTTTTATTTTCTGGTAAATTATACGATTCCACCATATTAAAAATCCTTAATGGTGACTTAAAATAATATTTGAATTGAAAAGGGTTCTTAGGTTGAATTAGAAGAGATTTGTGATTTTTTTTCTAAGTATATCAGGTAATTCATTGATTGTCAGGGAAGTGATGTTTCCTTTTTCCAATTACTTAATTGAGCCATTAGATGTTATCAGAGAGTCCAACGAATCCTTCACTTTCCTATCATTAAATCTTTTTTCTTTCTTTCAACTTCTCTAATTTCTTTTTTTTTTTAAATGTTTTATTTATTTTTGATAGAGAGAGAGACAGAGCATGAGAGGGGAGGGGCAGAGAGAGAAGGAGACACAGAACCGGAAGCAGGCTCCAGGCTCTGAGCTGGCTGTCAGCCCAGAGCCCGACACGGGGCTGGAACCCACGACCGTGAGATCTGGCCTGAGCCAGAGCCGGAGGCTTAACCGACTGAGCCGCCCGGGCGCCCCGCAACTTCTCTAATTTCTTGTAAGAATTACTAGCTGGTGGAACTTGAGTGAGGAATTTCAGCTTTGACAGCAGACTCCCCATGCTAGGCATACTCTGTTCTGAGAAGTCACACAGCTTAAAGAGTTCTTATTCATTTCATGGGGATTCTCAGAGTCCATCTTCTTTCATCTTTGCCGGTTACATTCCAGACTTTGACTTGAAAAATTCCTAGTTGTGTTTTTATTAACTCATCCGAAATTAGATCTCCAGTCACTGTTATCCCTGTTCTTTCAGCATTATTAAGCTCTGTTCTTTTCTACCTCAGGAATTTTGTCTTTATGATTCTTGTTTCACCAAGCAGTTGCTGAAAAGCCTAGAAACAAAGCACTTGCCATTGATAAAAAGAGGTAACCAAATACTAGTTTCACCATAAATGTGAGCAAACTGCTATCACAGAGAAATGCATGAGTTGATATCAGTGGCTTTCGTCCCAACCCTCATCATGACACTGAAAAGATCATTTACTTTTTCTCTTACATTATTTCTTCTAATTTTCTTTCATTCTCTTTCTTTTCCTCCCTAAAATATACTTTTACATTTCCTTTGTTCACTCAGGCTGAAAAGTTTCTAATCTTGCTTCAAGAATAGATCATATTGTGGGGCGCCTGGGTGGCTCAGTTGGTTGAGTGTCCGACTTCAGCTCAGGTCATGATCTCACGGTTCGTGGGTTCAAGCCCTGCATCAGGCTCCGTGCTGACAGCTCAGAGCCTGGAGCCTGCTTCAGATTCTGTATCTCCTTCTCTCTTTCTGTCCCCTGCCCACCCCTGCTCATGCTTATGCTCATGCTCTCTCTGTAACATAAATAAACATTTAAAAAAGAAGAGATAATATTGGGGTGCCTGGGTGACTCAGTCAGTTAAACGTCTGACTCTTAATTTCAGCTCAGGTCATGATTTTACAGTTTGTGAGATCAAACCCCACATCAGGCTCCTCACTGATTGCACAGAGTCTGCTTGGCATTCTCTTTCTCCTTTTCTCTCTGCCTCTCCTCTGCTTATAAGTGTGTACTCTCTCAAGGTAAATTTAAAAAAGAGAATAGATCATATTATCAAATGTTCTTCCCTTTTATTTTGAGGATCTTGTGTTTCCACTAAAACTGTTCAGAAATGAAAAATGAACTATATTAATCAAGGTCCTCTAGAGAAATAAACCTAGAACTGCATATGTACATACACATTCAATATATATATACATTTTATATATAAGTATTTCCCCACCATCTGGTGTCTGGAAACTGAAGACCCAGGAAAGTCAGTGATTAATTCCAGTACTAGTCCTGAGAATCAGTGAAACCAATAATGTAAATTCTAGTCCAAAGACTGACCGAGGAGGACAATGTCCCAGCTCAGCCAGGCAGGCAGTAAGTGGGCAAGTCCTCCCTTGTTCTAATGAGGCCTTTAATAGATTGAATGATCCCCACCCACATTAGGGAAGACAGCCTGTGTTTGCTGAATCCAGGGATTCTAATGCTTAATCTCATCCAGAAACATCCTCACAGACATACCCAGAAATAATGCTTAATCTGGGCAACCCATGGCCTGGTCAAGTTGACACATAAAATTAACCATCAAACATACCTTTCAGTATTTGATATATCCTTTGATTTCCACTGGGCATAAACCAGTTTTAAGTCATTTTACATATATAGAAGAAGATGAATGTATTCTTTTGAGTTCTACACATCATCCAGGCCATTAAGGAAAAAGTATATAACACTAAGTCTCAAAAGATTTAATATATCACTAAGGGAAGGAGTTTTTTAGTTCATACCCCAGAAGTGAATTAGAGGATGTTTGATTGTAAGAAAGAAATAAAAAGATTTAAAACAATAGCAATCTACTAAATCAGTGCAACATCAAACAGTCTTATTTGTTTGTGGTCTTAAAAAGTAAAACAATTTGGGGGGCTTGGGGGGCTCAGTCAGTTAAATGTCAGACTTCAGCTCAGGTCACAATCTTGCAATTTGATTCCTGAGTTCCAGCCCCACATCAGGCTCTGTGCTGACAGCTCAGAGCCTGGAACCTGCTTCAGATTCTGTGTCTCCCTCTCTCTCTGCCCCTCCCCTACTTGCACTCTGTCTCTCTCTTTCTCAAAAATAAATATTTTTAAAAAATTTAAAAAGAGTAAAAATACTTGTTTTGGCTTTAGGAAGACATATTCCATTGAGGTTGCTCTATTTTTCAAAAAAGGATTCAGGATTATGTAAATGTGACTAGTATCCTGAGAAATGTCTCTAGGCTCTACAACTAGAATCACAGAAGTTATGACTACAGATAAAAAATTCTATTTAAATAGAAAAACATACCAATAAAAATATTTTCGGGCCCTTGAAAATATTTGATAATCTCACCTCAACTGACAGAGGAAACTGAATATTTTGTAATAACTACATATGTCTCAGTAAAAACAAAATAAAACAAAACAAAAAAACTCTTGTTTTTTTTTTTTTTTTTTCCTTTTTAGAATGTCTTCCTATATTCTGGACATTGTGGTTCTGTTGTTTTTTTTCTTCCCCGCCCCCACTCCAATGAAATTAGGTTCTGTTGTTGTTGTTTTGTATACACAGTACCATTTTCAAGGTCTTTTAGCTTGCTTTCTCCATTGGTCACAGCCATCTTACACCCAAAGTGGTGTTAGAGCCTTTTAATTGCATTATGTAGGCTATTAAAATGAAGCAATCAGGGAGAACTGGTTGCAAGTGCAAGAGAAGTGGTAAAAAAAAATTATATGCAACTAATTCTTCTGCTATTTGAAATGACTATAAAAGATCATGGATATGTCAGCAGACAATTAGATTAGCAGTGCAAAGAAAAGAAATTGCAACACAGGAAAGAACGTCAACATAAAGCAATTGTTAAAAAGAAAAAAGGAAACACCTCTCGGTTGGTTCTTTGGAAACATCCCCTCACACATCCAAGTTTGACTTGAATATATTTATTTTCAAATTCTGTCAAACTAGTGATTAAATTTACAAGTACACAAATTATTTGGAACGTTTTAAAAGCTAGGGCCATTTGATTAAAAAGCTGCCTAGAAGCGGTTGAGCCCCTAAATGATGGAAACTATTTACATAATTAAAATATTCTACCTTTACCCAAGATATTAACGGTTTCAGAATTTGCATAAACTCTCACTTTATTTATCTATGTGCTTTGGAAGCCCCTGTTAGAAAACTGAATTTAGAAGTAGTTACAAATGATAAGGAGAAATTACTTCTTTGGCAATATCTCAACTTCAATATCTTAAATGTTGAGGGACTCTGATCTTAGCTAGATTTACATTCAGAGAAAATGAAAAGACAGTTAACAGTTAAAAATCATCATTTCAGAGCTTTGTGTTTAGAGAAGATGCTAAAGAGTAATTTCTATGTTCGTCCTCTGCCTGTTCAGCACTTTGGTGTCTGTCCCTACAAGTGTCTACAATTCCCATGTGCTAAATAAGGCTGAATTTAACAACGTGAAGAATTCAGTTTCACACATTGCTAAGTATGAAAATAGTGTTCCAAAAATGAACTGCGCTGCTAGCTCATGTTTCCTGAATGAAAGAGTGGATGATTGATGATGAAATGAACTAACAATTTGAAAGTAAGTGTGTATAATGGAGAGACTTGGTACACGGCTGTGTTCCTCACCAATGTGTAACTGCCTGGGGATAATACAGAAATTGCCTTTTGCTTGATAGTATAAATTTTAAATCAATCTCCTTCAGTTAATCAGAAGAGAGGCTGGTCTGGCTCCTGCCATAGCCTTTATGTTTATTGTTAACTTTGCTCACAGAATTTATGATTTATTTGTTTTTTTTATAACCAACTCACAGTATACACGGATGGATCAGCTATGATTTAAGTTGTGGGTGATTTGCAGCTTATATTTTATACAGGATTACATATCTCTTAGAAGTGTCATGCTATTTTCAAAATTATTCACCAGTATTATGTAAAACAATTAGCCACATTTAGAGAAACAGGAATAAAAAAAAAAAACCAGGTTGTAATATCAGCCTGAGTACAGAAAATATATTTCAAACACAAACCAAAAGATGTATACTTTGTACAGTAAGGGTACAAAATGGGGTGTTTCTGTATTGTATACCTACTTAAATTCTCCTTCCCTGCCAGGTATGTTATTGTATTTTCCTTGGTAAATTTCCTTGACACATGCAAAGTTAGACCTTCCCTCTGTAGACCTTCTTCAATGCAGGTCAGTCAGGGGGACTTGAACTTGCCCTGACGTGACCCAACCTCCAACCCTTTCTTCCTTTTTCCTGAACTGTACTATTGTCAGTTTGGAGTCATCAGGACTAAACTAATTGTAACATTCATCTCGTTTTATATCCATCACCAGAAGCTCAGGTCTCTAGGTTATTCCTTATTCCCCAGATTTCACTTCTCAGAATGCTCTATAGCCCCTTTTCTATCCACCTTTCCCTCTTTCACAATTCCTAAAGCATTTTTGCTTTAGTCTCTAGAAATTACTGTATCCTCAATTTCTTCTCTGAGTAGTCCCATCACTTACTTGTTCTAACCAGCCTTCCCACACAGCTTGTTCAAATGGTGTCTGTCTCCTTAACTTCTCTAACCAGGACCTGGAGATGTGGTAGATATGCTTGTTCTGATTGCCACTTCTGATAGACTTTCTTCTCTTCCTCTCTAAAGACCCAGAGTCTAAATGACTTGAGTCACTTTTTCTCATTCCTTGAATATTTGATACCTGAGTCACTATTATTCTTCAAAACCAACCTACGTCTTTTTAATTTTTAGTGAGGTTAAATCTACTAGGAACAATTGCATAGAAAACAAGTAGATTACTAGGTAAAGTTCTCCATATCTTTCCACCAGGAAATTGTTCTTATACACACTAGCATCAGAGAGGATGCTTATTCTCTGGAGAAATTTAATAACAAAAAGGCTCTGGACTAGGAAATGAACAGAATAGATAGAGGCAGAATGTTGTAACTTATGTCTTTGCTACTCTAAGTGCAATCTGTGGGCTCATGGAATTGATACCATCTGGGATTCTGTTAGAAATTCAGGAACCGAGATTCAACACTGTACCTATGGAATATTTTACATGTATTTATATACATTTAAAGCTTAAGAAGCAATAATTTATGGTATTAATTAAAAGACTGTGGCACTCTAATTTATATCACCAGGCAAGCCCTAGAACAAAGATTTATAACACTGATTTTTCAGGGAGGTTTCCTGTGGCAGAGATAATTGTGGCCATCAAAATTAATACTCCTTCTCCTATAGGGGCACCTGGGTGGCTCAGTTGATTAAGCATCCGACTTTAGCTCAGGTCATGATCTTACCCATGGGTTTGAGTTCTACATTGGGCTCTATGCTGACAGGTCAGAGTCTGGAGTCTGTTTCAAATTCTGTGTCTCCCTCTCTCTCTGCTCTTCCCCTGCTCATGCACTGTCTCTCTCAAAACTAAACATTAAGAAAATAAATAAATACTCCTTCTCCTATAGCCGAGAGTTGATGTCTGGAAGCAGTTGCCAAGCCTGGGATTATATTTCCAAGCTTCCAGGGAGCAAGAATATCCTGTCCCCTTTTTTTTTCCATTTATTTTTTTTTAACATATGCAATTATTTTCCATCATTTACAATACAGTAGTTACAATTACACTCCAAACAGAAAAGCAAAGTAAAAAATCAAAACCTCAACTTCTATTTCATGTAATTAGACTTATAAAGAAATTAGAAGGTTATGTAACAACTAG
>NC_043701.1:25804882-25812601 GCF_006229205.1 Suricata suricatta
CAACTGATTTCTGTACATTGATTTTGTATCCTGCAACTTTACTGAATTCATTAATCAGTTCTAGAAGTCTTCTGGTGGAGTCAATTGGGTTCTCCTACGTCATCTGCGAAAAGTGAAAGTTTGACTTCTTCTTTGCCAGTTCTGATGCCTTTTATTTCCTTTTGTTGTCTGATTGCTGATGCTAGGACTTCCAGCACTATGTTAAACAGCAGTGGTGAGAGTGGACACCCCTGTCGTGTTCCTGATCTCAGGGGGAAAGCTCTCACTTTTTCCCCATTAAGGATAATATTGGCTGTGGGCTTTTCATAAACTGCTTTTATAATGTTTAGGTAAGTTCCTTCTATTCGGACTTTCTCAAGGGTTTTTATTAAGAAAGGGTGCTGTATTTTGTCAAATGCTTTTTCTGCATCTATCGTCCTGTCCCCTTTTAAGGTCCTTCTAGCTGAACTAAGAATCAAATTGGCATGAGACAGATTAACAGGAGAAAGTAAAACTTAATAATATATACAATCTACACAGACATGAAGTTTCATAGACAGGCAAAATGAGGTATATATGTCATCCTGAACAAAGGAGAAGGGGATAAGGGTCTGGCACTTCAGAGGCAAGGACTGAAATTCACAGAGCAATAAGAAAAAGAGCAGATATTTGGTAATCAGATGCTTGCCCTACCATACAGATGGGTACCTCAGATAAAATTTTTCTCTGACAATACCCTTATTCTGGAAAAGGCCCCCAATTTAGATTTTTCTATATAGTTAAGGGAGGGGAAAAAGCTTCTCTTAAGACTGCAGGGTCTTGATTGCCTTTAGCTCAAAACAATATGACAAAGTGGCCCATCTTGGGGCAGCTTGCCCTTGGCCCCTACAGAGCCTGCTTTGCATCTCTTTAGTTTGGCTACTCCAGTTTGGGTGGATATGAGTATCACTTCCAGGCCAAGGATTTAAAAAGTAAGGTGCTCTCTCTAAAGTTTTCTTTCCCTTTCTGACATCTGGGTACTTCAAGACTGTGGGATGGGCAGTATCACAAGAAAAAGAGAATCTGTGTTTCTAAATATCTATAGAGGGAAAAATCACCCATTAACCAGAAAGGTGAATTTAAAAAGTTGCATTTGAGCCTTAACAGATTTTTAAGTCTACTTATTACAGAAACTAGCCATGCTTTATCCAATATAAATTCCCAACTAAACATGGGTATATATCTCATCAACTTATGGTGAAATTCAGTAAACAGTGGGTTCTGTACAAGGCTTCCAGCACCAGTTGAGTTCCTGACTCATAATTATAAATAAGTAGTGAATATCACCGAATATTTGAGAAAAGCCTCTAAAGCTTCTAAAGGACAAATAGGCAATTGGAAAAGAAGTCATTAACACTAAGAAAAGCAAAGAATATATATTGTAACTATAGAAAGTTACAATAATGTAAACAGGAAACATTGGCTTGACAAATAATTGTAATATAACTATACTGGGAGATAAGGAAGGAGAATGGGGGAGATGCAGATATAAGAAAAAGAAATCCTCATCTTCCAACTAAAATTGTATATTGTCTACATTTGAAAAATCAAGAAATAGCAATATAACTATTTCATTTATGTATAAAGAAGTAAATACAAAAGGATACACTTAAGTGGTCAAAAATGTCACGCTCTGTAGAGCAAAAATCTGAGGTGAGGAGAGGCACAAGGTGAAGGCAGCTTTGTGGTTTTAGGACTTGCAGGGCATTTCGATTCTTTTTATTATACACATGTCTAAATATGAAAAAAGAAGTTAAAAATAAAAAATAATGTGAAATTTATTTTTTCCGTATTTAATTGGATCTGGTAGCATTATATTTTATTTGAATTACTTAATTTATAATTCTGTACTCTTTTGCCATCCCATTCTACCTATCACTATATTTCGTCCGTTTGCTCAGTTTAAAGATGAGGGTCTATATTTTACTGGAATGCATGTTTGTTAACTTTGCACATAAGGAGTCACACTGAAAATAGGTATAGAAATCATTTATCCAATTGAAAGTATTACTCTACCACAAATATTGTAGGTTACCTCTAAAAATGCATTTTATTTTCTAGTTATATTACTAAATATTTCAAATAATAGAATTGCATTTGTTAATAAACTGTGCCCCTTAAAGTAGGTAAGAGTAGGTCAGAAATTAAATAAGAATAAAATCATACCATACCAAACCCTAAACAATGTATTTCAATAGTCCTCAAGTCACATGTGCCATTTTGGACCCCAGCAAACAAACTTCAGTGGTGGGGTTCCAGATCAAAATTCAAATATAGTAATTACACAAATTTGGAAATATCAAGTATAAACACCAATGCCGTCTCCCTTAGATTCTTCTTGGAAATCATTACTCAATTCCATACACAATACAAGCTTCTTTTATATATGAAAATTTCCAGGCCAAAGCTACAAAGCAGGAACAGTTAAAAGTAACAAGACAAGATGACCAGAAGAACCCAGTTCTAAAACAGCTTATTTTCAAACTAAAAATGAAATTTGGAATCAGAATACTGAACATTATAATTAACCCCTTTGTTATTGAATACCCAAGAAGTATTACAAAAATTCATGTGATCAGTTTACAAGGTAACTATAGGGGTTATGTGTAGGCTGCCCCAAGATGGGCCACTTTGGGATTAAAATTATTTTGAGTTAAAAGCATTCAAACCCCAGAAAATTCAGGAAATATCTACCTCTCTTTCAACTGCCTGCCTGTACCAGAAGGAGAGCTATCAACAGAGATTCCTCTTTACCTAAGAAATGTATTTGTAGAACAGGGCAACCTTTACTTTCCACTTTCCCTCACCTTTCTGCTAATGGTCTTCTTCCTCTTTAAATCCTTAGACCTCTAACCCTCTCCTTAGCACAGGTTGTTAGATAAGCTTCGTGTTGCCCACCTTTGGAATTTCATGTCTGTTTAGATTCCCTTTACATATAAAGTTAAATTTTATTTTCTCCTGTTCATCTGTCCCATGTCGATTTGATTCTTATTTCAGCCAGGACCTTGAAGGGCATGGAAAATTTATGTTTTTCCAACATGACCATGTTTTTTTTTTTCACCAAAACTACTAGCAACATACAAAGTCCTCCTGCTAGTGTAGAATACAAATTTCCAACAGATTTACTGATACAAAGTGTTGATGTGTATTTTAGTGTGACTCCTGATTTAGATCATAAAAGTGAACATTATTTCTCAACTTCAGTCTGATCACAGAGGGTAAACCCAAATATAGGAGCAGAAATTTGAAAGCAAGCTGAGAGTGATTCACGTCACCCTTGTATTTTTTCAAGATTGAAGTCTCAAAAAACAAAGACCTCCTATGCAGTAATTATATTTTGTCACTTTACATAATAATATAGCTTGCAGTCTACTTCTGTTTTTTCAGTCACCTGGAGATTGCGCAAATTGTTCTTGCAATTATCTGATTTTCTATCTAACTGGGACAGAGTTTTTCAAACTGTGAGGCTGATCACCCTGAGGAGACTTCAGTCTTTTATGAGGATATGAAAGCCAGCCCAAGGAGAAGGATAGTATATTTCTCTGCTCACTAATTATTTTCACTAATGGCTGAGAAAGCAAAAGCATTCATGAGAAGTTTTGGGGTACGCTTTATTTCTGTCAGATTAAGCATATCATTTGCTTTCCACATTGTGTCATCAAAAATATTTATGCATTTTATTTGAATTCATACATTAAGGAGTATAAGATGTTTTATTATAGTCATCAGATTAATAATTGTCTTCTCTTTGTGTCTCAGAGTAGGAAGAAATGTAAAGGTTTCAATAATTTTGGAAAAACAAAAGAACTCTACTTGCTTTATAACATACCCTATGTATTCAATAGAAATGTTGATAGTTATATCATTTATGAGATGTTATAATATTCTAATTTCTTTTTGTCCTAATTAGTCATTGTCTATTTCTCTAGTTTATTATGTTCTTTCACAAATGAGGAGTATTAAAACATTGCAGAATATTCTGCATGCAATGATTTTAGAATGAGATTGTTGAGAAGCAGAAAACATCATCTCAAAATATGGCTCTTTGGCATAAGGATTATCTTCAGCTAATTATTTTTTAGAAATAGAAGACAGGAGAAGCTCTAAAAAGTTGAAGTTACCATTTTGTAAGGAACATTTATATTAATAAGGCAAATCTCTATTTGTAAGTATGTCTTCTCCTCTGTACCAGGAAGAAGACTCTATAACTATCTATCTATATCTATCTATCTATCAATCAATCTATCTATCTATAAGACTCTATATCTCTAGAAAGTCTTATCAATGGAGAAGGTAGCAACTTAAATCTGCGTCATGACCACATACCCTTGTTTATAGCTCTTTTCCTGACACCTACTATAACTGCCCCTCCATGTAACATTTTTTCTCTTTAGCTGTAAATGGTATTTAATGTGGTGGCTTGGGCCATTTCAGGGAGTTACTCAGTTTTGCTAGGTATCTCTCATGTGTATAGCAAGTATACATGTTATTATTAAACTTTGTTGTTGTTGTTGTTGTTGTTGTTGTTGTTGTTTGCTGTTAATCTTTTTATTACAGGGGTTGTCTCAGCCAAAAACTCACAAGGGTAGAGGGAAAATTCCTTTCCCTCTCCCACAGGATTATAGAAAAACTATTTGTTGCCTATAGTTCAGCGCCCAAAAAGACAGGGTTCAGAATCAGAAGTAATAGTGCCACTAAAAAGTAAATTTTCTCTAAACTAATGCTCTATATAACTGAGCAATCCTCATAGCTCAATGGTTGATCTATTCCCCATAATAGACATAAATAATCTTTACTATTGGCAAGTGTAATAGCCATAGAAATAATATACATGTTATAGCTTATCTCTGCTTTAATTAACCAGAAATTTGTTATATTTTTGACATATTAAAGAATTGTTTGGTTGATAATACCTCCATTATATATTTTTCTGGAATGAATACTTCTGTATTTACTTATGCAAAATTGCAGGTGGCCCGTTAGCTTGGTTGGTTAGAGCGTGGTACTTATGCAAAATTATCTTTCTTTATTAACTGTGCATGGTCTCCAAAGATAATCAGGCAAGCGTAGAAATATTGCAATGATAAATTAACCAATATTGACATTTTAATATATTTTTACTAATAATTTTGTTTATATTTTCTGAAAAAATTAATTGTATCTACAATTTTGTATTCTGCTTATTTTTCTGCTTAACATTATTTGAATTTTCTATATACATGCAATTCAAAAGGATATCAGACTTCCAGGAAAAAGAGTGGAGTAAGAAGATCATAAACTCACCTCATCCCAAGGGTGCACCTACATAACATACCCATTAGTGTAAATAACCCAGAAAACCTCCCAAAGACTGACAGAATTGACTCTCCATAATTGATTATAGAGAAAGGCCATATTATAAACAGTAGGAAGGGTGGAGATGAGATCAGGAACCAAGTGACTCATAAGACTGACCACAGAAAGGAGGGCCACCCCAAGCCAAGAGAAGGGAGAGGAGTAGACCCCACATCAGGCATACCAGGCACCCCAGGCAAAGGGATCTGCATTGGGAAGATGAATCCCCATAACATTTGGCTTTGAAAATCACAGGGGCTTAACCTCATGAGATTTACAACTGGTGGGTCTGAACACCACAAACTTTAAAAATCAGTAGGCTCTACTCTCAGAAAGCAGGAAGGTATCAGGAAACTAAGTCTCTACTCTTAACTCTGCTTTTACACAACATAGAAATAGCAGTTTGAAAAAGGCTTGGGATGCATGGGGAGATCTATTTACTATTCTTTGAACATGTACTGGAAGTGCAGGTATCTTTAGGATACTTGTCCAAGAATTAAAGAGTTAGAAGGCACCGCTTCCCTCCCCACAACTCCCCAGCCTAGATACACTGACATCTGTGGGAATGAACCAATGCAAAATACTCACCACCTAGCTTGCTAACAGTATGCTCTGTACCCATGCTCCTCTATAGACCTGCCCCCTCCAACCAACCATCAAAAGTTCTCTAACAGTTCCCCTCCCACAGCAGACCAACCCAAACCTTGCTAACACCAAATGCTTGCTCCTGTGTTCTCCTGTGGACCTGCCCCATCCAAGCTGCCCTCAGCAGGAGTCCATCTAAAGGGGCAACAGAAGCACAGCATTGTGAAAGCATCCCTGACAGTGGCCAAGGCAATTCCAAGTGATTCCTGTAATGAATCACTGTAGAGAAAGATAACCATACCTATTGCTCCACTGTGGCCCCAGCAGTAGGCTGAGAGAAGACATCTGGTCTGACTACAGGCCCCACCCACCAACAAAAGTCTTTTCGCAGACAATACAGGAGTGCTCTGCAGTTTGGTGCTACTCCATCCCTAGCAAACACCTGGTCTGACTAAACTAAAGCCCAAGGTGACTCTAGACTATTAACAACAGAGCGACCATTAACAACACAGGACCAAACCTTGTTACAAACGGCAAACAGAGCCATTGCAGAGAAGTGAACTGAAGGCAAAGGCAGATCAGCCACAGAATAGGGTAAATGCAACACACATAAGAGATACCCATGAAGTGCCAGTTTCTGGTGAATAGGGGACACTGCACTGCAGGGTACCACAGAACCTTTCTCTCATAAGGCCACTACTTTCAGGAGCAGGAGATGTAGCTGACTTTCTTAACACATTGAAAAGACATAAAAAGTTAGACAAAGTTAAGAAACAGTGGAATGTGTCCCAAATGAAAGAACAGGGCAAAATTACAGCAAGAGAGCTAAATGAAATGGAGATAAGCAATATGCCTGATAGAAAATTTAAAGTAATAGTTATAAAGATACTCACTGGACTTGAGAAAAGAGTGGAGAATTGCAAGCCTCCCTCCCCAAAATATAGAAAATATAATAAAGAACCATTCAGAGATGAAGAACTCATAACTGAAATTAAAAATACACTAGAGGAAATAAATAGCAGATAAGAGGCAACTGAAGAACAGATCTGCAACCTGGAAGACAGAGTAATGGAAAGAAATCTAGTTGAAGAGGAGAAGGAAAAAAGAAAAAGGAAAAATGGGAATAGACTTAAGAAACTCAATGACACCATCAAGTGTAGTATCATTCACATTACAGAAATCCCAGAGGAAGAGAGAAAAAAGGGCAAAATTTTTATTTGAAGAAATAACAGCTGAAAACTTCCCAAATCTGGGAAAGGAAATGGATACCCAGATCCAGGAAACACAGAGAGCACCCAACAAGATCAATCCAAGCAAATCCACACCAAGGCACATAGTAATGAAGTGGCAGAAAGTAATAATAAAGTGAGAACTTTTATTTTTATTTTTTTTCCATAGTATTTTATTGTCAAATTGTTTTCGATACAACACCCAGTGCTCTTCCCCACAAGTGCCCTCCACCATCACCACCACCTCTTTTCCCCCCTCCCCCTTCCCCCTGAACCCTCAATTCATTCTCAGCATTCAATAGTCTCTCAAGTTTTGTTTGCATCGCTCTCTCTCCCCAACTCTCTCTCCCTCCTCCGCTCCCCCTGGTTCTCCATTAGGTCTCTCTTGTTTTCTTGCTAGACCTATGAGTGCAAACATATGGTTTCTGAGATACCACCTCTCGCCAGTCAGAGTGGCTAAAATGAACAAAGCAAGAGACTATAGATGTTGGAGAGGGTGTGGAGAGACGGGCACCCTCTTACACTGTTGGTGGCAATGTAAACTGGTGCAGCC
>NC_043701.1:25812701-25856405 GCF_006229205.1 Suricata suricatta
CATAACAGCATTAGCTGATATTTCAGCAAACTGCAGACCAGAAGGGAGAGGCATTATATATTCCAGTGTTGAAAGGAAAAAAACCTATAACCAAAAACACTCAAGACTATTATTCAGAGTAAAAGGAGAGGGAGAGTTTCTCAAACAAACATTAAAAGAATTCATCACCACTAAACCAGCCTCATAAAAAATGTTAAAGGGGTTGAGTGCAAAGGAAAGGCCATAAGCAGGAGTAAGAAAAGTAGAAAGCACAAAAGCAATAAAATTGTATATCTATGAAACTCAATCAAGCAATTCACAAATAAAAGGATGTAAGTATGACCATATAGCTAAATGTGGGACTGAGGGGAGTAAGAATTTAGTGCTTTTAGAATAGGTTCAAACTTAAGCAACCATCAACTTTATAAAATAGACTGCCATACGCAAAGTTTTTATTTATATACTGAAAGATAACCACAAATCAAAAACTGGTAACAGATATGCAACACATAAAGAGAAAAGAATTTAAGTATATCACTAAAGAAAGCCAGCAAACTACAGGAGAAGAAAACAACAAAGAACTACAAAACAAAAAATAACAAAATGGCAAAGGTACATACTTATCAATAATTACTTTGACTATAAATGGACTGAATGCTCTAATCAAAAGACACAGGGCGATGGAATGAATAAAAAGCAAGATCCATCTATATCCTGCCTATTAGAGAATCACTTCAGACCTAAAGACACATGCAGATTGAAAATGAAGAAATGAAAAAAAACATTTACCATGCAGATAAAGTGGAAAGAAAAGATGTAGATATACATACTTTGGACAAAATAGACCTTAAAAAGACTAACAAGGTACAAAGAAGGACACCATAATATAAAGAGAATAATCCAACAAGGATATTTAACAATTGCAAATATTTATATACCCAACAAGAGAGCACTCAAATACATAAAGCAGCCAATAACAAAATAAAAGAAGTAATCGGTTGTAATACAATAATAATAAAGGACTTTAACACCATGCTCACATCAGTGGATAGATCATTCAAACAGAAATCAACAAGGGAACTGGGTTTTGAAAGACATGTTGGACCAGATCCATCTAACTGATATATGCAGAACATTCTATCCTTAACCAGTGGTATACACGTTCTTTTCAACTGCACATGAAACATTCTCTGGAACAGATCACAAATAAGGCCACAAAACAAGTCTCAACAAATTAAAAAAGACAGAAGTCATACCATGCATCTATTTTGACCACAACACTATGAAACTAAAAATCTGCCACACAAAAAAATGAAAACAACACAAATACATAGAGGTAAATAACATGCTACTAAACAATAAATGCATCAACCAGGAAATCAAAAATAAATAAAAAATATATGGAGACAAATGAAAATGAAAACACAATGGTCCAATATCTTTGGGATGCAGCAAACACTGTTCAAAGAGGGAAGTTTATTGCAGGGTCTACAACAAGAAGCAAGAAAAATCTCAACTAAACAACCTACACACATGTATAGGAGCCAGAGTAAGAAGAGCAAACAGAACCTAAAACTGGTAAAAATAAGGAAATAATTAAAGCATAAAAAATGAAATAGAAAATTTAAAAAATATTAAACAGATCAATGATACTAGTAACAGGTGTTTTGAAAAGATCAACAAAACTGATAAACCTTTAGGCGGACACATAAAAAAAAGGACTCAGATTAACAAAGTCAGAAATGAAAGAGGAGAAATAACAACTGACATGCAGAAATACAAAGGGCAAAGGGTAATAAGAGAATATTATGAGAAATTATGTCAAAAAATTGGACAATCTAGAAGAAATGGGTAAAATTCCAGAAACATATAACCTCCCAAAACTGAACCAGGAAGAAATAAAAGTTTTAACATACTGCTTACAAGAAATGGCATTGAATTAGTCATTTTAAACAATATGTTGTCAACAAACAAAGGTTTAGGACCAAATGGCTTCACAGGTGAATTCTACCAAACATTCTGAAAAACAGAAAGAGAAGGAAAACTTCCAAATTCCTTCTATGAGACCAGTATTACCCTAATACCAAAGCCAGATAAAAATATTACAAAAAAAAGAGAACTACAGACCAATACCTCTGATGAACATTGATGCAAAAATCCCCAACAAAATACTAGCAAACTGAATTCAACAATACCTTAAAAATATCATTCACCACAATCAAGTGAGATTTATTCCAAGGATACAAGAGTGGTTCAATATCACAAATCAATCAGTGTGAGACACTGCATCAATAAGAGAAAGGATACAAATAATATGATCATTTCCATATAGGCACAAAGGATATTTAACAAAGTACAACATTCATTCATGATAAAAGCCCTCAATAAAGTAATTTTAGAGGGAACATACCTCAACATAATAAAAGCCAGAGATGAAAAAAACACACTGAATATTATACTCAACAAGGAAAAACTGAGAGTTTTTACTCTAAGGTCAGGAGCATGTCAAGGATGTCCATTCTCACCACTTGTATTCAACACAGTACTGGAATCCACATCAATAAGACTAGAGAAAGAAATAAAGGGTATCTAAACTGGTAAGGAAGAAATAAAACTTGCACTAATTGCAGGACATGATACTATATATATAGAAAACCCAAAAGACTCCACCAAAAAACTGCTAGAACTGATAAATACATTCAGTAAACTCTCAGGATAGAAAATCAGTGTACAGAAATCTGTTGCATTTATATACACCAAAAAATGAATCAGCAGAAAGAGAAATTAAGAAAACAATTCCATTTACAATTATGCAAAAAATAATACCTAGGAACTAACTTAACCAAGGGGTGAAAGATCTGTGCTCTGAAAGAAATTGAAATAAGTGAATAGAAAGATATTCCATGCTCAAGGATTAGAAGAAACAATATTGTTAAAATGTCTATAGTACCCAAAGAAATCTACAGATTTAATGGAATCCCTATCAAAATACCAACAACATTTATCACTGATCTAGGACAAATAATCCTAGAATTTGTACGGAAACATAAAAAACCCCAAATGGCCAAAACAATCTCAAAAATGAGAGAAACTGGAAGTACCACAATCTGAGATTTCAAGATATACTACAAAGCTGAGGTCATCCAAACAATATGGTCCTGGCACAAAAATAGACACGTATATCAGTGGGTCAGAATTGTGAGCCCAGAAATAAGCCCACAATTATATGGTCAATTAGTCTTCAGCAAAGGAGGTAAGAATATGCAATGGGGAAAAGAAGGCCTCTTCAACAAACGGTGTTGGAAAAATGGACAGCTATAAGCAAAAGAATAAAACTGGACCACTTTCTCACACTATACACAAAAATAAACTCAAAATGGATTACAGACCTGAATGTAAGACCTAAAACAACAAAAATTGTAAATAGAGCTCAGGCAGCAGTTTCTCTGACATTGGACATAGCAGTATTTTTCTAAATGTGTCTCCTGAGGCCAGAGAATTAAAAGTAGAAATAAACTATTGAGACTACATCAAAAAAAAAAAAAAAAACCCTCTGCACAGCAAAATTGCAATTAAAAAAAAAAAACAAATGATGACCTCCTGAATGGAAGAAATTTGCAAATGATATATTTGATAAGGGTTTAATATTAAAATATATAAAGAATTTACATAACTTTACACCAAAAAACCTACAAATAATCCAATTAAAAATTAGCAGAAGACATTGTTCCAAAAAAGACATACAGATTGTCAACAGACACATGAAAAGATGCTCAATATCACTCATCATCAGGTAAATGCAAATCAAAACCACAATGAGATTTTACCTCACACCTGTCAGAATGCCTTAAATTAAAAACACAGGAAACAGCAAGTGTTGGTAAGGATGTAGAGAAAAAGGAACCTTCATGTACTATTAGTGGGAATGTAAGCTGGTGCAGCCACTTTAAAAAATGGTATGAGGGCGCCTGGGTGGCTCAGTTGGTGAAGCCTCCGACTTCGGCTCAGGTCATGATCTCACTGCTTGTGGATTCGAGCCCCGTGTCGGGCTCTGGGCTGACAGCAAGCTCAGAGCCTGGAGCCTGCTTCCAGTTCTGTGTCTCCTTCTCTCTCAGCCCCTCCCCCTCTCATGCTCTGTCTCTCTCTGTATCCAAAATAAATAAAAAACATTAAAAAAATAAAAAAATAAAAAATGGTATGGAGGTGTCTCAAAAGGTTAAAATTAGAATTACTCTATGATACAGAAATCATACCATTGAGTATTTACCCAAAAAATACAAAAACACTAATTAAAAGGGATACATGCAGCCCTACATTTATAGTAGCATTATTTACAATAGCCATGATATGGAATCAGCCCAATGTTCATCATTTAATGAATGGATAATGAAGTGTGTGTGTGTGTGTGTGTGTGTGTGTGTGTGGTGTAATATATTATTATTCACCCATAAAAAAGAATGAAATCTTACCATTTTCAATGATATAGATGGATCTATAGGGCATAATTCTAAGGAAATAAATCAGAGAAAGGCAAATACCATGTAATTTTACTCATATGTGGAATTTAAGAAAGAAATGAACAACAAAAAGAGAAAAACCAAATAACAGACTCTTAACTATAGCACCCAAATTGGTGGTTAGCATAGAGAAGGTGATAGGGGGATGGGTGAAAAGGTGAAGACAATTAAGAGTACACTTATCATGATGTACACTAAGTAATGCATAGAATTGTTGAATTACCATCTTGGACACATGAAACGAATATAGCAAGATACACTAATTATACTGAAATTAAAAAATAAAAATTTTAAAAGTACATAATTAAGTGAGTGGACCAAAGTCTTTATATTCTATACCGGGAGGTTACTAAACATTTAGTGCAATTGTCTTACACAGTTCAAAAATGTGTTAGTTGAAAAGACTACAAATTAAGAGAGAGAATGTTATGCTTATATTGTGCATTAGTCTAATGGGATGCATTTGTTTCTACTGAATAGTAATCAGAGAAACTAAAATGACAACACATTGAAATGCCAGAGATTACTGAACTAAGAAAACTCAAATGAATTAATGGATGGGTTACAGAATATTAATAAACTACTGAAACATGTCCCACTTTGTACATTAGCCATTAATGGAAACTATGGAAAACGGGAGGATATTCAGCCTCCTTATAGCCTTTCAAATTGAATTTGTCATGCCAAACAATATGTTTCTGATAACCTGCTGGCAGGTTGCCACACTCAAATATCTAATGTAATATCCTATTTTTACTTGAAGGGAAATCCAAAACATCAGGCTTCACTGTTGTAATTATAATGACATCATCTATAGCAAATATGCATTACTATAAATCATTTTTCACAATGTCCACAACTTTCATTTTAATAAATTTTCTTTTATGGAAGCTTCTACTCATCAACACTTTGTTTTCATGTCTGCTAAATAACTTCTTAAATACTCAATAACCACCATGAACAAAAAGTTCTATGCAACCTAAAATATCCTAAATGTTTTATTCCTAGCTGTGGAGTCCTGTAAGACTAGTTTCAACTACCTATTTTTCTCAGTCTGCATATCATTTGAGTGCTATGTGCTAGGATTACTGCTTGCACATGTCATTCATTTGATTCTATTAAAAGGCAGTGCTATGGGGAGCCTGGGGAGCCCAGTCAGTTGGGCATCTGACTTCAGCTCAGGTCATGATCTCACAGCTCGTGAGTTCGAGCCTGGCGTCGGGCTCTGTGTTGACAGCTCAGAGCCTGGAGCCTGCTTTGGATTCTGTGCCTCCTTTCTTTCTCTGCCTCTCCCCATCTTACTTTGTCTGTCTCTCTCTCAAAAATAAATTTTAAAAACATTAAAAAAATAAAAGGCAGTGCTATAAACTGTTCTTCACCCATACCACCATGACTTGGAAAACTATTCAATAATTATTTCAGAGGGACCTCTATAAACTACTTAGAAATTAGACCAACAAAAATATCTCAAAGATTTGAGGATGTAGGACTATGAATGCACCTGCTAAAAATGACAAATAGCAAATTGAGTTTCAACATTGGTTATTCACGTATTTCTAACCTGAATTCCTTGGCTATATTGACCTGCTTAAGAGTAAGTTTTTCTATTATGAATGTGTTTGGCAATAACTGAGAGAACCTCATATATAATATTGTATAAAAGTCATGAACTTTGATGTGAAATAGCTAGATTCAAATCCAATTTAGCAAGTGAAATGACCCCATAAACTCTCTGGACTCATCTATAAAATGAAGAAAACATTTTACTAGAAATAATTGTTTTGAGAATTTGATAAATTCAAATTCAGAATTGACAAGTTCAATTTGATTGGCAGGTGTGATAGTTAAGGCTCATTTCTGTACCTCCTTTCTTATAAAATGTTCCCCTATTTAAATACTCTGCTTTTATAGGATTCTATGCCTTTATATCAGGTATTCCATAAGCCCCTAGAATATGGTGCTACTGTGGCAGAAAAAAAATACCCATACCTAGAATGGGTATATATCCTTGAAAGGATAAACCACTAGCTCTTCAAGGATGGAAGGATGATTATGTAGTCAACTTGCCCCCAAGTGGTTGGGTTAGTCACACTAGAGAATAGCATAATATTGGGGCATTAGTTTTGGACTGTATTACTATGAATTTTATATTTAGTTGTAGAAGTAGGTAGATTGTTAGTAATACATGGGAGACAATGCTGTCAGATTTATATATGATCTCCATATCTGCCATATTAGCCACTCCATTGTGCTTTGTCTGGAATGGCTGATGATGAGGGCTGGGCCATTTTGTCTATTTGGTTGTTCAGTGCCTTTTCCATGGTAAATGTTTTTATGGGCTTAATATGTGATATGAACTTCCACCCTATATGTCCATTTACATCATATGTACCCCAGAATTCCATGTCTCTAATCTCATAGCCCTTTCTTTTCCAGCTCCCTAAATATACAGCCAGGCCACTGGCCAATAGCCAGGAATGCATATTTTCCTTGCCATTGTCCCTCAGGGCTAATTCTGAAAGTGTTAGTAATCCAACTGCCTTCCATTTTTGGCTTGCACTTAACCTATGCATTAAGTTGATCTATCTATAAACCAGGCTCAGGCTTCTTACTCTTCTTTCAATTTGTCCTACAAAACCATGTATAGGAATAGATGCAGTTGGAGAAATGAACTGGTGTGAGATTTGAGAGAGAGATGAGGGTCTGAATTACCTGCTGGGACACTTATTAACACTCTTTGGTCTTGTTCCCTGGATATGCCATTTCCATCTCACAACGGACAGTTGCAAGGCCTGCACAATATTTTAACTTGAAAGATCTGACAGAACCCATCTCATAATAGGCATAATGAGTTGCTGTCCCAAGACCAATTTTTCCATCTCTACCAGGACTCAGTAACTCACCAAAAGCTATTTCAGAAAGAGTGTAATTATCTACTGCAGACGGTGTGGCTTTGCTACAGAATCCAAAGGGTCTATGTTGTCATTCCACTGCAGCTTGCCATATACTTTAATTTCATCTTTTCTAACCATTGACACTCCAACACCATATGTGTGCCAGGTGGTAAGACCCAAGTGGTAGGGCAGATTGCACCAGGACCTGGATCCAATGCATCAAACTTTCTGGCTCTAGTCACCACTCAAAGCTGGAAGCTCTCTATGCCACTCAGTAAATTGGCTAGAACAGTACTCCTAGATATTGAATGTGTTGCCTTTGAAACCAAAGTGAACTACCACATGCTCTGCTTCCTTTTGGTGTGTGCTATGGGATCCAAGATGCAGCCACTACTTGGCCTCTATTACTTATTCTCAGAGGTAAATATGACCAGGTTTGTAGCTATCTTTTTTTTTTTTGCCATCCTTACCAGCTAGCTTGTAGAAAATGGCACCACTGAACTTATTAGTTATGTTGGTATCCATCTTTTACCACTATATTTATGATGACCTTGGTAGATGATATGGCCTCTGGTAGTTGTTACAGAACATAATCTTCTTATAGATCATTGGGTCATCTGATTGAGCATAACACATGAATTCAAGAGTGCTTACTTCCTTCAGCTTCTTTATTCTTTCCTCTAACATTTGGCAGGGCAACTGTACGTACACACACATGCACACACCCACATATATCTTCACTGAGATGTATATGTTTGTGTGCATATATATATATATATAACATATTTACTGAGATAAAATCCACACACTATAAAATCCTATGTGTGTATATACATATATATATATATAATTTTATATTCATAGGCCTGTCCAATATATATATGCATACATACATATACACACTTATATTTTTTATGCCTATCAATGGTGAATAGATATATACTAGTATTGTTTCTACTTTTAACTACTATGAAGAGGCTAAAAATATCTGTGTGCAAATTTTTGTTTGAACATATGTTTTCATTTGTTTTGCATATACCTAGAAGTATATTGTAACTCCATGTTTAACATTTTGATAAGCTGCTCAACTGTTTTACAAAGTAACTGTACCGTTTTCCTTTTCTACCAACAAAGAATGAAGGTTTCAATTTCTCTATATCCTTGTGAGTATTAGGATATAGTATGTGTCTTTATGTGTCTTTTTGATCATAGCCATCCTAATGGTTAAGTATGATTTTACTGTGGTTTTCATTTGTTTTTCACTAATGATAAATGATGAGCATCCTTTAATATTTTTATTGGCCCTTTGGGTATCTTCTTTGGAGAAATATTTATCCAGATCCCTTGCATAATTTTTAAGTGAGTTATTTGTCTTCTTGCTGAGTTATAAGTGTCTGCATATATTCTGGATATAGTTACCTTATCAAATATATGAATTGTAAATCTTTTTCCCATCTGTGAATTGCTTTTCACTTTTTTTGGTATACCTTTGAAGCACAAATATTTCTAATTTTGACAAAGTCCAACTTACCTATTTTTGTTTTGTCATCTGTGCTTTTGGTAATATATGTTGGAAGCCACTGCCTTATCCAATATCATGAACATTTATTCCTATACTTTCTTCTAAGAATTCTATAGTTTCCATTCTTAAATTTAGATTTTTGCTCCATTTTGGGTTATTATTTTTCAATGGTATGAGGTAGGAGTTCAACTATATTTTGCACGTGAATGTCCACTGTCACAGGACCATTTACCAAAAAGACTACTTATTTATTGATGAATGGTCTTGGCATCTTTAGTAAAAATAACCTAACCCAAAGACATATGGGTTTATTTCTGGAATCATGCTTCTATTCCATTGATATATGCCGATCCTTAGGGCAGTAGCAAAGTTTCTTGACTATTGCTCTTTTATTGTACATTTTGAAGTTCGAAAGTGTAACTTTTCCAACTTTACTCTTCAAGATTGTTTTGATTTTTCTGGGTCTACCAGGTTGTTTTGAGGAGTCCACATCTTACTGCACAATGACTTATAAATGATAAATATTTATGGAATAAATGGAATAACTAAGGAATGAACAAGGTCTCTTATCCTAGGGAAAACACTTGGAAAACAACCAAAGATTCTCACCCTTTTGTTGAATGCTTAAATGAAGTATTTAAAAATGTAACAATAATTTATTGTCACATTGGTTTCCATACAACTCCCAGTGCTCATGGCAAAAAGTGCCCTTCTTAATGCCCATCACTCATTTCCCCCTCTCTCCATCCCGCATCAACCTTGGGTGTTGTATGTGACAATAAATTTTATTTAAAAATAATAAAATAAAGATATAACAATAAGATAATGCTGTTCTGGTTCTGAGATGTGAAGAAGATGACTTGGTGACTTTAATATCTGTAAACTAAATATTCCTAAATTATTAGATCATTATTAACAATAACTATATACCATAAAAAATGATAGATATGTTGCTTTTCTGTTTAGTCCTCCTGGCATCTTTTATTTGTAGGTCTAACATCTCTGCTTATTTCATTCTACTCTATTTGGAATTATTAGCAAGATTTTACAGTATAAATCTTCAGTAAGTTAGGATACTTTGTCAACTTTAACTCTCCAAAATCATAACTGCTTTTAACTTGAGCAAAATTAGCAAATTTTAGAATTTTCTCAAGGGGAGAGAAAATGGTAGTCACTGAGTGTCCCATCAGTCCCCTGCATTTATAGTGTTCTGATTGTGCCAGAGACTTTTACAGACTAAATATGCTATATTTTAAGAATCTCCCAATTTTCTCTGAAAAACAATCATTTCTGGCATCATTAATACTTTTTGGGTAAAAGAATGTGTGTGCACTCTTAAGATCTAAACATTGCCAGAATTTTATTCTACAAGTGGACAGTATGGATCTACAAATAAAAAAGAAATTAATTTTGAAATATTAGTTCCAACATTTTAATGCAAACTCTAAGCATTCATGAGTGATTACAGACCAATGATGAACATCTGTTAATCATCCTTGAACTATATCCTGGGCTTTTTAAGAGCATGAAGGCTCCACTTATTTAGCAGTATGTCAAAGTGGGAAAATCAGATACTTTATGGTCAGATTAATCTGGTATTTAAACTATCTTTAGCAAGTCATTTAAGTTCTCTGACAATCAGACCATTTTTGTGAGTATTCCAATTAAATGAGATAAATTATGAAAAGTACCAGAAGAGTGTGTGACACGGGATAAATGGTGACCCCTGAAACTTCTAAATCAATTTTATTTTGAAACTATCAGGTAAAAAGTTTACCTCAAAGCTGTGCATCAGGTTTTTCCCTTTTAGTTATCACCTCCTTGTAATCCTCTGCTGTGTTCACTGCCTGTCTCAATAGAATATGTCCTTGAATCTGCTCACCTCTGAGTCCATGTCCAGCATCTATCCATTGGATCCCACTTACCCTGAGTCCTTTTCCCTATAATAGTGCCTGGTCTTTGATGCCCTAACTTTGATATCAAGTTATATGAAGCCGAGATTGAGCTCTGCTATCTACTGCCTTCACCAGAACAAGTATAGAGAAACTCTATCTGAATAGGTTTAGTCTTTGAAGCTAAAAAGTTCATTTCATTTATAAGCCAATTCCACAAGGAAAGGCCCTCAATGTAATACTGTAATAAACACTAAATTACTTATTAAAAAAATTTAAAGTGAAAATATTCCTACCTAGGACAAGAAAAGGTATATCTAATCAAGGGTTATGCATATTTTCCAGGTTATTTCCTGCACAATGGAGACATATGTATCATATAGGCAACATGAATGATGGTCACTTGAGTTGTGTAGTATGCATTCTGCACAACTGTAACTAATTGCTCCATTTTCCAGCTGTTTATATTTTTGGAGAACTGGCTTAAATATTAGAGTCACAGTATCTTTAAATGTATATACTAGAGAAAGCTGATACTTCAAAAGTAAGACAATTTTCTATCATTTTATCTTTTTACCTTATGAAAATAGAGAACAATGAGTACTCTATGCACAGCATATTTACACTTTCAAATATTGCATTTAATTATATCCTTCTGCTTAAACAAAAAAGAGACAATTGAAGGTAGTTAGAAGTATTTTCCATAATGAGTTTCTATTATAAGACAATCTAACCGTCTAAGTGGTGAGCATTAGTGTTTCTGAATTACAATATTGTAAGTCTATTAATTCTGCCTCAGGGGAGGGGGGCTCACAGAATCCTTTTAATAGTAAAATCTGAATTTTTATCAGAATAACATTAAATGGTCAATCATAAAAAGTTATCTATTGATACAGTATCTATTCATATGTGAATGTGAATATGTTCTCAAGTTTACTCAATCCTAGTATGAAGATCAAAAAGTAAAATAAAATGTGATACTAAACTGATCTCTTATCAGTCCAATGCACTGAGTTTAAGACTGTCTTAATGCAGGCTACTAAATGATAATTTGTTTAGTAAGGTTACTTGAACTGTCGTCATTAAAATACCTATTGTCACTGATGTTTTCTTCATGAACTGAACAACTAGCTCAAATATCTGTTTTGGATTTGACTTAAATAAATAACAAACTAACTTGATAAGTTTATCTAGTTGTCCTTAGAAACAACTTTTTAAATTTGGAAAGCCATTTATTCAAGAATGAGGGTTCATTGGGTAAGTAGAAATAAGAAAGATTACAGAGTAGAAGTTTAAATTTTAAAAAGGTAAAATACAAAAAAAATTAGGACCATGGAGTTTAGATAAATCTTCTATTTAAAAATTCCCATGTTTTCATCATAAATGTGACTCCAAAACATTAAAAACTTCAAAGAAACAGATTTCTGAAAGAAAAACTCAAAATTTCCCTTATTCCTAAAACATCAATAGACCACTTTCCATATCAACAGTGCCAAACCCCAGTATTCTGGCCACTCCAGTTTAGATATCAAACTGTGAATATAAATCTTTCCTTAAGGCTCATTTAAATGCCCCACATAATACAACAGCGTGACAAACAGAAACATATCCCTTTGATCTCTTTCTAAACTTGCCAACCAAGTGCTCTTTTTCCCAGCTATGTCTAAAAGACTTTATTAACCAAATGGATTACTGGCATTCAATTTCTTACATGCAATTCTGTATTTTATTACTAACTCAGCTGGGGTTTAGGAGTCAAAAAATAAAAAAAGTAAATAAAAACCTCAAACCATAGGTACATTAATTACATAGATTTGAACACCCATTCTTGCAGAATTTAAAGAAAGTTTGCTTTGACTCCCATATGTAATCAAGGAGTAAATTTCCGAATAAAGAGTTGCTTTCATATCACACTTCTGTATCTTTTCAAATTTTCTGAGGTTGAGACATATGGTGGGAAATAAGTAGAAAAAAATGTTACATAAGAAAATTGCTATTTAGTCATAAAAAGCATAAAAGTATTCTTTTTTTTAAAAAAAAGAATATGTTTTCTTAGGATTTTATTCTTATCACTAATAAAATGCATCATTTTAGGCGTAGCTTATCATCTAAATTTGCTCTGTGAAAAAAATAAGTCAATTTTAGTGACAGCTACCTACATAAATTATCATGAAGCATAGCATTCTATATGGGAAATTCTTATTCAAAGCCAGTAAAAGTAAAAGGTTAATATCATTACTGAATAGAAGTGTCTAATTTTTTAAATGTTTTTTAATTTATTTTTGAGAGAGAAAGAGACAGACAGACAGCATGAGCAGGGGAGGGTCAGAGAGAGGAGTCACAGGATCCAAAGACAGGCTCCAGGTTCTGACTTAGCTGTCAACACAGAGCCCAATGCAGGGCTCAAACCCATGAACCGTGAGATCAGGACCTGAGCTGAAGTCAGACGCTTAACCAATTGAGCCACCCAGGCACCCCTGAATAGAAGTGTCCAAACTGAAGTCAGCTCTCTTCATAATCCCTTTCTTTGAGCCACAGACCAAACGCCTTCATACAGTCACAATTTTTAAGGGGGGGGTTAAAAAAGACTCTTCTTTCCAAAGGTCAAGAGCAATCGTGGACATCAGTAAGGATTTACAGTATGTTAGAAGAAGTAGCGCCACACCTTAAATAGGGTTTCTTTTTTTCTTTTTTCGGAAGCATCTAGACCAAAGCTTCCTAACCAGAGTCAAGAGATTCAGGAAGCATCAGTTACATAATTTCTGTGATCCAGGACATAATGACAATGTGGAGTCACTTATTTAAAAATTAATAATTTCAAGACAGTAAAAGTAGAACAATAACACAAATGCATGGGTCCCGTAGGACTCCACAGGCTGCATACCATGAAGTTGGTCCTGGTTATTTGTATGTGAAATTCCTTCTGTATTTAATGATCTATAGGTTTCATCAGATCCTCAAAGGCAGCTGTGCTAAAACAAAACAAAAACGTGGAGGGAGAATATTACAACTCCTGACTTATCTACCCTCTCATATAGTATGAACCTTGAGGCCCAGGGGAAGTTAATATGAGAATTATTACTAGTACCCAGGTGTCCTACCTCTCCTGTGTTTCTAGAAATAGATCTTGGTTTGTTATTATTTGTTATTTTTAATATACCATGCTAATTTTTTTTTACAGGTGTAGGATGCAGACTTCTCTTAAAGCAAAGATAATCTGGAAACACCTTAAAAAAGTTTATTCCTAGTAATATTAACTAAATTTTTAAAATTTGAGAATATAATATAAAGTACATACTTTCTGAAAATATTTTTGTTTTATTGGAGAACTCAGTGTAGACTTTCCTAAATTCATTCTTTCTGCCAGAGTCTGAAGAAGAGAAATATCACTACCAGATAATACCCTATTTTTTTTAGTTTATTTATTTTTGAGAGAGAGAGTGAGAAAGAAAGCAAGCACAAGGAGGAGAGGAAGAGATGTGGTGCCTGGGTGGCTCAGTAAGGGTCTGACTTCAGCTCAGATCATGACCTCATGGTTTGTGAGTTCGAGCCCTGCATCTGTGCTGACAGCTCAGCGCCTGGGGCCTGCTCAGATTCTGCGTCTCTCTTTCTCGCTGTCCCTTGCATGCTCATGCACTGTCTCTGTCTGTCAATAATAAATAATGTTAATTAAAAAAAAAAGAGGAGGGGAAGAGGTGGGGGTGGAGAGAATCCCAAACAGGCTCCACACTGTGAGCATGAAGCCTGCAATCCCACAAACAGTGAGATCATGACCTGAGCTGAAATCAAGATTCTGACACTCAGCCAATTGAACCACCCAGGAACCCTGATGATTTTCTATTTTAAAATAATACAGATTAACCAATGAAAAAAAAAAGGGAAAGTGAGAAGAAAATCAAGACTCAACTTTAAATAAATTCCAGTGTTGCCAACTAAATAGAAAAGATGAAAGTCTTTCCTAGCAACCAGATCATAACAATAGATTTTTGTTCTTGTGAATCACTAGGGTCTTAAAAGAGTAAAATTAATGTCCATTTCAGATGATAACATAACCTTGTAAAAAAGCATTTGGAAAAATTGGATACATAAGGGCAATAAAGTTTATAGTACATAAATTACATGGAAATCAATATAGGGGCTGACTATATAAAATGACACAGTTCTTTTTCATGGAGCAATTTGAGGTTTATTATTTAAGCAAAAATACATGCTGTTTTTATTTTTAAAAAGCATTAATATCAATATCCTCAGAATATATAGATACAATTTTAGGAACTTTGAATCATGTGACTTAAAGGGCCTTCAACTGGTTAGTGGTCCTTCCTATTCATAGAGGTGTGTTCAAGTTCACCTTAAAGTCTGATGGGCTCGGATTCATGCAATGTTATAATGGAAATCTTTGCTTTCTTCCCGAGTAATATGCATTTTAATAAGAGATTTCTGAAATGACTCATTAATCAAAATATCGTTCTAGTGGAGTTTCAGTTACAAATGGAGACTGGCAGGGGCACCTGGCTGTCAGTTAGGCATCCGACTTTGGCTCATGTCATGATATTTGTAAATTCGATACCCACGTCAGGCTCTGTGCTGACAGCTCAGAGCCTGGAGCCTGCTTCAGGTTCCTTGTCTCCCTCCCTCTCTGCCTCTCCCCAGCTTACACTGTCTCTCTCTCAAAAATAAACATAAAACAAACAAACAAAAACAAATGGAGACTGGCAAAAGATCAGTTGGAGCAGGACATTTACAAGCCTTTCTAATATCACCAAATTCTAGTCTAGACTATGAAGTGCCATATGTAAATTTTTAAACTTTATACATTAAAGCAATAGGCAAGGAAATATTTAGGGGAAGGGTCCTATCTCCATGGTAAAACAGTTCACTTAGTCATCTTGCACATCAAAGCTCTTTTATGAAAGTATGTAACAGTATTTTTATGATACTAATATTTGTGAAAAAGTAATATAGTATTTTAAGGAAAATTTTAAGGCAATTTATACAAGCAAAATGAAAAATCATAAGGTACCAACCAACATCTAAGTGTAAAGGAGAATATATGTATAAACATGTCAGACACAAAACAATAACATAATGACAAACTGCTGCCTTTAATTGACAATAAATTGTGAACACCGCACCCAATACTCCTTGAACCATGGGCCACAGAAATGTTTGAAAAAAATTTTTTAAAGGCTACCGACCCTATAACCCAATACCTCCAAAAACACACATATGCTTCTACATACAAACTTGAAATAAACTATCATTGGATTCACAAATCCTTTGAAGCCCATCCACTTTAACTTCTCTTAGAGAAGCTAAAACAAGTATCTGATTTATAACATCATTTTTATATGCTGCATAACATTTTTATGTGGATGAGTATAATATTTTTTAATTTTTTTTTAAAGTTTATTTTGAGAGTTGAGGGGGGATAGAGAGAGAGGCAGAGAGAGAATCCCAAACAGCCTCTACACCAACAGTGCAGAGCCCAATGTAGGACTCGAACTCATGAACCATGAGATCATGACCTCAGCCAAAAGTCACCTTTAACCAACTGAGCTCCCCAGCCACCCCATGTATATTATTATTATATAATCCCATGCAGTTGTACATAATCTCATGTGTTTATTCCTAAATTGTAAGAATATTAAATAATACTATGAAGTACATTTTTATATATACATCTTTCCTCATATATTTTGGATATAATGTTAGAGGTGAAATGTGTTGATTAAAGAATAAGCACATTTTAAAGTTTTGATATTTATTGTCAAACAATGATACAGAATTTTTAAAAATTAACCACCAATAAGCAGAGGAGTATCCATTTTCTTTCTTATTAGGTATCTTCATTCCTTTTAATTAAAATGGATGCCATACTTAGAAAGATAGTGTTTCACTATTTCTATGGTATACGTTTTTAAGTTAAACACACCTTTCATATCCTTAGTGGTCATTTCTATTTCTTCTTTCATTGAAATTCCTGTACATGTTTTCTGCCTGTTTTTCTTGGTATTCCTAATTTTAAAATCTACAAAAGTACTCTTTGGGTATTAATATTAATGCTTTGTTACATATGTTCAAAATATTTTCTAATTTGTCATTTACCTTTTAATTTGGTTTGTAATAAAGAATTTTTAATGCTGCACTTCTATCACATTTTAACTTACTTAAATGATAGAGTCATGCAAAGAGACTTTTCCTACTGTAAAATTAAATGTATATTTGATTGTATTTTCCTTTAATAATTGTCTATAATTTAATGAAAATAAGTATATATTTTATAATACACGCTTATTGTAATACTTCACAAATTACAGAAAAGTATAAAGAAGAAAAAAACACTTGAAAGTTCACGACACAGAGATTACCAGAAATAACACATTAGTTATCAGTCTGTAGAATCTGCTTATATGCTAAACACACACACACACACTCACACACACACACACAGCTTTGTAATTTATGTTTTCATTCAAACAATATCCTATGGGCTACTCTCATTTGAAGAGCAGTATTATATTGATTTGATTATTATGGCGCTGATGTATATTTTAATATCCAGTAGACAAGAATCTCACATTTTCCTTTCTCTAAATGCTGGTGGTCATTTTCACTATTTTTTTCTTCCTTGGAATTTTAAAGAATTTTCTGCCAAATTAAAAGAAAAAGCCAAAAGACATTTTATTTTCAATTGACTGTAACTCATAAATTAATTTGTGTAGGGGGATTAACTTGGATATTTACAAGATCCCATTTCTATCAAGAAACATGCAATGTCTCTTTAGTTTAGTCTTCTTTTATGGCACTCGGTAAAATTTTATAGTTATTGACTTCTCACAGCTTCTGCTACCACTGCAGCTGTCTCCCTGTGTACATTTCCAAATGATAGACAAGGCTGAGATTTGCTCCCACCAAAATTTCATAGACAGCCCTCACCCATAGCTCCTGGGTAGTGTGTTTAGGAGATGGGGATGTCACTTTAGAATTAGTTACCTGTGGAAAGTAGAGCTAGAGTTTCCAAATGGAATGTCCTCTAGGCAAGGAGCTTCAAGACTATGTCAGAGTTTTTGGTTTTTGGTGTTTGGTAGGGAAGCATGATTTTAGCTGTCTTCCACTCTAAAAGGTTCATCTTCCTTTAGCGTAAGCTTCTAGCAGTAGTGTCTCTCCTTTCAGATCAACTACAGTATTTCAACAGCCAGTGTCTAAATGCTGTTTATTGTTCATGAACATGCATTAATAAACTACTGGGCAAAAATTCCAGCCAGTAGGAAATTGGAGAGGATTATGCCAGACTCAGTGTTTGCAAACTTCATCCTAAATATAGATTTGTCATTTACCAGAGTTTAAAGTGAGTCATTTAATCCGTGGGCCACAGTTTTGGTATCCAGAAATGAACAATGTCTTTCAAGGTTGTGCTCAAACATTCACCTCTTTGAAGATTTTGTAAACTACTTCTGTTCCTCATAATCCATCTCTTTTCTTAACTGTCAGAGTGTCATTATATACTTGGCACTTGTCAACTACAGTCAAATTTTCATCTTATTTATGTGTGTGTCTTCTGTATCCCCAGATTAAATAGTATTTCCTTGGAAATAACAATGGTGACATTTCCTCCTCTTAAATTTACTAGGTCAGCACTTTCCACATAGACCAATAAAAATAAATATTTGTTACATGGATTAAGTAAGCTCCATTTCCTGAAATTTTTATGAGTTAATTAATAATGTCTGTTATCATCCAGAAAGGCAGTGAAATAATGACATATTAATGGCAAAAAATACTTTTTAAATTTTCATTTGCTAAAATATTCTTCCCATGTTCATGTAATTTTACACTGCTAACTGATTTCTGTAGAAGCCCTCTGCTTTTTTCATCTCTGGCCATAAAGAACAAAATAGGCAGTGAAATTAAAATAATATGTTTGGTTGGGGCACCTGGGTGGCTGAGTTGATTAAGCGTCTAACTTCTGCTCAGGTCATGATCTCTGTTTGTGAGTTCGAGCCTCGCATCAGGCTCTGTGCTGACAGCTCAGAGCCCGGAGGCTACTTTGGATTCTGTGTCTCAGTCTCTCTCTGTCCCTCCCCCCGTTTATGCTCTATCTCTCTCTCTCTCTCTCAAAAATAAAGAAACATCAAAATCTTAAAAAATAATATGTTTGGAGATGGCAGTTTACAAAAAAAGAATATTCAACTAAATGCATGATTCATTATAGAAAGAAATAATTAATAGTGAAAATTTTACATATACCACAACTTCAGTGTTTTCCACAAGGACTAATAACAGTTGTTAATACTACTGAATAACTTAGCATTAACTGTTAACTGGTTCAATTTTCTTTGAAAATTGCTAGTTGCTAATAAAATACACAATGTCTTAAAATTTTGTTTAATTAACTTGTTTGGTTGAGTCACTCAAAAGTACTAAACATCAAAATGCCTAATGACAGTTAGCACAAACTAGCTCTTCATATTAAAAAGGAAGCTTTACAGAGACAATTAACATAAAAATAGTTGAATTTTATGATATGCTTATTTTGCCTATTCTTGATGATTTGCATTTTCATACAAATTTGATGATTAACTTCTCAATTTCTACAAAGAAGTTGACTAGAATTCTCATAGGGAACATATTCAACCTATAAATCAAATTAGAGATAATTGTCATTTTGATAATACTAAGTCTCCTGATCAATGAATATGGGGTATCTTTCCATTTATCTTGAACCTCTTTAATTTCAACATTTTCTAGTTTTCAATATATGTTTTCTAGTACATCTATTAAATGTATTCCTCAGTATTTTATTCTTTTTGTATAAGTCTTATGTTGTTATCACATTTTTATTAAAATTTCAGTTAGTTAATATGAGGTATAATATATATTTTAGGCATATAACATAGTGATTAGACCAGTCCATACAACACCCTGTACCATCACAACTGCATTCCTTAATCCCATCCCCTATTCTACCCATCTACTTACCTCCCCTCTGGTAACCATCAGTTTGTTCTCTATAGTTAAGAACTATACTTGGTTTACTTCTCTTTCTTGGTTTACCTCTCTTTCCTTCCCTTTGTTTTATTTCTTAAATTGCACATAGGAGTGAAATCATGTGATATTTGTTTTTGTCTGATTTATTTCACTTAGCATTATATTCTCTAGCTCCATGTTGTTGCAAATGGCAAGATCTCATTCTTTTTTATGGATGAATAATGTTCCATTATATATATGTAAGTATGTATGTATGTGTGTACACACATATATACCACATCTTAATCCATTCATCAGTTAATGGACATGTGGGCTCTTTCTATAATTTGGCTATTGTAGATAGTGCTGCTGTAAACATTGGGGTGCATGTATCCCTTGAAATCTATGTTTTCTTATCCTTTGGGTAAGTACCTAATAATGCAATTGCTGGATCATTGGGGTAGTTCTAATTTTTTAAGTTTATTTATTTATTTTGATAGTGAATAAGTGGAGAGGGGCAGAAAGAGATGTGGAGAGAATCCCAAAAAGGCTTCGTGCTTGATCTCATGAACTTTGAGATCATGACCTGGGCTAAAATAAAAAATCAGATGCTTAACCCACTGAGCTACCCAGGCACCTCAAGGTAGTTGTATTTTTAACTTTCTGAGGAATTTCATACTGTTTTCCAGTGTGGTTGTACCAGTTTACATTCCCACCAATAGTGAAAGAGGGTTCCCCTTTCTCCACATCCTTGCCAACACTTGTTATTTTTGTTGTTGATTTGAGCCATTTTGGCAAGTGTGAGGTAACATCTCTGTAGTTTCAATTTGTACTTTCCTGATTATCACTGAGTTGAACATCTTCTTTTTTAAAATTTTTAATGTTTATTTATTTTTGGGAGACAGAGTGCAAGCAGGGGAGGAGCAAAGATAGAGGCACACACAGAATCCAAAGCAGGCTCCAGGCTCTGAGCTGTCAGCACAGAGCCTGATGCAGGGCTTGAACTCACAAAAGGTGATGACCTGGGCTGAAGTCATATTTGCACATAAGTATACCAAAGTGTACTTCTATTCTTAGCAAAATAAAAAAAGAGATGAGGTATCCATTGATATGACTTTTCATCATTGCCTCTATTGATCATAGCCCATTGATCCCCTATGATAAATGTTATCTCTGTATTCCACACAGGTGTGCAGGAAGACCTAGCTTCTTGATCTCAGGCATAATTTTCTATAAAGGAAATCACATTTTAAATGGTGTAAGAGAATCTTTATCTTTAAAAATTTTTTTGGTAATGTTAACAAATCATCACTTTATTTGTTAAATTCTATTTTTAATTAATTAATTTTCAAGAGGCACTAATCTGTGTATCAATAGTTTAAAAGTTTTATGCATCCATTCCAATTAGCTGAGACTCAATATTGATTTGAGACAGTAGTACATAGTGTTTAAAACAGATTATGGACTACAACTGGCTGTTTCCAGGCTAGTTGTGTGAGCTAGGGAAAGTTATACAGACTCTCTGTATATTCAATTTCTCACCTGTAAAATGAAGATACTTAGTAACTACTCATAGAGTTTTGAATACCAAATAGTTATATGTAACCTATATCATAAGCTTTCAAACTCCCTATGATGTTCTAAATGCTATACAAATGCTTGTAGTTTTTACTATTGAGGGTAATTTTTGTTCATTGAAAAATAATTCTTTTTCACACTGTGGATACGTAAAATTCTTATGTCAATTAGGTTGTTTAGAGTGAAATAAATGTAGTGATGAATGTATCTCTGTGTATTAGACACTCCATGCCTTTAAAATGTATTTCTAGAGGTCTTGTATTTGTTTCTAAAAATCTTAAGAGGAAGATAAAATTATGATGCAACAAAAAGCATTTCTTCTAGCCATTATTACATTAGTTTAGTGTGATTAATTAATCATCCATGTTTCAATCAAGAAAGGCATGGTAATATCGCAGTAACAAATACTTGTCTCTTATTTCTAGTCTCCTAATGTCCTCCTTGCATCTGGGCAGCTATCACCTTCCTTGTGGCCTCTTTGTAATGTGGACTGATGGAGAATCTGAATATATAGCTCTTTGATCAATGAAAGAGAAAATAAAGGATCATACCTGCCTATGAGATATCAGTTTTTCAGTGATACAGGTCACCTCTGCTTTCAACTCCTGGTACTAACATTATTCCTATTGCCCTGTCTCACTGCAAGGAGTGGGTAATGAGAGAAAGAAATGGTTAATTGGCCATTTTATCTGCCTTAGTCTGCCCTTCTGTCCTCCGAATACCCCTTTCACATGGAATCCCTCCTCAAGGGAGATCACTTAAAGTTCTATCCTATCAGTACATCCAGTTCAAAGGCTTATCTTTGAGTGATATTCATTAATGAAAATATCAGGTTAAATATCAGGTTAAAGTATGGCTTTGCTTGGTTTGGAGACCCTTAAACTAAAAATAAAGTTAACTCCCTTCTACATTCCAATATAATAATAAAGCTTGTACAGAATAAGTGTGGAACTCAGTAGTCATTAGAAGAAGGAAGAATGGGGGACAGTGATGTAGTCCATTTAATTTATTGATAAACTGAGTATGTAATACTGTGAGGCAGTAATGTACACCAACTATTCCATTTCTTCCTTTACATTTTCCATGTATACATATGCACATATGTCACATATGTGTCACATATGCATTCTGCAACCCCACTGAGATGGCACTGCAAGGCACCCCAAGTCATAAGAGTAGAAATGTTCCAGAATTAGTCTTTTGACCATGATCTATTGAAGGAGTGACTATGATCCATTGTTCTCTGAACTTTCTGTCTGTCTTTATACTCCTTGTCCATGTTTGAAGTGGTCATTTGGAGACTGTCATTTTAGTGGCTTAGGAGGTAAATTAAGTCATCTCCTTAACTTAAAATGTTAAGAACTAAGATTGTGGAGCACCTGGGTGGCTCACTCAGTTAAGCATCTGACTCTGGATTTTGGTTCAGGTCATGATCTCAGGGTTCATGAGACTAAGCCCCATGTGGGGCTCTGTGCTGTCAGCATAGAGCCTGCTTGGGATTCTCTCTCTCCTCCTCTCTCTCTTTCTCTGCCTCTCCCCCGCTTGTGCATTTTCTCTCAAAAGAAACTTCAGAAAGAAAAGAGGAAACCATGGGTAATTTTGAGTCTTAGCCTCAGTATTTTTGCTTTAAGATGTGATACCTCCCCAAAACCAATCTTGGTCTTTCCAATATAAGTTTTAGATTCACCACAATGTGTCCTTTCTTGTCCCCATACATTTCTGTGAATTTAAATAAGGATATTTTGAGGCTGTGTGTGCTTTTCTGGACCCCAATCATATTTTTGCCCTAAGTCATTTTATTTAGTTGAAAGTACTTACTGGAATTTATTCCTCAAGAGCTTCTTCATCTTATTTTTGTTTGTGGGAGTCCAGAAACAGTGAACTCCTTAATCCTGAGACACCTAGATTTTGAGCATTATACTTGTCCTCATTCATTTTTGCTTAGAGATCAGTGAACCTGAACAATTACCTCCTCATAATATCTTGTCAAACACAACCATGTACTACTACTCAAATTTCTGAAAATTTTAACCTCTCTTTCCCTAAAGCCATACATTTTTTGTTGTTATAATTAGTGGTAGTGTTTCATTTTGCTTTGCATTTAGGTGTATCATCTACTTTCTCAAATTCTGCAGGTATACATTTTGCTAAGTATTTTACTACTTAAAGATCACCATGTCTTTCAGCCTTTGATGTCAGTTTCATGCTGCCCCATATATTAGGTTTTTGTTAAGAAAGTTCTCTCTGCAACTTTGGTTTCTATATCAGTATCTGTCAGGACAGGCTTGATTATTCTGAGCTAACAACTCCCAAACTTAGTGGGAAATTTATAACAAAACTATAAAAAGTTTACAACTTTATAACAAAAGTTTATTTCCCTCTCATACAAAATTTGGTCTGTCTCTAAGCCACTCTACAGTAAAACTGTCCTCCTGAAGTCCACTCAGGCTGAGTTGTACTATGAGATTGTATATGACTTGTGTCACCTCTGTTCATAGCCCATTGATTATTGCTACTGACAGTGTTCTACCTTCAAGGACTGGGAAATTTAAAGGGAAAACTGAATAGTTGATGAGCATACTGCTTCTGACAGTGTTACTTTCTTTACTTCTCTATAAATTAGATTACACAACACAATCTTTCCTAGTCAGCAATTCCCTTTTAAGCAATGTGTTTCATCCTGCAGGTGCAATTGGTAGCTATGGATTAGGGCCTTTTTCTGTGAGAAGAGACCACTCCAGCAATTGATTGTGTGACATTTGTTTCATAGGCACTCTATTTAACCATCATTAAAATTATATTGGGTAATAAGTATGGAATCTAGGGCTAGTTGTGTTCAGTAAAACTGAAAGAACTTGAGAATAATTTCCATAAGAATTTAAATATTGTGTAGTTTAACATTATGCAGCCTTAAGCTTAAAATATATTATATATATATATGGGTCTTAACAGAAAATGATCAAAGGATAGCTGACATGAACATGGAAGAGGCACCATAAGAAAATCCATGAAGACAATTCAACTATGTCTATTTTGAAAGTCAAAAATATTTAGGTTAAGTAAAATGATAAATCAACAAGTTATAAGATAATAAAGGGCTGACTTAGCCTAAGTACAGGCTGCAAAAATGTAGTGTGCAAAAAAAGTACAATTAATCATAGATATTAAAATATTTCAATGTATTGTTTGTCCTTACTGACAATAAACCAATCCATATGCAATTTAAGTATACATACATCATCAAAGAAATACTTACATTTTTAAGGCTTGTGACACTGAAAATGCAATTAGGCTACCAATGAATTAATTAGCAGATTTCTATTCTCTGTTTTGAAGGCCAGCATACAAAGCCCAGTTTTCAACTAGATATGGAATGTATATCACAGAGTCTACTTTCTAGATGTTTTGGCCCTCAGAAAAGATAAAACATAGATTCATCAGAAATTTTACTCTAAAGTAAGCCTTAACTATCTCATATAGGTCCATCTGAAGGGAAGACTTGAATATTAAAATATTCTTAAAGATATGTCATTTGGTCCATTAAAATGACACTAGTGTGATAATACAATTCTCTATTTGTTGCTAACTGTAGAAAATCTTTTTTTCTTAACGTCTCAGATTTTGTCATTACTAGCAAATATCTAGATTTAAAAAATGAAATTTTTTAAAAAGTACTATTTTCAATATTTGCTATTTGATATTTTACCAGCAACCTGAACACTGGGAATAATCATTATCATCTCTATAAAGGGAATTATACTTTTCAAAGGTAAAAATTAAAGCAAATCTGAAAACTGAATTGAGCATAATCCCTTATGTATGTACTGTAATTGCTGCTTTTAATAAAATTGAACATTACTTTGGTCATCAGAATATAAGTTTGGAACTGCATTAGGGTTCTTTATAGGAAAAGTAGGTAGTTTTGTATCTAAACACATCAAAGGAAAAACTCGGAAAAAACACAGAGTTTAGTTGTAGGGTAAGTCTGTGTTTTAAAAAACATCATGAAATTATGACATAAATTCTTTGGCTCTAGTTAACTTGCAAAGCAGAATAGCAAATGGACATACCACCTGGGACTCATTATTAGCTTTGCTTTTGGCTCTGAGATGCAGTTCCAAGGGCAGAATTTTCCATTAAATTCAGAGTCAGACAATTCATTCTTAGAAGGCTTGGGGCAAAGGAGGGAGCAGGTGCCTGGGGGACAGGAGGGAATACAGAGTTCTGATTCACATTCTATTACCCTCTAGATGCTTAACGCTGGGCATCTAGAAACTTGCCAACTTGTAATCCTATTGGGCAGAAACTTTAGCCAGTTCTTCTTGGGATTCCATGTCTAATGAGTGCCAGGGCTCATTAAAGGTTCATTACTAGCCCCAGTCTCCCAATTCTTTAGGTTCCTATTCAGCACATTTGAAATAGTGCACTTGATTTGGAGTAACCGAGCTACTTTTCTATGTGTTTTTCTCATTAGCCTGAGTTTCCTCAAAGGCAGAGCCAGGGACAAAGACTTGCAAAGCAACTAAGCTGATCCCAAGAAGTTGGAGGTGAGAATTTAATAGGAAAATAAGGACAATGAGTCAAAAGAGGCATTATTTCATTACTGACAAGGCTGGGATGACAGTATTTGATCTTGCAGGATATTCTGAGTAGCTTTATGAAATGTCAGAACTTGTAGCCTAGAGGGGAATAGGAGATTATTTTTCCATTAGCTTCTGTCCCTACTGATCAAGCAATTATAACCCATAGACATTGACACCCCACCTACAGATGTCCATTCATAAGTGTACCTAAAATCCCTACAAGAGTTCTAAGCTGGGTTCTCAAAAAAGCCTTGTAGCAGGAAGCTAGAGGCAGCTCTTACCCAAGGTGAAATACTGTCAGATTTTACCTGTGTAAGATTGAGGGACATCTTCAAAGAGCTTTACACCACAGCAGTGGCGACAGGAAGAGGGGCATCCAAGAGAATTTGGAGTAATGTTTAAGAAGCTCATACACCTTGGTTTAAAGTAAAATGAAACCAGAATTTAAGTACTTCAGAATAAGAATGGGCTAAGAAAAGTTATAGAATGGTTTCCTAAGTACACTGAATTACTTTGTCACCAACTTTAATTTTTTTAATGTTTATTTATTAATTTTGAGAGAGAGAGACTGCGGGGGAGGGGCAGAGAGAGGGTGAGAGAGAATCCCATACAGGCTCCACACTGTGAGCTCAGAGCTTGATGTGAGCTTGATCACATGAACTGTGAATCATGACCTGAGCCAAAATCAAGAGTTGGACACTAACCGGGTCGCCTGGGTGGCTCAGACGGTTAAGCCTCTGACTTTAGCTCAGGTCAGATCTCACCTTTGTGGGTTCAAGCCCCACGTCAGGCTCTGTGCTGACAGCTAGCTCAGAGCCTGAAGCCTGTTTCAGATTCTGTGTCTCCCTCTCTCTCTGACCCTCCCCCTCTCATGCTCTGTCTCTTCTGTATCAAAAATAAATAAAATATTTTTTAAAAATTAAAAAAAAAGAGTTGGACACTAACCAACTGAGCCATTGAGGTGCCGCTTTTCACCATTTTTTGAGTTTTTCCCCCTCCACACATAGTAGACAGTGCCTCAGACAGTGCCTTGGGAAAACATCTTTGTAACAATGTGATATTCAGTATTTTCAAAGATAATATCTTTTTTTTTAATTTTTTAATGTTTATTTATTGTTGAGAGAGAGACACACACAGAGTGTGAGCGGGAGAGGGTCAGAGAGAGATGGAGACACAGAATCTGAAGCAGGCTCCAGTCTCTGAGCTGTCAGCACAGAGCCTGACACAAGGCTTGAACCCACGAACCGTGAGATCATGAACTGAGCTAAAGTCGGCTGCTTAACCAGTTGAACCACCCAGGCCCCCCTCAAAGACAATATCTTAAAATATGTCCTTCAAACCAAAGTTGAATAGTTACAAAGAAGAATATATCATTACCAAGCATAATTATTAAGGAATGAAGCATTCTGGATAATTTAGTGTTCTAGCTAATTGAAAACTAAAATACATGTGCTATGATACACCTGTAAGGTAGTAATTCTCCCTCCTGATGTAGTAGGAAGAGCACTGAAATTAGACTTAGAAGTTAGGTCTGGACTTTAGGCCAGATACCTTCTCAGTGTGCAAATTTGAACAAATGTCTTAACATCTGAGTCTGAATGTCCTTATATGACAAACTGAACTAATAAAACTTGCTTCCAAATGTTACTAATTGGATATACAACAAGACCATGTATTTAAAAATATCACCCACCTGAACTATTATTTACCTTATGATTTCCCATGATTCAGAGATCTCAGAGGCCATCTGAGTTTGGTCCTCAGTTTAAGACTAAGGAAACCAGTGCCAGTCCTTCTCTATCCCTGCACCTCAAAAGATCCTATCAGCAGCTTTAGTGGGCCTCCCATATGCATGAAGTTCTGCATGGTCATTACCAAGCTCCACACATAACAACTTAGTCCATTGATCCTGTAATTGTGCCCCTCAATATAGACGGTTTTTGACATATACTTTTAGATGGTTATGCCACCAGTTATTCTTTTTTCCCAAATGTAGAATCTCACACTATCGGAAATATGTTCCAGCTCTTTAAAAAAGTCATCATTTTTATTCTGGTGCCATTTTTAGACTTTGGCTGACAATAATCCTCTTAACACATTACATACTGACCTGATATTGGTTATAATTTATTTCCTCTCTTTCAGTTCTTGAAATGTTAACTTACGGGTACAATATTTACATTAAAAAAAGGCAGCTCCCTGCAGAAACATCAGCGTGTTAGTACCTCTCTACTAACCATACTCAGACATATTACACTTTCCTGCACCCTGTGTTGGATATCTTTCCATATTTAGGCAATCTAAACACTTCTGGAAGGATTTCTTTGTGAAGTCAAAGTATTAACAATTTTATTATAATAAGATTTAAGAAACTGCCTCTGAAAATTTGAAGTAGTTAAGATTGTATAATCTAAATTATTCAGATTTAGAAATATTGAACTTTTGCAATCAACCATTAATAATCTGTAACTAGTCTGTGCATCTCAGTAACAACATACTTTCAAAGAGACTTCATTAAAAGATGTGCAGTTAAAGTTGTTTCTAATGACTTTTTTTTCAAACAGAATGAAGCCAGAGGGAAAAATAGCCTTTTCCCAAAATTTTACAAAGGCAGAAAAACAGAAATCTTCAGAGCTTTAGAGAAATGTATTTTAGAAACAAATTTTAATCTGATATATTAAGAAGCTAGAGATGAGTGTAAGAGACCTAGTATGGGAATTTCATTTATTAAGTAGCTGAGTCAAAAATATAAACTTAAAGTTGACTTTATATTAAAAGTATAAACTAATAGGCTGGAGTAGAAAGCAGAAAATTCCCAAAGTTTTTAAAAATTTATTTTTGATAGAGAGAGAGAGACCCAGTGCAAGCAGGGGAAGGGCAGAGAGAGAGGGAGAGACAGAATCTGAAGCAGGCTGCGGGCTCTGAGCCATCAGTGCAGAGCCCAATGTGGGGCTTGAAGCCATAAACCATAAAATCATGACCTGAGTCAAAGTCAGATGCTTAACCCACTGAGCCACCCAGGTGCCCCCACCCCAAAACTTTTAAGTTAAGCAACTGTTCTAGTTATATTCACATACACTGCATCCACCAGACTAATACACTTGCTATTGCACTAACATAAAAGATTATTCACCCATCCTGAGTCTATGCAGTGAGAGGGTAATCTCTGCTCTCTTATTCTCATCTTCTTTCTCACACTTTCTCAAGAAGTTATAATGCTAATGTACAACATTAGTTGGGTTGTGTTTACAAATGAACTCATGCTTTATTTAAAAATCAAGATCACATACTCTGGCCCCCTCTATTCTTTGGCCAAAATATTGTTTGCATGAGTCAGGACATGCCACCAGCAGGTCTTCTTCTCATGCCTAGCCCCCTTTCTTCACTACCACATAAATAGCCACAGGGGAGTAATAAGACTCACCATATAGATGTGATCTCATAGGGAGAGAGATGCACATCCTTCTAAGGTTTAGCAGGTCATGCATTGAGAAGTATTTGGCACTAATCCCCAAACAAAACATTTTCATTTTTTACACTGTTTTGCTATTGCATCTTGCGTTTGTAACAGGGTTATTTTTTCTCATACTTTTTCTCTCGAAAACTTTCAAACTTCTAAAAAGTTCCAAGAATATTATGCATTTGCATGCCCTCCACTTACATTCACCAATTGTTAGTAGTTTGCCTCATTTGCTTTTGCATGTTTCTGTTGGTCTCTGGATAGATGGATGGATGATGGATACACACACACACACACACACACACACACACACACACCAGACACACACACACACACACACACACTTCTGAATCATTGCTGAGTTAGTTGCCAACATCAGAATACTTTTTTTTAACACATATATTAATTATTTTTGGTTATTATATAGTCCACATTTTTTTAAATTTTTAATGTTTTATTTATTTTTGATACAGAGAAAGACAGAGCATGAGAGGGGGAGGGTCAGAGAGAGAAGAAGACACAGAACCGGAAGCAGGCTCCAGGCTCTGAGCTGTCAGCACAGAGCCCGACGCGGGGCTCGAACCCACGAACATGAGATCTGACCTGAGCTGAAGCCGGAGGCTTAACCGACTGAGCCACCCAGGTGCCCCCAACATCAGAATACTTTACCCTAAATGCTTCAGCATATATCTCATGAAATAAAGGCTATTTCATGAGAGTAGCAAGAGATGAATGAAATATTTCTTTTTTAAAGCTGAAAGGGAATCTCTTAAGTAGTGTTTACCTCCAAGTTTTTAATTTTTCAGATTAAAACACTGAGGCACAGAAAGGTGATTTGGCTTGTTTAAAGTCGTACAGTTAGTGTCAGAGTTGGTTCCTTTGGTTCCTGAATCAGTGCTCTGATAATCTCACCTAATTATGACGAAGTAACAAATCAAAAGATAATATCAATTAACTCCTTGGATATCAATAAGATGAAATATACTACTGATTTTTAAAACTTATTTATTAATTTTGAGACAGTGAGCATGAGCCAGAGAAGGGCAGAGAGTGGGGGGGTGGTGGAGAGAATCCCAAATAGGCTCCATACTGTCAGCACAGAGCCCTACACAGGGCTCAATCCCACAAATCATGATATGATCTGAGCTGAAATCAAGAGTCAGACACTCAACTGACTGAGCCACCCAGGTGGCCCAAAACATGTTACTTATTAACACATTGTGATACTGTGCCACGTTCTAAATGAGAAACGCTTAGGCAACTAGCTGGCCAAATTATGGCAAATAATTATTTCTTGCAATTGGAACATGATTCTACAACTTAGATATACTAAACACATCCCAAACAGAAAATCAGATTACTTACACTATTCTTCACATGGATGTCTTTGCTTTAGAAGTTGAGGGTGTGTATTACTGCTAAAGTTCTTCAAATAGCACTTAATAACTTCATTCTAGACAAAAGTTTATTAAGCAGAAAAATTCTAAAAAAGCAGAAACCCACTGCTCTTTTGTATTTTCTTTTTTTTTTAAAGTATTTTTTATTTATTTTTGAGAGAGAGACAGCACGAGCAGAGGAGGGTCAGAGAGAGGGGGAGACACAGAATCCGAAGCAGGCTCCAGGCTCTGGGCTAGCTGTCAGCACAGAGCCCGATGCTCCAACCCATGAACCGTGAGATCATGACCTGAGCCGAAGCCGGAAGCCAGATGCTTAACTGACTATGCCACCCAGGCGCCCCTTTTTTTTTAAGTATTTTTTATTTATGTATTTTCTATAGTTTACACATGTTGAATATTTTTCTAAGAAGTTAACTGTGTTGGAGAAAGATGTATTGAGCATTTTAAGACTTAATATAATAAAAACGAAAAGTACTTTCACAGTATCTGCTGAGCCACTTTAACATAGAGATCTTCTAGTGGCTCAGGAAGACATAATAATTTTAACAACTTTGATTAACTAAACTAGATTTCCCCAAATCCAGTATTCACATGATATTTAGATAAAATGTTACTCAAAATTGTCATCCAAGTACAGTCTCCAACTTATGATGGTTTGACTTAGAAATTTTTAACTTTATGATTGTGTGAATGCAATACAAATTCAGTAGAAACTGTACTTTGAATTTTTTTTCTTTCCCTGGGCTAGCCATATGCAGTACACAGTACAGTAGTCTGCCATGATACTGGACAGTGGCAGTAAGCCCCGGCTTCCAGTCAACCACACTATCATGAAACTAAACGGTACACTTAACAACCATCCCTTACCTACACAACCATTCTGTTTTTCACTTTCAACACAGCATTCAGCAAATCATATAAGATATCCAACACTTTATTATAAAATAGACTTTCTGTTGGGTGATTGTGCCCAGCTATAGGCTAATATAAGCATTCTACGCACGTTTGAGGTAGACTGGCTAAGCTCTGATGTTTGGTAAGTTAGGTGGCAACTTAAGTGTAGTCTCAGTTTGGGAAATTTTCAACTTATGATGGGTTCATAGGAACATAAGCCCCATCATGAGTCAAGGAAGATCTGAAATATTTTGTTTGTGTTTATTTGTGTTTGATTTTCTATCCATGAGCACAAAGTAAATTTAGGCTTTCAAAGAAGTTTTTAAAAAAATTATCCTTAGGTGCCTAAGGAACGATTACTCCACCTATAAGCCCCCTCACACATGCAAGGCACTCTATATGGAAAGCAGATGCGACCAGGATACCAGCTCCTCTTTCCTGGAATTAATAGCTATAGCAAAACTGAAGGGTCATTTCTGCCCATCCATAGGACACAGACAGCAAACAAGTGAATGGTGGTATAAACATCTGCATTCAACTCTGGGCAGATGTAGAGTGAAAGGTCCTGATAGGAAAAGCACTAGTGGAGAAAGAGCTAACATACATTTCTCTTTGCCCAAAATGTTGTTAATATTATATATTTAAAAAAACCAAACTATACTATTTTAGAGTATAAAATGAAAAAAATTATCTGATTCAATATCTTTTATAGAGAATGATGATTACTTGGTTGTTGGGATTTATTACTTATCTAGATACCACTGCCAAGGAGTCCTGGTGTCCCCTCTATTTCATCCTCAAGACATACCCCTAACTCTTTCTGGGAATGTCAACCTCTACTTCAATTAACCCTCTAAAATGTAACAGTCACTCATTATCTATGTCTGTCAGAGGTGTTTCTAATTGTGATTGTTTAAATTTGTTAAAAAATAAAGCAGATTCAATCTCTGTTCTGAGATCCCCCCCTAGTACTTTTTTGCCTCTAAATAAAAGCAAATTAGTTATTAATGTTCAGAATATTAACATTTAGAATGGAAGAATGTTTTGACTCCAAATGTATGACTAAATAAAAAGAAAATCCTTTTACAGTACTCAGCTTGATCCAATAAAAGAAATTATCTGATTTACTGATCTTGATTTGTAAATTAAGAGTACAGCTAAGAGTAACAGCAGTAATTCTCTTCTGCCTGAAACTACCTTTTTCTCTTCCTTCCTCCCTTCCTTTCCTCCTCCCTTCTTTCCTTGTCCTTTTTTTCTTACAACAAGCAGCATCCACCCTCAATGGGATGAGATTATGGCAATAAAAAAGAGAAACAGCATGTCGGCACTCATGAAACTTACATCCTACTGTGGGATACAGACAATAAGCCAGTAAACAGATATAAGTAAAGTGATTATGGGCTGTGAAAAGTTCTATGAAAGAAATAAAGAAGATAAAATAAAGTGATAAGAGAGTAAGTGGTAGAGCTCAACCTTGGTTAGGGTGATCAGAAAAGGCCCCTTTGAACAAATGATATTTGAGATGTCTGAAGGAGAAGCAGCCACTCTGGAAAGTCAGAAATAGCATTTGTGGCAGAAGGAGCAAAAAAGAGCCTCAGATGGGAAAGGACGTATTTATTCCATGATTCCACAAACAGCAGGCGGCCAGTGTGGCTGGAGCACAGTGAACAAGGAGAAGGTTAGAGAAAGCTTGAGTGTGAAGAGATCATGGATTGGGAGTTTGGGAGGCTGTGGTAAATATTTATGGTCCTGTTCCTGGTGCAGTGAGAAGCCCTTAAAAGATTTAATTAGAAAAATTACGTGGCATGCTCTGTGTTTTATAAAGATCACCCTCGCTGCTGTGTGGATAATGGAGACTAAAGTAAATAGAGGAAAGATGATTGAGGGAAATTTGAAGTAACCAGAGAACAATGGTGGTCTTAGGAAAAAATCCAGAGAGGAACATGCCTCTCTCAAAAACTGTGGAAAGAAAGATCACTAAGAATCTGCTTTCCTTCTCATGGTCAAGAGTAAGCTCTATGCCTGTAATCATAAATGTTTCACAAACAACTCCCTGTAAAAAACCAGTATACACACACAGAGACATGCACACACGTGCACAAACATTCATTATAAAAATTTCCTGAAAATTGGTTAAAATGTATATGCAGCCACGTTTAGAACCTTTTTAATAGACATCTAACATATAAATTGACAGGCTCAATTTATTCATCTCTTTGGTGAGTCATCAAATTAGTCATATTTTATTTAGTGATAATTACACATTTTGGAAGTTGCTTAGCTATAGTTTTGTCATTATAATAAGTTATAAGTATGTTGAAAATAGAAAAAACCTAGTAAATAAGAACACATATGTTTTTCATAATCTTAAAACATTGCATTTCATATTTTAACAAATAAAATAAAAATAAACACATGGAATGTTAATGTTTGTTTAGACAAATAAAATGTAAATATCAGCATCTGCTTATCCCTGTTGAACAAAAACTTTTAAATTACAACAAGGTAACTGTTTTAGTTTTTATTTTGAAATGACAATTATTTTTAGGAACAAAAATATTTGTAGAGTGGACCCTTTTTCCTTTATAGTATAAAAATTCCAAAGAGTACTTCCATATTCCTTGACTGGTTAATATTAGTGGAATATGTGCTATTGAGGTGCCCCCCAAGTGGCTTCTTTGTAGCATAAAAAAATCCCTTAAAGAAATGAGTGGGGTCAGGGCACCTTGGTGACTCAGTCAGTTAAGCGTTCAATTCCTGGTTTTGTTGGGCTTGGGTCATGATCTCCCAGTTCGTGGGTTCTAGTCCTGCATCAGGCTCTGTACTGACAGTGCTGAGCCTGCTTGGGATTCTCTCTCTCTCTCTTTCTGCTTTTCCCTGCTCACTCTGCTTCTGTTTGTCTCAAAACAAATAAACAAACATGAAAAAAATGAGTGGGTTTAAATACCATTTAAATTGGTTGTTTCAGAGGTGGTCACTTTTTTTTTTTTATAGTTTATTGTCAAGTTGGTTTCCATATAACACCCAGTACTCTTCCCCACAAGTGCCCTCCTCCATGCCCATCACCCCACTTTCCCTTTCACCCTCAGTTCATTTTCAGTATTCAAGAGTCTCTCATGATTTGCCTCCCTCCTTCTTCCTGACTCTTTTTTCACCTTCCCCTTCCCATGGTCCTCTGTTAGGTTTCTCCTGTTAGACCTATGAGTGAAAACATATGGTATCTGTCCTTCTCTGCCTGACTTATTTCGCTTAGCATGACACCCTTGAGGTCCATCCACTTTGCTACAAATGGCCAGATTTCATTCTTTCTCATTGCCATGTAGTATTCCATTGTGTATATATACCACATCTTCTTGATCCATTCGTCAGTTGATGGACATTTAGGTTCTTTCCATGATTTGGCTATCATTGAATGTGCCGCTATGAACATTGGGGTACATGTGCCCCTATGCATCAGCACTTCTGTATCCCTTGGGTAAATCCCAAGTGGCACTGCTGGGTCATAGAGGAGTTCTGCTGATAGTTTTTTGAGGAACCTCCACACCGTTTTCCAGAGCAGCTGTACTAGTTTACATTCCCACATCTTTATCCATTCATTAGATGATAGACACTTGGGCTCTTTCCATAATTTGGCGATTGTACATAATGTTACTATGAATATTAAGGTGCATCTATCTCTTTAAATTAGCATTTTTATATTCTTTGGATAAATACCTAGTAGTGCAATTGCTAGATTGTAGGGTAGTTCTATTTTAACTGTCTGAGGAACCTCCATACTCTTTTCCACAGTGGCTGCACCATTTTGCATTCCCATCAACAGTGCAAAAGGGTTCCCCTTTGTCTACATCCTCCTGAACACCTGTTATTTCTTATGTTGTTGATTTTAGCCCTTCTGAAAGATGTGAGATGGTATCTTATTGTAGTTTTGATTTGTACTTCTGAGATGATCAGTGATGTTGAGCATCTTTTCATCAATAAAAAACCCCTAGCCAATGTCACCCTCAATAGGGAAAAACTGAAAACTTTTCCTATGATCAAGAACAAGACATTTGCAATGACATGGATCTAGGTAGACTGTCTTATACTAAGCAAAGTAAGCCAGAGAAAGACAAATACTATATGATTTCACTCATATGTGGAATTTAAAAAAACAAAAGAAATGAGCAAAGGGGGACAACAAAATAGACACAGAGTAGAACCAAGAAACAGACTCTTAACTATAGAGAACTGATGGTTAGCAGAAGGGAGGGGAATGGGGGAATGGATTAAAAAGGTCATGGGAGTTAAGGAGGACACTTGTGATGAGTACTGGATGTTGCAGGGAAACTCTGAATCACTGTAGTCAACACCTGAAATTAATATTACACTGTATGTTAACTAACTGGAATTTAAATAAAAGTTTTAAAAATGAAAATAAATAAATAAATAAATACCATTTAAATTGGAATGACTACACTTTTCTGTTAATAGCAGCCTAAACCAAACATGGAAACCAAAACAATAAAAACAAACTTTCTTGAAATTACTACAAAATTGAACATCAGTAGTCAAATAGAATTAAATGTAGATAATCTCATAACATTCACTGAATATAAAAATATTGATCCTACTGATGTTTGTTTGCATTCAAGATTTGATGTTTTAATCATTCTAAGCAAGAAAAATTATGGCTAATATCCATTAAACCCACATTGGGGAGATAAACTATTATAAATGAAAAGGAGTCCTTAAATTTCAGCATGAAGAAATGGTCTGATGATTAAATTCATCTTTGAAAAAATAATGATGTATGACAGAAATCATCCTTTTAGAAAAATATTGGTGAAGTGCTGATAATAAACATAATTAACATAAATCTCCCTCTAAATGTAAAATTTGCCATTTTTTCTTCCACAGTTCTTTAAAAGTTAATGTCAGTTAACACACAGCGTAAAATTACTTTTAGGAGCAGAATTCATCCCTTATACATAACAGCCAGTGCTCATCACAAACGCCCTCCTTAATACCCATCACGCGCCCACCTCCAACGCACCTCCCCTCTCACCACACTCAGTTTATTTCCTATTGTTAAGAATCTCTTTGGGCACCTGGGTGACTCAGTTGGTTGAGCCACCAACTCATGATACAGGCTCAGGTCATGACCAGGGTGGTGGCATCAGAGCCTGTGTATAGTACTGAGTACTGTTTCTCTTTACCTCTGTGCCTCTCCTCATTTCACTCTCTAAAATAAAAGATAAAAAAATATTTTATGATTTTCCTCCCTCTCTTAAGTCCTTGGAAATGTCTATTTATTATAACTATATTTGTTAAAAATTCATTGTTTATCTATTTTCACTAATCTTAAGCTTTTAAAGTTCTATCTAACTTTGTTGGGTACTGAGATAGTGTGGGCACTTGTGAAGACTCTCAGGAGTACTTACCCAGACCACAAAACCATTATGCCATCCAGTATTTTAACAAGAAACTCTGCTAGAGTATCAATGATGTACAAAATCCGTGTTCAGATCTGCGAAGGCATCCAGCTTAGCAACTTTCCCCATAATCAATACTTCCAGACAGCACCATCTATCTACAGAGCAAATATTTGCTCTATCTTTACTAATACTTAAAAGTATTAGATTCTCTGATTCTATTTTGTTTTCTGGAGTATATATAAATTAGGTAAATCAATGCTAAAATGACACGACTTAGATAAAAATAACAAAATTAGAGGCACAACACTTTGTAATGACACAAAAATCACATTCCAATGCAGCAGCGATTTTCCTTGCTTGTATTTTCAAAACCTCCGTCCACTCCTGTTTTAAGCTATTTTCTTTAGGACTTCATTATGTTCCTTGGGAGACTATTTCACACTCTATTAGTTACAGTCAATTTCATCACATTACTTGAAGTATAAACACCCACAGTTCTTTGCACCTCTTGTGAGCACATTTCTTCCTTCTTGGTATTTAATAACCTGTAGCCTGGCACTTGAATTAGGGGTAATTTTGCCCCCTCAGGCAATATGGTTTTAAGCAGGGAAAACTATTTGTCAATTTCAAATTGCATGTTATATGAACATAAGTTGCATATCTATATTGTATCAGAAAAATTGTCCAAAACTTGGATAGAAGGGAAATAAGTTAAAACACATATCATTTCAATATTGAGGGGGCAAAATTATCTAAGGATTGTCTAGGAATGTGCTTTATTCATTGCATTGTTTATTATTAATTAAAGATCCCAAATTTAGTGAAGTTACTTGTTAATTTGTAGATTTTTCTATCCAATAACAATTAAAATAATTTTTCTCTGTGAGAACACATAACTCCAAAGATTTATAACCTATTAGGCATTAGGGAGTATTTTACCCAACCCAGCAATTTTACCCCAAATTTTCTACCCTTTCTTTGATAAATTGCTTACAAATACTCTAACTTCTTAAGTGCTCTTTGAATGAGTCATAACATCTTACCAGCTCCCAGTTCCCTTCACTAATTAATGAGTTAAAGTCTTTGACATGTTTATTTTATATTTACCTGAGAGCCATGATTTTGATTTTTTCCTTTAAGTTATGCTTTTGTCTATGCAATGATTAAAATCCCTTCAATATGAGTAACAAGTTAAAGATACAGAACCTATCCAGAATTTTGCTAAAAAAATTCAAACACTGGACTAAGGCTATATAATATTATTACCATTGCAGTAGGAAAAGCCCAATTGAATTGGTCTATAATATGCATCTTATTCTTCTCTAGTTATTGTTCTTCATGTACTTTATAGTTGACAATATGTCAGGTGAATGAATAAAAATTTATTTCAGGAATATGATATAACTTCATTAATTGAATTTATATTCCTAAGATGTCATCAAATATTTTTACATAATAATTTATATATATATTATTTCTATGTGTATCACATACCAATACTAGCTTGTTATTTAATAAAACCTCCAAATGCAGCATTCAAAAATTTGTTCAACCCATGTCCTTGAATAGATATTTACAAGTACATATTGAGAGTTTTTTAAATTAAGAATAGGACACTACCTCCTACTTCTACAAGAATACATTTCTAATACAGCACCAAAACATAAGATTATTGTACACTATCTTGATTCTGAGCCATTATATTTGTTCAAAAATATCACTTTTGTGGTAAAGAACATAGTGATGAGATATAGAAAGTATGAATTAGCAGGTGAAATGAATTGAAGGGTGAAATGTAATGTAACAAAAAGGGACTACCCAAACTATATTAAGAAATTACTTCTGTACTTGCCCCAAATCCAGTAAATATAAAGTTGAACTCAGCCTTAGAAGCAGATATGGAGTATTGAAAAAATTGAAAAAGTATCACTTACCCTGAAACTCTTCAAAGTAAAATTAGAAATATCTAACCATATAATTAGGAATATATACCAATATATCTTATTTTGTCTAGAAATAGTTGCTTCAGGTATTCAAAATTTATCCATATATTAATTGATGACTTAAATACTGTCTTTAGGCTCCTTCAATAAACCGTATGCATTTGGATTGTTTACTTGAGAGGGAAAAGTTAAATAAAGAGCATTTATTTTATTTTTGCCTGGTGCTACTACATAGAAATCATTTCCAGATGCCTGGAGATATAAATGTCTTAATTCTATTTCAGGCATAGATGGATCAGAAGTAAATAAAAGCCATTTCCTTCATCCACTTTCCCAACACCAACTAGTCATCCAAGGCCAAAAGAATAAGCTACATAACTAATAAAACTTATAGAAATAAGGCTCTCAACTCACTCTCAAATCTCCAAGTATATTGGATTTCTGGGACTAAAATATCTAGCAATCTGGCTGATTGTATTTAGGACATCAATTATCTCATGTAGATGGTTTAGTAGAGAAATGATAAATACAACTAAACAAAAATCCTCCTTGGAATCCTTTCTTCTCTATGTTACAAATATCATAGATCCCATGAATTGGCTGACTACTATCAGCAATTAAATATTAGCAATAGGGTTAATTTTATATAAGGTATGGTTATAAAAAATATAGACAGACATCGAAGTTTGACTTAGCTTAAAATTATATAAAACAAGAAAAGGTCATGAACCTAAGAGTTTATGAGTATTCTATGAAAATAGTACCCACATCCTCTTCTCTTGATAAGCCATATGAATAACCCAATTAAAAATGGGCAGAAGACATCAATAGACATTTTTCCAAGGAAGACATGCAAATGGACAACAGATACATGAAAAGATACTCAAGATCACTCATCAGGGAAATTCAAATCAAGATCACAATGAGATATCACCTCATGACTGTCAGCATAGCTAAAATCAACACAAGAAATAACTGTCAGTATGGAAATGGAGAAATGGGAACCATATTGCACTGTTGGTGGGGAAGTAAACTCATGCATCCACTCTGGAAAACAGTAAAATTAAAAATAAAACTACCCTACTATCCAGCAATTTCATTACTATTTATTTAGTAGTGAAAGAATACAAAAATACTAATTCAAAGGGTTACATTAACCCTGATGTGTATAGCAGTGATATCTACAATTGCCAAATCATGGAAGCAGTTCAAGTGTCCATTGACTGAAAAATGGATAAAGAAGTGTGATGTGTATGCACATATATACATGCACTGGAATATTATTCAGACATAAAAAGGAATGAAATCTTGCCATTTGTAATGACATGGATGGAGCTAGAGAATATAATGCTAAGTGAAATAAGTCAGTCACACAAGGACAAATACCACCAAAATAAGAAATAGACTCTTAACTATGGAGAACAAACTCTTGGTTATCAGAAGAGAGGTGGATAGAGGAGGAGGGTGGGGATTAAGGAGTGCACTTTCTGTGATGAGCACAGTGTTATATGAAGTGTTGAATCACTATATTGCACACTTGAAATTAATTTTACACTGTATGTCAACCAACTGGAATTTAAATAACAACTTTAAACAAATTAAAAATAATTGCTTATCATAAACAGAATATACACAGAATTATGTCCAAGGCATATGTACAAAGTTGAAAGATTACTACAAAATAAACATACAAGTACAAATACCCAAAAGTAAAAATATACCATTAATACTACACCAGAAGCTTCCCTCGTGCCACTTACTTTCTTACTACTCTTACTTCTTCCTAAAAGATAGCCACCAACCTGAAATCTAATAATCTTGATTAATTTTTCCGGTTTTTGAACTTTAAATAAGTGGAAGCATACAATGCATATTTTTGACTGTTTCTTTCACCCAAAATATTTAATTAATTCTATACTAGTGCTTTACCAGTGATTATTTCATGTTTATTGCTATATACTATCCTAAGATATGAATATATAATGCTTTGTGCATTCTACTAATGATGGGTATTTGGGACATTTTCATTCTAAACCCCTGATATTTTTGTACATGCTTTGTGGTGTACATATGCACATATTTCTATTGGGAATATTCTTAGAAATGAAATTCTTAGGTTATGGAGTAAACACTAAAACGTAGTATTTCAAAATTATTAAATAACCTATAGACCCATCAGAAATGGGATTGTTCTATTGCATTGTGAGATTTTAGTATTATCAGTATTTTTAAATTTAGCCATTATAGCTAATGTGTAGATATTATATTTAGGTGATATTTCCCTGCTGAATAATAAGGTTGAACATCTTCATTTGTTGGCCATTTATATATCTTATTTTGTGAAGAGGTAGCCCAATTTTCTCATACATTTTCTGTTTTGAACAATGTCTCACTTTTATTTATTTGTAGGAGATCTTTATATATATTGGACATGAATCTTTCAACTCTTATATATGTTACAAATATAACCCCTACTCAATGAATTGACTTTTCACTCTCTTAATAGTGTCTTTTGAAAAACATATTTTTAAATTTTAATGAAATATTACTAATAGCTTATTTTTAATGATATTCATATACTATTTTATAAACTTTCATTTAAATTCTCTATTATCTTTCAGAAGCTTTATTGTTTACCATTCACACTTAGACATATAATTCACAATTAGAACTTCATCTAATTGTGTCCAAGTAGTGGATTAAGGATTTCATCCCTGCCATTTCTCGTATACACTTGGCCCAGAACTATTTCCTGAGGTAAACCATCCTTACTCTTTTGCAGTTACATCTCTATCACAAATCAAGAATCACTGTGTGTGTGTGTGTGTGTGTGTGTGTGTGTAATCTCTATTCTTTTAAAAGAATTTTTAACTTTGTTTCAAAGATTTTATGCTTAAAAGTTATTGAATAGTGTACTCTACTTCTTTTTGGGTACAGAAACACACAAAATAGCCAATGTTCTTTTTCTAGCAGAAAACTTAAAAGATGGATAAATTGCAACCTATAGAAAAGTAGGTTTGTGACCTCTGTTGGGGAACAGGTTCAAGTCACTGAAGGAAGACACCAAAATGACTTACCAGTCCGAAAGACAGTGGTTGGTGGTTAGTGGTATAATGCCATCATTTACTCTTGTCTCTTCACATTTGAACTTTGGATATTAATTGGATATTAGAAACCATATCCAATTAATCTCAACTGAAGACATCCGTATGTGAAAAACAAGAATATAGGAGTGGCTATCTATATGGAACTACATATATTTAACAAAAATTATAAGGGTGGCTGTCTCTATGGGAATACATATAGGTAACAAAAAGTCTAATGAAGTTTATTTGAGGAAAAGAAATTAATATCCCAACATGTTTTTATGAAATGTGTTTAAATACATGATAAGTAATTGAAGTATATGCACAAAATTGAAATTAAATGTTTTTAGAAATGTATATTTCATTTATCTCTTTGATTGAGAGTGATCTTATATTTCTGAGGGCATCATCTTAACAAAGCCTTATGAAAATATAGATATAAACATTAAAAAATCACATAGAAAATACTTCTTCACTGAAATTATTGATAATATTTGTTGTGGTTTTAATGTTCTTTTTGTACATCTATATTGGTTACTATCTCTGAGACTATACACAAGTCTTTGGTGAAGTGCATACTAAATATGCTGTAATAATTATTTGAAGGTTCTGTCAAATATCACTGTGCTTACTAAATCGTGCATCACCAATGTTATGATTTGCAGTAATAAAGTTATGCTATGGTAACTTTTTTGGAACATTGCAGCATATGGTGCCAGATGCCAGGGGCATACTAATTAATGAGAAAATTAGCACATAGATATTAGATCACTGTAATGCATGTGCAGCCAAAGCTTAAGATGTAACTCAGAAGGTAATTTTTTAATCTTCAAGTTAATGTTCCACAGAACTTAATATTCTTAAAAGCAATTTACAAACAAAATATTCATGGTTTTTTGAACAATAAAAATATCGAAAGTGCGCTATCAATTATTCTATCTTTCCCTTTCAGATAGGAATTATGCTGAGAAAAAGTAGTACTTCATATGTTTTGATCAAACATATTGATCAAATTTTGTACATTCCACTAGATAGTCTCAAGAATTAGAGATTGTAGGGTGGCGTCATCTATAGGGCACTAAATCTAATTTTTTGCCTCAAGTCTCCTAAGTGAGGAATATAAACTGAATACCCAAAAGACCCCCCGGTTCATGGTCTTCCTGCCAACATCAACAATATCCATTACTAACCAATTCAGTTATACAATTCACATTTTTATTTTAAAAAATGCTACCACTTTACATTTCTATAGACTTTAAATCTTTATATAATGCATCATGATATGTAAGTTAAAAGCATGGGTTCTGGAAACAGATTGGATAAACTCCCAGGGACAAATTCCAACTCTAGCCCTTGCAATCTTTGTGCTCTAAGGGAAGTTACCTTAACTCTTGTTAGTCACAGCCTTCTTCACTTACAATGGAAATTATTACAGTGTTTACTTCAAAGTGCAGTTAAGAGAATTAACTGAATACTCCATGTAATGTATACAATGCCTGCCACACAATGAGTACCCAAGAAATGTAATTATAATTATTGGCCCTTTGTGTGGATGCAAAATTTTGAACAACCCAG
>NC_043701.1:25856505-25894788 GCF_006229205.1 Suricata suricatta
AGTCACCAACTAGTATCAAGCTTGCTTGTGAACAGAGAGGTAGATCATCAGATGCATTAGATATTTCCTTTATTTTAAGGGAATCTGTAAAATGTCCTTAGCGAAGGCCTTGAAACTAGGGGAATTTTAGTAGCCATAAAATTTCTATGATTTATTTCATCAGGCAACTAGTATGGTGTTAAATGAATATATTATATACATGAAATAATCCCTACTTAGTAAGACAGTAAAGAGCATGTGTACAAGGCAAAATGGAATAAGGCTAAATAGCAATAAACAATTATCTTTGATGGATCAAAAGAAAAAAATTCTGTCTTACCTGAAGGAGTTAAAAAAATGTTTCACAATGAAAATGGACTTGGGGCTAGATATTTATACATAAATTTAATATATTTATAGATATAAATTTAATTCAACCTATAGATAATATTGAGAAGTTGAGCCATTAAATGATTTTAGGTATTTTGTTTTTATTTTATTTATTTCTTTAAAAGTAGGTTCTACATACAATATGCTGAGATCAAGAGTTGCATGCTCTACTGACTGACTGTCTCTTCTGACTCCTGGTCATTCCTCAATCCAATGCAATCAGCTCTCTGTTCCTATCAACCTATTCATAGTGATCTTGGTAGTTCAATTCATTTCAACAGATATTTATTCAACCATGAGGCCCATCTAAATAAAAAATCCAGTGGATACTTCTATTTACATAACTCTTCAACTATTAATTACTTTGAATTTTTAAAGTTTATTTTGAGAAAGAGAGAGTGTGCACATACACGAGTGTGGGAGAGGGGCAGAGGGAGAGAGAGAGAGAATCACAAGCAGGCTCTGTGCTGTTAGCACACAGCCCGATGCAGGGCTCGATCTCATAAACTGTGAGAACATGACCTGAGCCTAAATTAAGAGGTGGACACTTAATTGACTGAGCCACCCAGGGGCCCCAATTACTTTGTGTTTTTATCCTTTCATTCCACATTCATTCAATGTCTGAAAATTTTGGGACCTTAGTGATGAGAACCCACTGTCCTCCTCAAAACCACCTGCTTCCTGGTCCAAAAGTAAAAACCACATATAGGATTTATCATCTTGAATTTTTACAACTACCTTTTTTATAATTATTTCTTCAGTTAGCTTCCATTGTCTTGCAGTGCTTAGTCAGTGGCATTGCTTGTGTAAACTCTTAGATAATGCTTATACTTCAAGGTTCAATAAGGAAGAGAAGCTATTAAGTTAGATCGAACAGTTTCTTATGAAAATGGAGAAGATATTCTTTTAAGAAGAAAAAGATGTTAATTCTGAAGTTAACTAGATTGATTACTGTTAAGAAGTGATTAAGTTTGGCATATGTGATGCCCTTTTTGATCATTGAAATAGCAGTAAGGGCAAAGACAATTTTAAAAATTAAGATCAGGTCTTACCAGCCACCATTTTGCTTTGATGGTGCTCAGTGATTCACGAACTAAAATTCATACCTGATTTGGGGAATAGAGTGACACTGTGTTTCTCTTTTTTAAACATTTTTGCTGTGGGATGCTTCAACCACATCCAGAAGTTTTATGAAGTTATATAAAAATACCTCAAATTATACAATAACAAAACTTCATTAATTACTCTGGTTTCACCTAGATCCAATACTGACCAGATTACTCTGGAGCATATCCCAAATATGACATCTATAATTATTTCAGTATTTTTTCTGTAAAACATAAGAACTCTTTCAAAAATATAAGCATAATACCGTTAGAATAATTAAACATATGACGATTCCTTAATATGAACAAACACACCCTGTTCATATTTCCTGATTGTCCTGATAGTCTCACAGAATTTTAACAAGTATTTGTTCAAATCAGAATCTGAAGAAAGCCCATATTGCAATTAATCAGAATGCCTCTTAAGACTATTTTAATTTATAGAGTCTTCCTACTTCCCCTGAATCCTTACAATTTATATGTGGATGAAGTAAAATCTTTTTTTCCAGAAACTGGATTTTGATTAATAGCATTCCTGCAGTCTCATCTAACATATTCCTCTGTTATCTTCATTTTTTAAATGTATAGTTAGATAAAGAAGTCACGCAGATCTAGGTTTATAATTTTTGTCAAGTATACTTCATATGTGTCAGTGTACATGTCCACTGTGAGACACATGTCTGGCTGTCTTCTGTTTGTCTGTATGCAATGCTAGCAGTCATTGATGCTCAATGTCAAAATCTTTTACTTCTGCAAAGATTGCAAAATGGTCATTGTTTTTCTAATTCTATAACTTTTTCTTTCTTCATTTTTTTGAGAATATTTCTATGAAAAGGAGCTTCCTCTTATTAACTATTTGATGCAGATGATATGGAAAAGCCGTAATGCTTGATTCTCTTTTGTTCACAAAAATTCATTAGTTTATTCCTTAGCATTCTCCAAATCATAAGCAAGATAATTTTTGGTATTATGAACTCTTGTATATAAACATATTTGATGTGTTTCCAAGTAACAGCAGTTCTTTCCCTCAGTGCCCATTTTTGCCTAATAGGAAGCCTCTATTATGTTGACACTTGAGTTCTTGTGACATGACACACTATAGTTTTATTTTGCTAGTTTAAGAATTTCATGTAAACGAAATTATAAAGTAGGGGTGCCTGGATGGCTCAGTCAGTTAAGCGTCCAACTTCAGCTCAGGTTATGATCTCACAGTTAGTTCAAGCCCCACTTCTTACTCTGAGCTGACTGCTTGGAGCCTGGAACCTGCTTCAGATTCTGTGTCTCTCACTCTCTCTCTCTGCCCCTCCCCCAATCATGTTCTGTCTCTCTCAAAACAGACATTTAAGTAAATTTTAAAAATTAAATGAATTATAAAGTAATCTGTTATGTCTGGTCGTTTCCACTCACAATAATATCGAGGATATCCATCTAACTTGTTGAGTACATCAGTAGTTCACTTTGTTTTCACTACAGAGGTTTATTTCATTGCATGGGTGTAAAGGAACTTATATATTCTATCACTTGTTGATGAACACTGACGGCTCCAGGTTGACGATGCAATTGATTCTGGTTTGACTATTGTGAATAATTCTGTTGTTATGATAAATGAAGCACATGTCTTTTTTACAAACGTATGTCTTCATTTCTCTTGGGCAAGTAATTGGGAATTGCTAGGTCAAACAAAGAGTATTTGTAACTTCCAAGGGTGAACGACTTTTTTTCCAAAGTGGTTTTGCCTTTTTATACTATCGAAAGCAAGTGTGAGATTTCTCACCTGCACATGCTATCAATCTTTACATTTTAGCTATTCTAGAGAGTGAGAAATGCTAACTCGTGATTTTAATTTGCATTTCTCTGATGAGTAATTGAGTATCTTTTCACATGATTAGCGGCCATTTTTGTATCTATTTTTGTGCAATGTCTAATCTTGGACAATTTTGAGAATTGAAATGGAAGTTATTTATATTTTTCTATATAAGTGTGAATATTGTATATATGCATGCCTATATATTCAGGAAAATACTGAAGATCTAAAAGGCATCAACATCTTAATCTAACATTTTTATCAATTTGTAATGGCCCACTATATCTTCACAATATACTTGGTTTTGAAATCTGCTTTGTCTAATATTAATAGCCACTCCAGCTTTCTTATGGTTAATATTTGCATTGCGTATATTTCTCACAATTTTATTTAGGCCATTCCATGTCCTTACAGTGTTTCTCTTAAAGACATTGTAAAGTTGAAGTTTGCTTTATATCCAGTCTTCTAATCTTGGACATTTAAATCCGTGTTTAGATTTTCATTTAATATAGTATTTATATGGTTAGTTTTGACTCGACCACATTATTATAGGTTTTATTTGTCTCATCTCATTTCTTGTCTTTTGTATTGACTACTTTAATAATCTACCTTATCTCCACTATTGAAGCAGTCGGTCAATTTGGTCAAGAACTTGTTAGGCGTGCCTGGGTGGCTCAGTTGGTTAAACCTCCGACTTCAACTCAGGTCAGATCTCACGTTCGTGGGTTCGAGCCCCGCGTCGGGCTCTGTGCTGACAGCTAGCTCAGAGCCTGGAGCCTGCTTCCGGTTCTGGGTCTCCTTCTCTCTCTGCCCCTCCCCCTCTCATGCTCTGTCTCTCTCTGTATCAAAAATAAATAAAACATTAAAAAAAAGAACTTGTTAAAGTCTTCCCTAGGCTTTTAAAACTTAGTAATTACTAAGAAAGAAGTGTTGAAGTGTCCTGTGACGGTTATGATAATTATGTATTTGTCTACTTCTGAGGGGTATTTGGTGTTCCTCCAGCATGTGTTTTGAAACTGTTGTCAGTGTACAAGCATTTTAAATTGCTAGGTCTCTGAGAAGTTGAATCCTTTATCATTAAGCAATCATTATGTTCCTTTTTGTACTTGGTGGTACCCCTGTTTGAAACATACTTCATCTGATATCAGAATACAGGTTTGGGGGGCGGCATGTGAGTGGCTCAGTTCACTGGGCGTCCTACTTTGGTTCAGGTCATGATCTCACAGTTCCTGAGTTCAAGGCTGCTGTGGAGCTCTGTGCTGACAGCTTGGAGCCTGGAACCTGGTTCGGATTCTGTCCTCTCTCTTTCTCCGCTTCTCCCCCACTCATGCTCTCTGTCTCTGTCTCTGTCTCTGTCTCTGTCTGTCTCTCTCTCTCAAGAATAAACAAACATTAAATTAAAAAGAAAGAATATCAGTTTTTTTTAATGTTAGTGTTTGCATGGTATATCTATTTGACTCTTTTATGTTTACTGACAATTTGCCCTATTCTGTCTTGTTTTTCTTTGTGATTGATTTGCTGTCTTCTTAGGGGGAAAGGGGTGTATTTTTTTATTATTCTAGAAAGATTTTCTATTTTTTTCTGATTGGTATGTAGTGATGCCTTTATATGGTATCCTTAGTCCTTTCTATTTTAGGTATTCTGTATTTGGTTCCCTACTCTAAGCAATAAGAAATTTAACTAGTAACCCTTCTCTCTTTCAGGCATTTAATTTGTACAAATATCCTTTTACTTTATTAATTTCTATAAAGTAATAAGTGAGCCTATTCTACTTTCCATATACTGTTTCTGTTCTCATTTTTAATAGTTGTCTATATTTTTACTTCATGTGCCTTTATATCCTACCCTGACCCCCTTACATCTATATCTTAGTTTTACAAGTTAACATATACTAGACTCTCACCTCCACAAGTTATGTAGATGCTTTCCAGTCACTTCAGTAGACTGAAATTCATTGTCAGGGTTTTAAAGGTAGGCCTCATGGAATCAACATTTATTTCCTGAATTCTTTTATCAGCTTGTTGTTTTTATATATGAAGTCCAGTTTGGCCAGATAGACAATTCTTCACTTCCATTTTCCTTCCTTTGATGTTCTTAAAAATGGTTTGCTATTTTCTTCCATCACAACATGATATCAAAATGTCTGATAAATGTTTAGCTTTCTCTTATAAATGATTTGAGCATTTTGCCTGACTGCCATTGTATCATTTTTAGATTATATCTCAAATTATGTTGTTATTGCTTTCTCTAAGTTTATTGTACACTTTTTTCGATATATAGGCTTACATTTCTAAATGAATTTTAAGTTTTAGTTGTGTCCAGTGCTGGGGTTCTTACGGGAGGAGTCACTTAATGTATGTTTTATGTTCTTATCAAACTTCCATATATAATACTTATTAATATTTTTTGCCTATTTTAAAATTTTTATATATTACATTTTGTGTTTACCTCGAGGTATTATCCAAGGTATTTGCTTTTTAATTCTAATTTGAAGTTATTTCCTAAGTGACTTTACATTTTTTATTCTTTCATGAGTTTTCTCAGATTACTTTAGAAATCTTCCCTTTTTTCAAACATCTCCTTTCTCTTTTCTGTGTTTATTTGAACATAGATTTATTCTTCTAATAGCCACCATTGTCTTCTTAAGTTATTTTAGCTCATACTGCAATGCAAGACTATTTCAACATTTGTAGAAGTTTTATTCTGATTATTATTACCTTTCTAAATTTGGGATGGGATTTTATTATAATCCTTTTATGTTGCTTATATTTTTCCAAGATAGATTTTCCTAACTAGCAATAGAAGAAGGTAGACAAAACAGCTTTCCAATATTTATGATTTTGTACTTTTATTAGTATAGTAAAAAATTCAAAAATATGGTCTTGAGGATTTTTGAGATCTGCCTCCATTGCTCTCTTATCTCATCTTTTCTGGACATTTTCTTTCCTTTGTTCCCATCTTTCTCAGGTCATATTCCAGTTTCTGTAGCATTTCTATATTGTAGGGCTTGATACTAGGAAAAAGCGTCAGTTGACTCGTTTGGGAATTTACTAATCTAGTCTGACCCTTAACAATGAGCCTTTCTGTAGTCCTTTGTTCATTCCTGAGCTGAAGCTTGGGAACTCTAGCTGCTTCGTTTAGGCTACTTTTCTGAATTTGGCCGGCTGAACTTTCCAGCTACCTGGGATTCTGGGCTCCGTTTCATGTTGTTGATTAAATGCATAGTTTCTCCTTCTATAAAGGTCATCAGAAGTTACTTTTATTTCCTCTTCCTTGTACACAGCTGCTAATTCCAAATGTGACTTACTTGCTCTTAGTGAGTTGGCCAACATAGTTATATTTTGTATTCTTACTATTACAGTATGACTTTTTGTGGATACTTAATATGTGCTTTTAAAATTGTTAGCCTAGGGGCACCTGGGTGGCTCAGTCAGTTACGCATCCAACTCTTGATTTTGGGTCAGGTCACGATCTCACTATTTGTGAGATGGAGCCCCAGCACAGAACCTACTTGGGATTCTCTCTCTCCTTTCTGCCCCTCCTCCTGCTTGCACATATGCCCTCTCAAAACAAATAAACAAAACTTAAAAAAAAAATTGTCAGCCTAGTCCTGTTTTTTTGTTTTATTTTTAATGGCTGGTTTGTGCTGAGGGGGGCGTGGTTCCCAAATCTATTCCACTACTGATACATCTTACCCCAAATGCTCTCATTTTTCTTTTGTCTGTATATCTGTAATATTTTAATGCTGCCACATCAACATCAACAATATGAATATTTTATACTTTTCTTTTTATTCCCTTTATAATTTTCTTCTCATAACATCTGAGTGTATGTTAAGGGGAAACTTATTCATATTGGAGAAGGATAAGCAGGACTAATGAGGGAAGTCATCACTTTGGTATCTATATTCACAGCTTACCCATTTCTCCCATAGTATATGTACTTTACAAAAAGAGAAAGTATACACATATATTTTCCTCCTTAAATACAGAAAATATGGTACTGGAGGGATATGCCATTTGTACTCAACATTCAAGAGCACATTAGGTAAACTCTTAAGGATACACACTTGTCTTCTGATCCCCACTGTCCTTGATTGCTCTCTGTTGAAGTAATTGGCGGACAAACCAATTTATGATTGGTTAAAACAAATTACATTCTTAAAATGTCCCTTATAATGCGCTCTTCAATTTAAAATACATTATGTTGGCATTTTAGTTCATGTTAAAACTTCACCCCACAGAGCCAGCCATAAAACATTAAATATTTCATTGTAATTTAAAAAAGTGACACTGTTGCTACTAACAACTTCCCTAACATTTCACAATGTAATGCTGCATTCATGGCCTCAGAAGTGAAGTGAGAGAGCAACAAATTCTTTGATTTAAAAAGCATGGGAAACAAACTCCATTAAACATGGCTCATAAGCAGATGTGACATTTCCATTGTTGAAGATATTTTCTTGATTTACAGAATCGCCATGAACGAGGTTGCAAAAACACTTATTTTTGCAGACACCCTTGTGGGAAAGGTTAAGGCTTATATAAGACAATTTAGAATGCCCTTAGTCTGAGGAAAGGAAAACGTGTTTTACACAGCAATTCCTTTGTCATCTCTCTCAACTGTGTTTCTCCCCAGCTCCTTCTTGTTCTCTGTGTTCCACAAGCTGGCTTCATCTCTTTTACTAGCACTCAGTCTCCATAGACAGCAGGACATCTCTGAGGAGCTAAGGCTTGGCATCTCATCAGATTAACAAGCAGGATGGTAATGGGTTTTACTTGCATTATTAAGACAAATGATTGGGAAATCTATTTTTACATTTAGGGATCAAACTATGAGCAAGCTGGGGTAAGAACACTGGCTTTACATCTACATCAGATGAGAAGGAAACATAGCTGAGAAACTCGATATCCCATAATATTTTGGTGTTTCTATTTGTGCCTTCCCACCTTGGTTTAGAAATAAGATGACATGCATGGTAAAGTCTTTTCTGGTGTCTCCAATTATCCGTAGTGAAAGTAAGATGTAATCTCTTGGAATTTTCACAAAAGATATAAATAGAAATACCTCAATGACTCCATTAGATGTTGCCCTGTAATTTTTAAATCAGTATCATTCTTAAACAAGAAATAAAATATACAATGACCATATATAATAATACTCTCAATAAAACTAGACTTGAATTAAAAATCAGTCCAAATTTATAAGTTAGATAACTACCTTTTGTTCACATAAAACTTTTTAAAACACTTCTCCAGCAATTACTGCATCAAAATAAACTTGAAAGGGAATGGAAAGAATTATTATTCATACCACGCAGATGTGGAAACTGAGTCACTGCACGTTGTCATGCATGTGATCTTCAGCAACAATCAACTTAGTGAAAACACAGCCCCAGTTTGTCCACCATTTGCTAACTGATAGAAGTAATTGCTGTGATCCACACACGAGGAGTGAAGGCACTCCTATTGGGCTATTAGGCCTCAGCAGGCGTCTGTGCTCTTCTGGCCATCTAAATGACATCTGCTGCTTTTGTCTCTTTCTAATATTATCTATAAATCCCTCCTGTTTTCTGATTGCATCATGATAGATAGATAAATAAGATAATCCATTCTCTTTCCTTTTCCTCAGAACAACATTTTATGAGTCTGGAGAATTAGAAAGCATTTTGCAACTAAATGTTTTGGCAGACAGAAGAGTGGATATAGAGTAAATTGCCTAATCAGAGGAACAGAGGCTTGCAGGCTCAACACTAAAGTTTTAATGACAGGGTCTCACGGGGGTCACTGATCTGATGATAGGCTGTTTTCCTAATCCACTGCCCAACTTACTTTTAATTCTGAATAAGTGAAACTGAGAATCATGCTCTAATGGATTCTTTTGTTAGCTTCCTTTCCAGATGTCCAAGTTGCAATAGAAATAGAAGATATTCTTATTCTACTCTGCTCAGAAATTCGTAGAACAAGAGTCCCAAGCCAAGTCAGATACTCATAATATGGGCATAAGCATAGACTTTTCATGAGATCATAACTCCTATCTTTTCATTTAGATATTTATCAAAACCACACTTATGTCAAAGCACACAAATGAAAGTAGCAACATGTATCTGTTACCTATTGCTTTTTCCCTTTGCATGAGATTCAGAAAAAAAGTCAGCCTTGGAAAATGATTTGGGAGAGAAGGTGATGTGATATGACCTATAAGTGACATATGAATACCATCTCTATTGCTTCTGGAGAAGTTAATGGTTTTGTTTGTTTGTTTTAAGAAGTTGAGAATTTATGTAATGAAAGCATAGGATGGTTCACTTGTTCCAGTCACATACTGAAGATGAAGGTATTTTTTTCTTTTTTCAATGCTTGAAGTTAGCGGCCAAACAGCATGAAGCCTAACATTTTGCACATTACAACAGTGTAGATGCTTTATAACCAACCGTAGCTGACTGATCAGCCCTGGAAACAATGCCAGAGTGATGGGGAGTGGGGGGAGGTGTCACAGTGAAACAGCTAATTTTAAGAGCAGAAAGTTGATAAAAATAAAGTTTTTTTGATTAATAGAGGTGAAGTTTTACATTAACACATTTTTAAGTTGGATTTTCTTTGGCTTTTTTCCTCATGAATAAATTTGCATTACAATTAAAATGTAACTAAGAGACTTCACTCAGTTTTGCACGGGCTAGAAATTTTGTGACCTGGTGTTATCCATACACTATGTAGCACGTTATGACAACATTTTCTCTTTCAGTACATTTGTATTGGCTTCTGAGGTTCCACTATGGATTCCATTTAATCCTTCCTTTTTCAGGCTGTGCCCTTCTGACATTCCTAATTATCAAGGCCTGATATATAAGAATCATGAGTCATCCCCCCCCCCAGCTACCGCCTCTGCTCCTTCTGTCAAAATTTACCCATTACCTCTCAGAAATGGTCTCTACAAAATGAGGACAGTCTACTCTTGGAACCAGTTTTGCCTTAATAAACTAAAGAGAAAAGACTATGGCCAACATCTTACTTGGCCCCAAGCATTATTTCTTCTCTTAGATCAGTGATGTTCCATATAGGTGATGCACACTGCTAGAAATGCGAGACTTGTTCTCAGGCATGGAATTTGAACTGATTCACAGTCAGATGCTATTTCCTAAAACTAATATGTATGAAAAAGACCTTGAATTTAGGCTTTATGCCATGTCTATTTTTTAAACTCCACTTCTACAATGTCCTTTCCTCTACTTTACGGTAGGAAAAGGAAGGAAGAAAGAAATAAAAAGTTGAAATAGGAGAAGAGAGGAGAGAAGAAATTATCTCCTCATCTTACATGCCAGATTTCTCTGCAGACACCATTCATTTCCTTCTGGAGATCATAAAACATTACATATAGCAAAATAGTCCAGTTCCTGAATTTCTGATTTGACCTCGGTTCTAACCTCAACTCATTCACTTTTAAGTTGTGTGACTTTATGCACATCATTTAACCTTACAAGATTACATGAAAGTTCTCCAAGAGTAAAGGGTAAGAAAATTTTAGGACAACTAATCTTCAAATTTCTAAGATATGGGAATATCTTTTATCCCTTTTGTAAAAATAAATCTGCTTGGAAAATACTAAAATCCGATTGTCGTTTAAATTTCCCCTTTCTAATCTTTATATGCATTTCTCCTGTGAGAGAATCTGCTCTATGAAAAACAGAAGGGGCACTGGTAAAACATATTCAGAGTCACAGGGCATTACAACATGTGGAGTACAACCTACTCAAGACAGAGTGTGGGGCCTTACCCACTTATTTATCTTAGCATTCAGAAGCAAGATCACGGTAACAAGGAAACACATTAATATATTTTTTTGGACTGAAAAATGAAGTCACATTTCTTCTATAAGAAATAATTCTGATTAATTTGGCAATGAGACCTGCCTTTCCCCATTAGGATTTAATTTGGGTATTTTCCATAAATTGAATGAGGTAAATCAGCAATTCCAAGGTTTTGAAAATAATATATTCAAAAATTGCAAGACAAAATATTTTTACAAAAATATTATATTAGCAAAATTATGCAGAAATTAATAACATTTGGATTTCTGCAACCTTTTCTGAGTATGTCAGGTTAAACCAGGTAACCCTAAGTTAAGGAGCAAAATGTAAATTAAGGTGCTGATAATTTTTGATGAAGTCTTTTGATATACTTTCCAGAAATTGAGAAAGCTGGCAATTCTACTTATAGGGTGTCTCTTGAAAGTCAAATAACTAGTCGTTCCTATCATCAAATATGAAAAACCTGAGTCATCAGCTAATATGACATTAAAAGTAATGATAAAACATAACAATCTTTAGCTAAAAATTTAGTTTATGAAAATATGTCACAGGTCTATGATGAAATTCCTAACATGTAAAAAATATTTCTCAGTCTTGCCATCAGTGAAAATGGAAATAAAATTAATCTTGAACACTGTTTTTATAAGAATAAGGAAGAATCATTTTTGGACATATGAACTATGTGAAACATATAGTCTCTTTTTTATTAATAGGAGCATTTATAATAAAATTTGTCTTTATACACTTAATACTTATCAAATATTTTATATATTCTTGTTGCTTTGATCAAAGGAAAAATATACAAAACATTGTGTACTAAATGTAATTACAAATATAACTCTTTTCAAGAGAAACATTTTTTTAATGTTTATTTTTGTGAAAGAGAGAGGGGGAGGGGTAGAGAGAGAGGGAAACAGAGGATCTGAAGCAAGCTCTGCACAGTGCAGAGCTGGATATGGGGCTCCAACTCCCAAACTGTTAGATTATGACCTGAGCCAAAGTCAAATACTTAACCAACTGAGCCACCATGGTGCCCCCAGGAAAAACCTTTACCGTTTAAAATCTTAGAGTCATGACAGATGCTAATGAGAATGCGGAGAAAGAGCTGGTGCACTGCTGGTGGGAATGCAAACTGGTGCAGCCACTCTGTAAAACTGTGTGGAGGTTCCTCAAAAAATTAAAAATAAAACTACCCTACAACCCAGCATTTGCACTAGTAGGTATTTATCCAAGGGATACAAGTATGATGTTTCAAAGGGACACACGCACCCCAATGTGTATAGCAGCACTATCAATAATAGCCAAAGTATGGAAAGAGCCCAAATGTTCATCAATGGATGAATGGATAAAAAAGATGTGGTATAAATATACAATGGAATATTACTCAGCAATCAAAAAGAATGAAATCTTGCCATTTGCAACCATGTAGATGTGACTAGAGGCTATCATACTAAGTGAAATTAGTCAATCAGAGAAAGACAAATACCATATGACTTCACTCATATGAGGACTTTAAGATACAAAACAGATGAACATAAGGGAAGGGAAGCAAAAATAATATAAAAACAGACAAAAACATAAGGGACCCTTAAATATAGAGAACAGAGGGTTATTAGAGGGGTTGTGGGAGGGGGATGGGCTAAATGGGTAAGGGGTATTAAGGAATGTACTCTTGAAATCATTGTTGCACTGTATGCTAACTTGGATATAAATTAAAAAATTAATAAAAAATAAAATCTTAGAGTTGTGGAAAATAAAAATATATGTTTAATTTATAAACAGATTTTTCTTATAGAGAAGTATGAAATACTTTAGTACTTAATTAGTAAAAGAGATATGGGTTTAGAAATATATTACTTTAGGCTAAATTCTCTAGGGAAAATGAAATATAAATAAGGTTAAAGAGGGGCGCCCAGGTGGCTCAGTTAGTTAAGCATCCGACTTCAGCTCGGGTCATGATCTTGTGGTCCATGGGTTTGAGCCCCATATCAGGCTCTGTACTGATAGCTCAGAGCGTGGAGTTTGCTTCAGATTCTGTGTCTCCCTGTTTCTCCCCCTTCCCTACTCATGCTCTGTGTCTCTCTCAAAAGTAAATAAACATTTAAAAAAAAAGGTTAAAGAATAAAAGATAGGATATCAAATTTCTAAGGATTAAGGAAAAGCTTGATAATGAAATTATTAAATGGCTGGTTGTGGATATTAAGGTGCTATGGTATTTAAGTTCTATTGAAATCTAAAGCGTAAAAGATTTATGTGGCATTTTTAATTTTTAAAACTACAGTACTTAAAATAAGCCAGAAATTATACTCTTTACTTTTTAAACATATAATGAAAATTTTTATACTGATTTTAAAACATGTAAAGAAGAGAATACTTTTTTCAAATTACTCACTGGGAGTACATCAGTAAAACTTTTAAGACCCCTGGCCTGATACTCATTTTCATAAAGTCCTTCTTACCTTCCTAAGAATTAGTTCTCTTAATTAGTCTGTTCTATTCATCCTTCAATCTTTAGCATCTCACAGAATGCCTAACAAAAATATTTTCTAAGAGAATGGATAATATTACAAAGAGGAGCTAGTTCTAAGCAAAACTAGGATTTCAGCACATTACTTTTTTGAAGCCTCTTTATACCATTTATAAATAACTTTCTTGTCCAATATTGCCTTCTAGGATATTGCTTGGAAATATATAGTTTTAGTATAACATGGTTTAACATCTTGCTCATTTCAAGTACAGTTGTCTTTTACAAAATGAATACTGATTTTCAATTCTGATTCTATTCATTAAATACTTCTCAAGCTCTTACTATATACTCAGTCATTTCTCTAGGGGCTGCTGATATGACAGTGAACAAGATAGTCTTGGCCTTGCTTTCACTGAAATAACATTTTTGCAGAGGATCATTGTTAAGCCAGTAAGGACACATGTGATGAGGTCACAAAGGGAACAGAGAAGTATAGAATCATAGAAGCAGATGGTAGAACATGGTCTATGAGATCAGAGATAGACATACCAGTGGAGAAATGTCACAACATTCTATTTTGATTACTTATAGAATAGAAATATGTGTATACACACATATGTATATCCACATATAAACACATTAAATATTGAAATAGCATATGCAAATCTGTGTAAGTTTGGCAATTGGGGCCCCAAAAAAAATCAAGGACTTAAAATGTTTAACACCATGAACTAGACTCTTCTAGAACTAAAAAGTCAAAATATGTTTGGAACCAACTTTTGTGTAACAAGTTGCACTAAAACCTGAGAGAAGGATAAAATTTATAAACTGTAAGTCATTAATGGAACACAAATCCATGGCTTCTTGAAACTCCATAATACTTCCACGTTTGTCTATCATATATAAATAGAGCTTCAGTGAATATACACCTTTATTTAAAATTATGAAGCCTACCAAGCATCCCTTAAATTCAACAGATTCTCCTCTTTCCTTTCCCATAGCTATTCCTGATTTTTTAACTATGTTCAACGGGGCAAAAGGCCGGAGAGCTAGGGGCATTCTAGTCAGATGGACCCAGTTTGATTTCTTGTTTCATCAATTCTGACTCTCTATGATCTTAGAAAAGTTGCTTAACCTCTCGTCTTAATATCCTTAGAGAAAATAAAGCAATACTAGCTAATTCACAGAGTTATTTTAGATCTTAAGGGAGATAATGAGTGTTGACATATCATCATATACTTGCCACAAAACATATGTGAAATCCATTACCCTTTCAATCTCTTTGGATTTCAACACAGACTATGTTATACCCTTACTTGAACCCAAGTCAATATGGTTTTACATTTTAATCCTGAAATCTAAGAGCAGAATTAAAAGCCTTGTCACATGTTACAAAGGTGTCAGGACTCAGGGAGTAGGTAGGTAGAGGGGATTTGGAAAAAGGACAGGAGGGTCCTACCTAGAACTTCTACACTCAGTCATAGAGATTGCTGTTTATTCTGCTATTTGGGGAGACCAGATTTATGGATATATAAAGGTATTCATCTTGCCTCCTTAATAACACATAAACACCCACACATACACAAAATTGAGAGTACACTGGGTTAAAACATTTCTTTAACTTATTTATTTTTAATTTTTTTAAATCTACTTTTGAGACAGAAAGCATGAGCTGGGGAGGGGCTGAGAGAGAGGAAGACAGGAACTGAAGTGGGCTTCACGTTGACAGTGGGGAGCCCCAAGTGGGCCCCTAACTCTGGAGTTGTGAGATCATGACCTGAGCTGAAGCCAGATGCTTAGCACACTAAGCCACACAGGTGCCCCTAAAATTTATTTGAGAGAGACAGAGACAGAGATAGAGAGACAGATAGAGAGACAGAGAGACAGAGAGAGAGAGAATCTTAAGCAGGCTCCATACTCTCGGAGTGCCTGACACATGGCTCAGCACCGTGACCCAGGGATTACGACCTGAGCCAAAATCAAAAGTCAAATGCTCAACACTTCTGAGCCACGTAGAACCCCCAAACATTTGTTTCCAATCCTGTTGACTGATTTTCCAAGATTTCCCCTAATTTCTTTAGAGCCTTGAGCAATTGAGGTAGTTTTATTTTCCTTCCTAGTGTATTAGTTATTTTTGATCACCTCAAATAGCTCCGGGAAAAAATGGTAGGGAGAACCTTATTTCTGGTAGTATAGTTTCCTTCCCACTAAAATGAAACCTATTGCTCAAATCCCAGAGATAGCACAAACACAGAAACTTAATTTCCTGAGGAGACTCAATGCAGCCATTAATTCATTTTCAGGCCCGTGGCAGCACAATGTAAAGAAGCTCTCCGGAAACATAAAGTGACCCTCAAAAATGTCAGCAGGTTTGATCTAGACAAAGTATTGCCCTTTTTATGAGATTTCAGTTATTTCCACTTTATGCTTTTTATTTATGCAGTTACTCGGAGGACAGAAATAGTAAGACAACTTTTAATCATGGCAAAAAGCAGGAGCATTAAAAAGCGGTGTGTGTGTGTGTGTGTGTGTGTGTGTGTGTGTGTGCGTGCGCGCATGTAACAGTAAGGTGGCCAGATCTATGGGGAAATAGCTGGAGGATGAAGATATTATTTTTCTAAAGTATCAGCTGAATCCCATCTGTGCACCACTGTCTGGCGATATCTTAATTCTCAACCTTATTATCAAAGGCTCTCGGCAAAGGTCATCAAACCAACAAAGCCATTTGTTAGAGAGAGAGATTTAAAAATATATATGTATGAGTCAAAACATTGCACTCTGTCCATAGGAGTGGAATATATAAATTATTCTAAAACTGATTGTGTATAGAAGCAATAAAATCACTCATCCCAGAAAACGTTTTTACTTCCTTTTCCCAATTTCTATTAAGCTTTTTCATCTCTTACCGAGTATTTCATTCTCAAAGTAAAACAGGTTCTGCAAAGAAATGGCCAAATGATAAAGATCTATTTTTTTTATAAATAAGGGGAAAACCATTCAGATTTCTTGTTTTCATTTTCCGAGCACTGTTGTTTTTTTAGTAAATATTGGATAAAAATCACATAAAGGGAGAACCCTTAAAGAGAAGCTTTGATTGTGGGCCCACAGATTCGTAGGTAAACTGTTCCCCTTTGTCTGGAGTGATTTAAGATTCTTTCATGCACAATGCAGGAATTAGTCTCCTGAGGAAGACCAGGGCTCTTGTGCCTGTTCGAGAGCATCTCCCTTTGGGCTGCACTGACAAATGGTCTCTACTGGTAAGGAACTAAGAGATAAGATTCGCTGAGATTTCTAATGTCAGAAAACTGGTGATACCACAGCCCTAAAATTAAAAACACAAAGAAGGAAAGTACTTCCTTTTCCCCATATTTTTGCAGGCTACTGAGAACCTGATGAAGTGTTCCTGGCACAACAATAATGCATGTATAAGTGAGAAACAATTTTTTAAAAGACATTCCAAAGACTTAAAGCCTCCGAATATAGCCCCACAGAAGCATGTAGGCTAAAATGAGATCCTTTTCTGCAAAGAATAATGACATTTATTCATTCATTCATTCAAAATTTCCTTTGTTTATTTATCAGTTCATCAATTTATTGAGCACCAGGTATGTGTCCAGCACTATTCTAGGAACTGAGGTACATAAGTGAAAAAAGCAGGCAAACCTCTTGCCCTGAATGTAGCTTATATATTCTTTGAGGGGTTAGGAAGGTGAAATAGGTAACATAAATTTATTGATGACTAAGTGAATGAGATAACTTCACATAACTATAAGCCTTGTGAAGACTACAAAACATAGTAAGAATGAGTCTGGGAATAGTTTCTGATAAGGTGAAATTTCAGCCTCAAACATGAAACATGAAACAAGGAGCCTCACACAGGGAGATAGTGAATGAAAGAAATTCAGGCACCGGGGAGTCTGGGTGTCTCCATTAAACATCTGACTCTTGGTTTCAGCTAAGGTCATGATCTCACAGTTTTGTGGGTTCCATATTGGGCTCTGTGATTGCAGCATGGAGCCTGCTTGGGATTATCCCTCTCCCTCTGTATTCCTCCCCTGTTCATGCTGTCTCTGTCTCTCTCAAAATAAATAAGTACACTTTAAAAAAGAAATCCAGGCACAGGAAACACTAGCCGAGTGTGTCTGAGAAAAAAGACCATCTGTGTGGGAGGAGTATAGAGGGTAAAGGGAATGTATGAGAGATAAAGTGGGAAAGGTAAGTAGGAAGCAAATAGTCAGAGGCCTGAATACCATAAGGAAATTATATTTTAAATATGTAGGACACAAATGTAGAATCATAAGAGACTGGCATGATGTGATTTATACTTTTAACAAGATTAGAGTGGCTATAGAATGAAAGACGGATTATAAACCAATAAAAGGATGAGATGCCTGGGTGGCTCAGTTGGTTAAGCACCTAACGTTGGCTCAGGTCATGATTTCATGGTTCGTGGGTTTGAACCCCATGTTGGACTCTGTGCTGACAGCTCAGAGCTTGGAGCCTGCTTTGGATTTTGTGTCTCCTTCTCTCTCTCTCTGCTTTTTCCCTGCTCTTGATCTGTCTCTCTCTGTTCCTCAAAAATAAATAAATATTACTAAAATTTTTTAATAAAAAATATAAACCAGTAAAAGGAAAAAAAAGTAGTTTAAAGGAACCATATCATTCCAGGAGAAAAAATGGTGATTGTAATAGAGAGATAGTGGCAGATGTGGTCAGAAACATGAGAACTTGGGGAGACCTGGACCATAAAGTGATGGGGGGGAAGGAAAAAACTTAATGACCCCTAAGTTTCTGGTCTGTGTACATGAGTGGATAGTGCAACCATTGCCTGAGATGGAAAAAAACTAAGAAGGAAATTGTGAACATAGGTTAGAAGAGATGTCTAATAAGACAACCACATAGAGATACCAAGTAAAAAGTTGAATATGCCAGTCTAGAGTTCAAAAAAAGTATAAACTAGAGGTAAAGAACATATAAATGTAAATGTCATAAACATATAGCTACTATTTAAAGCCACAGGACTAGATAATGACTTAAGGAGAGAGAAGAGAGGACAAAGCCCAGGAATACGCCAACATCAATAGGTCTGTCACAAAAGGAGGAGATGGCAAAGGAAGCTGAGAAGGAATACCAGTGAGGGAGGAGAAGTGCTAGAGAAGTATGGCATCATGAGTCAAGAGAAAAAAATGGTTCAGGGAGCGAGTAGGTAACTGTATTGAATACTGAGAAATTAAGAAAAATGAAGACAGAGGCAAAATGAAGAGCAGTGGTGATTTTGTCAGGTGCTATAGCAGCATGTTCATGAGGATGTGTATGAGTGAAGGACAGTTAGGATAAGTAAACCCTCAAATATCACTGGCTTAGACCAGTAAAGGCTTACTCATTAAATATGCAATGTCCATAAATTGATCACTGATTGGGCCCTTTTCCAGTTTGGTGGCCCTCATTCATCTTATATAATGCCATTTTAAACAAATGGCTTGCAAGGTTGTCAGAACAGAGGAGGGGAGTAAGAGATTATATAGTATATATAGTATATCTTTAAAGACCTAGTGTGGATATTGTTTTCATAACTTTCATACACATTAGCCATAATCCAATTACATTGCCAAGGAAGTTGAGAAATAATAAGAGAACATAACTATTTGGAGAACACAGAACTGCAGAATAAAAACCTGATTCACTATACTGAAGAGAGGCTGAGAGGTGACAAATTCAAGAGAATAAGTAAGGCAGTGCAAATACCCTTTACCTCATAAAAGCCCTCCTTGATCCCAGGTCCTCCTCAAGCTACCAGTCCATTTCTCTGTTCATTGTACACAATACTTTGAGTTACCAACTAACAGGAGGCTTGACAAAAAGTTTGCTGTGTTATATGCCAGTGACATCATATTTGAACAAAATGGACAAAAAATATCTCCGTACTGTATAATTACTTTCAATTAACTTTTAAAATAAAGTATTTATTTAATATTGATACTGTTAAATTACAGTTTGGAATTTTCACATAATGAGCATTCACAGGCCAAGAACGGACAATAAATTTTTCATTCTTGCCTTTGTCTGAAATTATAATTAAGGGCCAAAAGAACAGGAACTGCTTCAAAGAAAACATAAAAGCATAGCACAAATTTTGGGTTTGGCATTTACTTTCAGTATAAATTTCAGGTTAATAAATGGAGACAGAATCAATACTTGTAAGTTCTTTCTATGTGTCAGGCATTTTAATACATTGTTGATTGTATAACATTAATTACTTAGTATTGGAATCCCATTTGACAGGTGAAATTTAGGCTCTAAGATAAATTTGAGCTGGTTAGAGTCATGCTTGAGGTCTAAATAAAAGTAGATTCTGGCTACAAAATCCACGTTATTTCTACCCCATGAAGGGTTCTGTTTAAAGTTCCAGTAAATCATGGTGTAGAGCTATTCTATTTTAAAATTCTTAGACCAAGGGCTTATACAGAATCACCTTTTAAGAAAAAAAATATTTTATTAAAACTATAATTCTAATGATCACATCTAACTTAAATTTCAGTCTTTTATCAAATCACTGCTGTCAGAGTATTTCCATTTGGATATCTCACATGACATCAAACTCAACATGTCCAAAACTTGATTTCTCTCTCAAAAGCACTCTTTCACCGTAATTCTTCTTTTTCTCTTCATGGCATCACTTTTCCTTTTTTCTTTTACCTCACAATTCAATCTATTGACCTATCACCAAGTTGTCCATTATTCTTACATACATATTTTCTCTACTAGTTTAAAATTCTTTGGGTGAAAAAAAAAAACCTCCCCGTCTTCTTTTCATGTCCATTATCTCTATCATTACCTTGGTCATAACAGATGTACGATACACGTTTGTTGATGCCATTAATGGCAAAATATTACCCAAGCTCACTTTTATCCCCATTTCACCACCTCCACCATCCTAATTTAAGTCTTCAAGAACTGCCTACTCTGAAAGCTCTTTACTTGGCCTTCTGTTCTCCCATTAGTCCCCTGTAGGCTAAACATGGCAGCCAAAAAAAGTTACAAAATACCACTTGGTCACATCAGTTCTCTTTTCCAAACTATACAGTGGAGTCTATTAATTTTTAATTTATTTGAAGTTGTATAACATACAAAGTCCCCCCTAAATTTAGTTCACATTTGTCTAGCAACTAATGATCATGCAGCATTTTGAACATACAGGGGAGTGAATTCCATTTATAAGAGAACATGGAATAGATATACATTTCCGTATTCCTCCCACTAAGTATGAAGAAAAACCCTGAAAATTACATATAAAACATAAGAAAACCCTGAAAGGTAGAAAGAAGAAAGAAAATACCTAGGGACCCCAAGACTCAAGGAACACTATGGAGGTAAGATCCCTTGGTTTCTTTTTGCCTCATAAAGCCCACACTCACAGCTAAATAAACCAGAAACTTGAAAACACCTACAGTCATAGGAGGAAAAATTCCCCAAGGAAAGCCTGACTGAAGAAGTCAACCTACCAAGACGAAAATGTTCAGACAATAACTGTACTACTATCCCAGGCGGATAACACAGAAAAAAAAGTGTGGACCTACCCTCTTCCATGCCAGTAAAGACTGAATGGAGAGCATATACTTCCAAATTCATGATGCTATAATAAGATACCTTAGCACTCTTACCAGGCTGAGGTCAAAGGAAGCTAAGTTGAAAGCCAGGTCACATACCAGAAAATGGTACCAGTGGAGACCAAATGAAAACCAAAGCTCTCACCTACAACTGGCAGTAACAAAAAGAACAACCTGCAGGTGTCAGTAAAGCTCTAATGACAAGCCTGGATTTCTGTAACCACTAGGTAGTAAAAAGGTAGTAGAATGGTATCAGGGAAAATAAGTAAAACAGAAGGTTTAGTGGTTTTGTGGATATTGACAAAATAATTTTAAAATAAATGTGGAAGGCAAAAAATCCAAAATTCCCAAGACAATACTGAAGAAAAAAATCAGATTAATACCACATTACCAGAAAGGTAGAGTGATTGAAACAGTGTGGTATTGGCGAAAGAGTAGACAATGATCAATGGAAGGGGACAGAGCACCCAGAAATAGGTCCATGCAAATAGAGCCAATTGACCTTTGAAAATGAACAAAGGCAATTCAATGAAGCAAATATAGTCTTTTCAACAAATGGTGCAGGAACAACTGGACCATCCACATGACAAAAAATGAGTTTAGACACAGACCTTATACCCTTCACAAAAATGAACTCAAAATAGATTACAGACCCAAATGTAAAATGCAAGATTGTAAATTCCTAGAAAATAGGAGAAAACCTAAAAGAGCTTGGGTTTGGTGGTAACATTTTTTTCCAAATGTTTTTACATGTATTTATTTTTGAGAGACAGAGAGAGACAGAGCATCAGCAAGGGAGGGGCAGAGAGAGAGGGAGACACAGTATGCAAAGCAGGCTCCAGGCTCTGAGCTGTCAACACAGAGCCTGATATAGGGATTAAACCCATGAATCATGAGATCATGACCCGGGCTGAATTCGGATGCTCAACTGACTAATACATCAGTCACCCTGGTGGCAACATTTTTAAGAAAAGGCACAAACCATGAAATAAATAATTGATAAATTGGACTTCATTGAAATTAAAAACCCTGCTCTGCAAAAGACACAGTTAATAATGAAAAGGCAATTAAGTATAGTTTGTGAGAAAACTTTTGCAAAACCAATATCTACATAAAAAATACCTTCCAAAATATACCAAGAATTATTCAAACTCAACAATAAAGAAAAAACAATCCAATTAAAAAATGAGCAAAATATCTGAACATCTCACCAAAGAAGAGAACCAGATGGCAAATAAGACTATAAAAAGATGTCCAACATCATAGGTCATTACAGACTGGCAAATTAAGACAAGATACTACTATATACCTAAACAGAATGCCTAAATTTTAAAAAAACCTACCATCACCAAAAGCTGGTGAAGATTGAAGGAACAGAAACACTCTTTCACTATTGAAGGAAATGTAAAATGGTACAGCCAGTTTGGAAGGCAGTTTACAAAACTAAACATATTCTTACATATGATCCAGGAATTGACTACTTGGTATTTACCCAAATTAGTTGAAAACTTATGTTCACATAATTCTCTGGACATAAATGTCCATAGTGGCTTATTCAGAATTGTCAAAACTTGAAAGTAACAAAAATGACTTTAAGATATGAATAGATAAATGGTAGTACATCCAGATATTGGAATATTATTTAGGGACAAAAAGAAATGAGCTATCAAGTCACAAAAAGACATGAGGAAAACTTAAATGCATATCGCTAAGAGAAAGAAGCCAATCTGATAAGACTCCATACTACATGATCCCAACTATAGGACATTCTGGAAAAGGTAAAACTATGGCAACAATATCAGTCATTACCAGGGTTTCAAGATTGGGAGAGAGAGATCAAGAAGTTCAACACGGAGAATTGTTAGGGCAGTGAAAATATTTTTTATGATACTTTAACAGTGGATAAATGTCATACATTTGCCAAACACATAAACTATAAAATAAAAGGAGTGAATCCTAATGTAAACTAAGGACTTCATTAATAATAAGATATATTAACATGGGCTTACCAAGTGGTATCAAATATACCATGCTAACAATATATTAATAACAGGGAAAACTGGGTAGGGGTAAGAGGGTAACTGTATACTTTATGTAAATCTAAAACTGATCTAAAAAGTAAAGTCAATTAAAAAATAGAAGGCTTAGATAAGATTCAGAATCTCATATCAGAGTAGAAAAACAATAAAAATGATAAATGGGTTAATTCACCAAAAGACATAGCAATCCTAATTGTGTATGCACCAACCCCAGAGCTGCAAAGTGTGTGAAGCAAAAACTGATAGAACTAAAAAACAAACAAATCCACAATTACAGCTGAAGAACTCAACACCCTTTTCTCAACAACTGACAGAACTAGACAGAAAATCAATAGAATATAGAAGAACCCTATAATCTTGCCAAATACAAACATCCATTCAACATTTATAGAATAGTCCACCTAGACAGCAGAAAAAACATTCTCTTCAAATGTTCACAGAACATATACTAATATAGAACATATCTCGGACCATAAAGCAAACCTCAACATTTTTACAAAATTTGATTATCATACACAGTGCCTTCTCTGACCACAATGGAATCAAAGTAGAAACACTGGAAAAATAGCAGAAAAAAATCTTTCAATGTTTGAAAGTTAAACACTTCTAAAAATCCATGGGTAAAAGAGTAAATCTTAAAGGAAATAAAAAATACATTAAACTGAGTGAAAATTAAAATACAACATATTGGGGTGCTTGAGTGGCTCAGTTGGTTAAACGTCTGACCTTTGGTTTTGGCTCAGCTTATAGTCTCACAGTTCATGAGTTCATGAGGATCCACACTGACAGTGCATGGGATTCCTGCTTGGGGTTCTCTCTCTCTCTCTCTCTCTCTCTGCTTCTCCATTTGCCCCTCCTCCACACTCTCACTCAAAATAAATAAACCTTAAAAATTAAAAAAAGTACAACATACCATAATGTGTGATATAGTTATTTAGAGTAAATTTATAGCACTAATATGCACATATTAGAAAACAGGAAGTCTCAATGCTGTAATCTCACTTCCCACCTCAAGACTCTAGAAAAGGAGCAAAATAAATCCAAAGCAAATGGAAGGAAGAAAATAATAATAGAAATTAATGAAATTGGAAACATAATAGAGAAAAATCAATAGGTCTAAGAACTAGTTCTTTGAAAATACAAATAAAATTGACAAACTTCTATCAAAATAAGGGAAAAAATATGGCTTAGATACACTCAGTCAGTGGAATAGACCCAGAACCCAAAAATCCAGTCACATAATCAAACCCAACTGATTTTGGACAAAATTCAAATATAATTCAATGGAGCCTTGTAAACAATGGTCCTAGAGTACTGAAAATTGGCATTCATATGGAAAAAGTAAACAGACAAAACTTACAGGAATAAAACATTTAAAAATCTTCAAGAATTAGGGCTAGACAAAGAGTTCTTAAATGTGAATTCAAATTATGATCCATAAAAGGAGATATTGGTTAGTATACTTCATCAAAATAGTTTTTACTCTGTGAAAGGCCATGTTGAGGATGAAAACACAAGCTACAGAGTCAAGGAAAATATTTGCATAACAATATCTAAAAATATATAAAGAATTCTTAAAACTCAACAGAAAAAAACACTAATCTAATTGGAAAATAGGTAAAAAGATGTGAAGAGACATTTTATCAAAGAGGATACATATAGATGTCAAAAAATCACATGAAAAGATGTTCAAAATATTTTTATTAAATATCACTATATACCTACTAGAATAACTAAAGTAAAATATGACAAGACCAAATTTTGGCAAAATATGTAGGAAATGCATCACAAATACACTGCTACTGAAAATAAAAAATGGTATGGCCACCCTGAAAATCCATATGGACATTTCTTCAGAAAATTAAACATGCAAATACTATATGACCCAGCAATAATACCCCTGAGGATATATCCCAGAGAAATGAAAACTTAAAACAAAGACATGAAACTTGTTCATTAATGTTTATGGTCCTTCAGTCATAATAGTATCAAACTGAAAATAATCCAGATGTCCTTCAATGCATGAATGATTAAGTAAATTGTGTTACACTGATACCTCAGAATAGAACTATTTATGTATACAACAACCTAGATAATTATGCTGAATAAAAATATCCATATTTACTCTATGATTCCGTTTATATAACATTGTTTAAATGACAAAATAGTAAAAAACAACAGATTAGTTGTTAGGGTTAAAGTGAGGCATAAGGACAGCAGGTCTGGCTATAAGCAGGCAACACAAAGACTGCTGTGGTGATAAATGTCCTTGGTCTCCACTGTGTCAGTATCAATATTGTCACTATGATTTTCTACTACAGTTTTGAAGATGTTACCAATGGGAAACTAGAAAAGAGGGCAGGGGACCTTTGTATTAATTTTTTCCTACTGCATGTAAATTTATAATTTTTTCAAAAGAGGTTTAATGTCCCATTCAAAATGGAAACAGATGCCATTTTCATTTAGGTCTCAGATGCAAGTATTCAAACTAAGGAAGATGAATTACTTAGAGTCCTCTATAGAGCCATCTGCTTTCTTCCTAAACTCCCTTTTAGAACCCATTAGAAGTATGCCAATATTCTATTTTTGACCTTTGCTACCAAATTTACAAAATTACTGTTGATGGTAAAAGGGCTTCCATAGTATAGGAGTGAGTCTAATACAATCCGTGTGTGGCCTGCACTCCTATTGCATATGATTCTTTCTTGATTCTCTGGCTTCATGATATATTCATTTGAAGGTCCCTGTGATCCACCTGCTTCTGTCACTGCCTAGGAATAAATGCTAATGTTGCCTGGAGACAAGGTGAAGTATTTCATGGTATTCTTGTCATCTATTTTATACTGATCAATTGCTTACAGTTGCTGCAGCGTCTTTGCCATGCCAATAGCTTTTAGACTACACTTCTGTCTTACATGGATCTTTTCTATTTCATTTTTTGGCTTGGCAGAACTAAGTCACTCTGAATACAGTTTCAGTGCCCAGTGATCCCGCTTCAAAACTTTAATGGAACATGAGAAAAAGTCAATCTGGAAAGTCAAATAAATAACAGATGAATTAAATCTTACTTTCCAAGTGGGATTGTGTATATAAGTGAAATGGCTCTCTAAATTGTGGCCGTTTTAAGGCGCTCAAACTCATTCTAAAAAAATAACAATCAATGCAAATATCAGTAGAGTACTATATACGTCCCCATCCCTGTATGTCACTATAAAGAACCCCAAAGAAAATCCTGACATTCAGAGATCAGCTTGACTGGAGCAGAGGTACGTGGCATCAGGAAGTGGGAAATATAACTAGTATGAGTAGAATAAATACAGGGGCACCTGGGTGGCTCAGTCAGTTAAGCATCCACCTCTAGATTTTGGCTCAGGTCATGATCTCACAGTTCTAGAGTTTGACTGCCACATCGGGTTCCATGCTGGCAGTGCAGAACCTGCTTGGTATTCTCTCTCTCTCTCTCTCTGCCCCCTCAACTCACTCTTTCTGTAAGTAAACAAATATTTTTTTAAAAAAGCAGAAGAAATACGGAACACAATTTCTAACCTAACAATCTTAGGAAACATTTTCATTAAAATCTAGTTTTTCAATGACAGTAAATATTATATTTACACAATCCTACAAATGTTCATGGAATCTTTACAGTAGGAATCTAATGCTCCTACACCATGGATAATGCATGAGATACAAATAACAGGGACCCCAATTTTGAGTAGCATCCAATTTAGTTGAGAAAAAAATGTTTTTTGTCACAGGAAAACTTACAGGCCAATATATAATAATTAAAATGTGCTTCCCTATGAAAAATTCCCTGACAGGTTAGCAATCAAAAAGGATCACAACAGAGTGGAGACATTTTTATGGAAGCTGTGTGGCTGGAGATAGGACTATAAACAGGAGATGTAGAAGAGTGAGAGAAATAGAGAAAAGACTTAAAGCAAGGTTGACAGCAGAGACGTCAGAATGAGTATGACAAAATTGGCAGACAGTGACATGAAAGTCTAAATGTCAAAGAGTACTCTTCCATCCATATTTCCATGTATTTGATCCTTTTCCTTAGGCACCTTACCATTAATAGCATTTTGAGTTTAGAACCTTCCTTTCTTTTTGTTAAGTTTTCACCCGTTTCACCACTAAGAGCCTACCTCAGTAACCCCTGTCCCTGGCTGGGTTCCTTGTGTACACTTGTAAATATCCAGTCTTGACTGCCTGCCTAACTTCCTAAATCTCCACTCCCCTTCCTGTTGATCTGAATCTCTTCTCCGGATGGTCAACCGACATTCACATCTGCCTGAGGGGATGAATGGCACCAGGATTTTTTCAAGTGTATTCTGCATATCAGTAGAGCTAATCCTGGGTAGCAGCTTCTGGTGTATGCCTTCCAAGTTCTTCGTGTTCTGTGTATCTAGGGCACTAATTTAATGAACAAATTTAAGACCATGGAAACAAACACATTTATTCTGTCAATATATAAAACTGACTGATTTATTCACTTTTTTTTTTAAAGGACCATCTCTTCTTCTAAAGAAGGTACCCAGGAACCTCACATGGCAAATTAAATGAAACCCTGCTAAAGATACTGAAATTTGGAATTTAATAAGGACTGCACAATAGGTACTAAAAGGGAGGGACTGTAAGTCATGTTAAGGAATAACAAGTACCAAAGGAGTTCAATACAAAAAGATAATGAAACACACAATGCAATATAATGCATTATATTTGTAATCATTGTGAAACCTGTAACAGGATGAACACTAAGAAATTAATGCACATAATGATCATGACCATTGTTAGTTTAAAAAAGATGTGATTACTTACTATATAGGAAAAATTAAACTTGGAAAGAGGCTGCATGAATTTTTAATATTTAAGTATGAATAAAGATAGTATCACTACATATGTCTTAACAAAAAAACACTGAAAAAACTAGCATTATCTGAGAGTTAAGAACGTAAGAATGTTATTTCCTTTAGTGACTAGAATTGTACATGATTATTTTTATTAGAACCTACTAACTACAGAAATGCAAAATATGATATCTATGGCAGACTAAGGTCACAGAACTGTTTGCGTGATTATCCACCACACCGCTGCCTTTGTCCTAACTCCTTTCCTGTTTCACACACCTTTAGGTTTTTGAAAATCATTCAGTACTTCAAGTTCAGCTCTCTGGGAGGTAGTAGGGGATCGGAGCAGATCATTACTTCTGTCCCCCTAAATCACCTTAGCTCACCATTGGAGTGTTATGGTAACAATGTAAATGAGTGGAAGCTAAAGTAAACAAATCTGAAGGCTATCTTCCATTTGCCCCTGAGGACATACTCTCCACCCTTCTCACATTGGGTGCCCTCTATGGTCTACATTCCAGATTCCTTTATATTCTGGCTTCTGGTTAGCAGAAGATGAGAAGGAAGAAGCAAAGAATGTTGGGGTTTACTTCCTGAGCCTCCTCCCTATCAGGCCCTCTTAGGTGCTGGTCACAATGGCTCCTGTGATGTGGTCCTTTCATGGGATTCCTCTCCGTGGACTGTCAAAATAATCACTGTCCCTGGCCACCACTTCAGGCATGTGGTTGGCATCCTTTTCCCACTATCCCCAGGGTACCAAGCTATCTATCCCTGTGCTTTCTCATGTCCTGTCCACACTTTTATAACAGCTCCTCATTACATTCACTGCAACTTTCTCCAGTTTGATTGTACCATTATTTCCTGCTGAGACCGGATACCCAAAACAAAAATCAAATGTTATTTTCTGTCATTAGTTCAAGGAATTTGTGTGAAATTAGTAAGAAAAGATTTTCAAATCTTGCTAAGTTGCTAATATGTTGTTAGCTACATATTTCTGGAAGTGGCAGCAGTGGGAGACTTATAAAGATAAAAATATGAGATGGGGACATATACAGGTAGATTTTCAGAATATCCCTTGCTGGAGGGGATGACAGCTGTGGAAACACTAAGGCTGACATTCATTATGGACAGTTCTTTGCTAATTAAATTTCAGAAATTGGATAATGTATGAATCACTTTGTGTAAGTGTTCAGCATATTTGGTGTAGCTGGTGAGAGGCAAATCAGGAATATTAGGAAAGCCCATCACTGGATAAAAGCTTGGAGAAAAGCCAAGCCCCTTGGATCTATTTTTGATATTATTTCATCCTATTCAACATTTTTGTCATAATAAATTTCTCTACAAGACCAGGTGGACTGAATCTACCTTTCTAGTGATGTGTTTTCCATTCCATGACCCAATCTAAGTTTCAGACATGCCAGGTCACACTGGTTATTCTCTGGAAGTGCCTGTCTTTGTTTCTTTTTTTAATGTTTGTTTATTTTTGAGAAAGAGCAGCGAGGGAGGGGCAGACAAAAAGGACAACAGAGAATCCTAGGCAGGCTCCATACTGTCAGCACAGAGCCTGATGTGGGGCTCGAAATCACAAACAGTGAGATCATGACCTGAGCCAAAAATCAAGAAACAGATACTTAACTGACCGAGCTCCCCTAGCACCCCTGGAAATGCCTGCTTTTGAGTTCACCTCATCATTGTCCATCCTCAGGGAGATGCACTTAATGACATAACCTCTCCTCTTTCCTTGACAACTAAATCCTGGTCACTGTCCAACATCCAGAACAAATGACAACTTCTATAGGAGGTTCACCCAGATTCCTCCAGAAAGGGATACTTCTTCCTCTACATTTTCAAATTGTTAGGTGTACTTCCACATTAGTGTCTCTTTATATATGGAATTAAGAACTCTTATTCTTTTGTAAGCTGCTGGATGGCAAAGCTATTTTTCTTCTGCTAGGGCCCAGCTAAGTGTGTAATAGCATACAATAGCATTTAATAGATGATATTAGCTATCCAGAAAGCAAACTCATATATAGCATCTAGATTCTGTTCTTAAAAAGCCCCAAATGTGTATTCCTTAATTTAAATGAGGTATGTTTAATTACATTTGATCAGAAAATTAAATTAACATATTTATTGAGCACTTGCTACTTCAAATAAGCTATTTTCTTTTTAAAAAATTTTTAATGTTTATTTTTGAGAGAGAGAGAGAGAGCGAGCGAGCGAGCGAGCAGGGGGGCAGAGAGAGAGGGAGACACAGAATCCAAAGCAGGCTCCAGGCTCTGAGCTGTCAGCACAGAGCCTAAGGCAGAGCTCAAACTCATGAACCAGGAGATCATGACCCGAGTCGAAGTCAGACGCTTAACTGACTGAGCCATCCAGGCACCCGTAGGATATTTTATTTCTTGCCTATATAAATACAAATTTTGTGTCTGTTAAAACAGGCCTCATTAAGTTCCACTTAAACCCACTGAGACAGATTCATGAAACAAAAGGAGATAAACACATATACACACACACCAACCAAATCCTGCATGTAATCATAAAATGTTACATAGTTGAAAAAGGATAGTTGGGAAATCTATTTGAATCTTTCTTACACACTATCTATTTTAATCGTAAACTGCTTTTTGAAATCTTTACCAAGACTGAGTAGTATAATGAATGACTGCATAGGAAATCAGCAGATGGTATTCCTCAGAGCTATAATCCAACTGGACAGGATGACTGAAGATACTATTGTAAAACTGGCCCACAATTTTAACACTGAATGCTGTAAATTTCATAGGTCTGAAGGCTGACTAAACCAGCATGATTCTTCTCACTGTAAGTATGTAAAATATAACTACTTATTTTATTGGGCTCTTCAATCCTGCTATCTCACTATTTGTGGTTGCTAAGCAACCTTAGTGATAATACTGTGGTATGCTACTTAAAGACAGAGGCACCAAAATGTGTTTGTTGATTTATTTATTTGAATGGAAACAATCCAGGTCCAAAATAAAATCTTTTCGGTGTGACGGCTGGCATTGAGTAGATAACAACTTGCAAATTCACTGTAATCACTGTGTCTTTTTTTTTCTGAAAAGGTAAACAGATGCATGGATAGTTCCTTACCCCAAACGAGTGTTTGTTTATAATGTTTGGTGAGGACGGCTTATGACTATCTGAAGAAAGATTTTGGCCTTGGAAGTTCATGTGAAAAAGCATGTGTAGTGGAGCCCAGGGCCAGGACGTTTGTAGGACAATTCGAAGTATGAATTATTGCAACTGTATCACCCAGTGAGGAAACTAACCCATCAAGCTATATAAGTTGTCACAAAATGTACTGAGGCATTCCGTTCCACTCAGGTGAGAGAGGACGAAGGGCAGAAAGGAGTCCGAGTCATAAAAATCCTTGCTGCCTCAGGGTAATAGTAACTTATTTCACTATATTTATAGGTCACTAATGGTAACTGATCCAAAAGAAATGGTGGCATCGAATTGTCCTTGGCCTTTTGTCAAAAAGGAAGAAATCATCTGTGATTACAGTCATGGACCAAAAAAAAAAAAAATCCTCAATAAATATTAGTGTAAATATGGGAATAATATATAATTTATTCAGCTTATTTTCAAAATTTTTCCCCAATGGTATTATTTAAGTTCCAGTGCATGCAGAAAATCTATTACCTAGAGGAAAATAAAGTATGCTAGTATACTCTTCAAAATTATAAGGGACTAAAATTGCTATTTTCACTTTTGACTACTAGGAGTGAACAGAATATTATAATGAATCATCACCCCTTCTACCCTGATTTTGCCTCTCCAGGTTAGACGGTTTTGTCAGGTGAAGCTGAAATACTAGAAAATAATTTCAGCTCTTCCCTGTACTCTGTATCTAAGAGGAGTATACATTCATTTTCCAGTTCTTAATTTTTATCCTTCCAATCTAGTACTGGGCTAACCTTCCCATGATAACTTCTGTTAAGAAAAATTACATTGTTTAGTGATACTGCTCATGGCTACCATTTATTGAGGACTTGATGTGTGACTAGAGTTGATACCTTTCTCGATTATTCTTTGTTTGATCTGCCAATCAAGTAAAATCTATTAAATAACACAGAGTATTTGTTTCAAAGAAAAGTGGACATGGAACTTAGCAGAACCCAAGTTTTTCTATGATAAGCACAATAGGGAAGCAATACAAGGCAATGGGGTGACTACTTTATTTTTAAAGCATAATTTATGATTCTACTCACTCATTTGTTATTCTGCTGAAATACTTTTATAACTAAGCATAATCTCTGCTGAAAATCCTCAGACATGTGTATGTTATAAAGCAGTCACGCAGTTCCTGTTTTCATAATCTCTATGGCTAAGCTCTTTTAATCAAACAGTGAGCAAACTAACCAATCAAACTACGTAAGTTGTAACAAAATATACTAAGGCATTCCTATTGCTAGTGGTCACGAACATGATGGTAAGTAAAAGACAGTCTTACCTGTGGATTTAAGATTTGAACATTTATATGAAAACTCCAGGACAATTTATGGTAACCAGATTCATTAATAAATTATAGTTTTGTACAATGCGTGTTTAAACGTATACTTAGGACTAAATTTGTGTTTAACAAAAAGTCTGTTTGATTTACTGATAATTCATTTTTTGACTTAGTCAACCTGCCGTGTATAATGATATATTAACACAAAAAAGTTAATTCAAAAAGTTTAAAAATGGTTTAGGTTGATGTGTGCATTATATTAGTTGGCTACTTTGCTTAATATATTAGTTGAACTACTGAAAAGTAATATTCAACTCAAATTTCAGTAAATTATGTTACCTTAAATGTAATAGGAAAGTAAGTTGAGAGCAAACCATTCTTAATGGTAAACAAAAGATCATTTTCATTATTTTTTAAATTTTATGATCTTTTAAAATTTATGATCTCTTTAAAAGATGTAGCTTATATTGTCAAAAAAAATATTTGTAACTCTATTAAGCAAACCATATAATAAACTGAAATCTAAGCATAGAAACAAGGATACTCATTACGTATTAAAAAATAAAGTTTTAAAATTCAGTCTCCTCCACCCAAAAACTTGATTCAATTTTAGATACACTTGTTATCTCATGAAGCTTCAAACTGTGTGTGTGATGTGCAGATAAAGGGTATTTCCACCTGACTCAAGAGTGTCGTTTTGAATTCACAAGACAGTAACACTTTTATGGCCTAAAACTATTCTACTCAAATGAATGGTACCCACACATGGACTTCTGAAGCTGTGCTTGTACATCTCATATTCTAGTGCACTTAAATAAATCTCCCTTTTCTGGAAAGCATGATTCCCTCAAGAGTCTGACCGAAATGCCAGCTCAACCAGACCATGAAGTTCTAGCCTGGTAAACAATGCACCAGCCTGAAAATGTTCCAGTGCTAAGTTAAAACAAACACTTTCTCTTGTTTACAAGAAATTTAAAGCAAAGTATGCTTATTAGCACCTACCTAGGTATTATTTTAAGTTTTTATACATAAATCAATCCATGTTTTGTGTTTTTGTCCACATAGAAAAAAATTAAGATTACCATGTGTTTAGGATTCAAAATACTTTTAAAATAATTTTACAGCCAAGACTTAACAATATTCACATCTTTAAAATAAATACTGCTGACCTAAATATCTATAACACAACAGATCTGTAAGGTGATCATTTAATCATTGCATCGTGTTAAACTTCCTCACATCTGAAGAGAATCTATATTTACAAGTTGTTAAATGTGCTATGTCTCTGCTTTATAAATGAGGTTCATTGGTGGGTAAAATTATTTTCTTAAAGTTAAAATCTTTGATTTAGTGAAATACTTAAGAAGTTAAATGAAACCCAACTCTCTTCTAAACACTTCAATACACTTTTAAGCGATAGGTAGTAAACTATACAAGCTAATCATATTGTGTGCTAACTTTCTAATATCCTTTTTAAAACCCTCATTAAGCTTTGCTGCTTTGGATAGCAACAGATAACAAGATGTCTTCTCATCTACCTTTTATTTTTCTTTATTGCATGCTGCAGTCTTAACAGAACAATTCAAGAAAGCTACATGAGATGCTATGTGACAGAGTTGCTTCTTAAGAACATTTGGGGACGATTTTAGGATATAAACATGCAATAGTCCTCAAAAAATCCTAGGCTGAAAAAACAAAATAGAAAACCCCAACTTTCAAAGTTGTACTTGATGCTATTCTGAAAGTAGAATCCTTGCTTTTCGTCATACTTAGTGACTTTTTCAAATTCTTAATTTAAAATTGATCTGAAAGGATAGAAAGTCACAGAGTAAGCAAAACATTATGTATCCTGTAGTTTACAATAAACTATCCATTTGGAACTTTCCTCCAAATTAAGCTCCATATTATAGCCAAAATCCTTTATATTTGGCATATTGCTTTTAGTAGTGAAGTAAAATGCTACTCCTTTAATGAAATTAACAGTGTTGTGAGACTAATTTATTGAACTATTTAATAAACTATATCTTGGGGTGCCTCAGTTGATTGAGTGTCTGACTCTTGCTTTCGGCTCAAGTCTTGATCTCACTGTTCATGGGATCAAACCCTGTGTTGGACTCTGCATGGACAGTGTGAAGTCTGTTTGGGATTCTCTCTCCCCACTCTCTCTCTGCCCCTGCCCTGTTCTCTCTCTCTCTCTCTCTCTAAAAATAAATAAACTTTAGAAACAAAAGTATATCTTTACTGAATATTAAAATGTCTTATATGCTTAAACATATTCAATATTTTTTTAGATTTTTGAATAAAACAAATATTTATACTGAGGAAAAAAATTCTTCCTCTATGATATCATTTTCATTATATCTTTCAGAGGATTTTCTATCACAGGTTATCTATTAGTGATTAAGGTACTAAAATTTGGACTCTGAAAATAATGGTCCAATAAATAATATTTAATGAGGGAGTAATGAAATTGATTTATTTATAGGTTTTCTGATCTTGTCTTAAACATGCATTTTGTATATGAATGTATACAAAATTTCTCTTGAGAAAAAAATCCAATATATCATTAAAGAAAACCAGCAAACTGTGAAAGATAGGACAAGAAAGAATCAGAGAAAATATTCAGAAATAACCACAAAATAAGTAATAAAATGTCATTTTATTAAATATATATTTTATCTACATATATACCAATAATTACTTTGAATATGAATGGACTAAATGCTCCAATCCAAAGACCTAGAGTGTCTAGATGGATTAAAAACAAGACCCATATATATGCTGCCTACAAAGATTTATTTTAGACCTAATCATACTTGCAGATAGAAAGTGAAAGGATGGAGAAACATCTAACATGAAATGGATGTCCAAAGAGAGCTGGAGTAGTGATACTTACTTTGGACAAAATACACTTTAAAACAAAAACTATAACAAGAGACAAAGAAGGACACTATATCATAATAAAAGGCACAAAGAGGAAGATATAAGAACTGTAAATATTTATGCACCCAACATGAAAGCACCCAAATACATAAAACTGTTAAGAATATGCATAGAGGAACTGATCAATATGAATATGATAATAGTCGGGGACTTTAACACCTCACTGATATCAATGGACATATCATATAAACAGAAAGTCAGCCTGGAAACAGTGGCTTTGAATGACATACTGGACCAGACAGATTTAACAGATATATTCAGAACATTCCATCCTAAAACAGCAGAATACACATTCTTTTCAAGTGCACAAGGAACATTCTCCAGAATAGATCACATTTTAGGCCACAGAACAGCCTTAAGAAATTCCAAAAGATTGAAGTCCTGCCATGCATCTTTTTGACCAGAACACTATAAAACTAGAATATCAAACATAACAAAAATTCTGGAAAGACCACAAATACATTTAGGTTAAATAACAGGCTACTAAACAATGAATGGGTCAACCCGGAAATAAAAGAAGAAATCAAGTATATAGAAACAAATGAAAATGAAAACACAATGGTTCAAAACCTTGGGGATATAGCAAAAGCAGTTCTCAGAAGGAAGTGTGTAGCAATGCAAGTCTACCTCAAGAAGCAAAAAAATCGCAAATAAACAATCTAAATTTACACTTACAGGAGCTATAAGAAGAACAAAAACAAAACCTAAAACAAACAGAAGAAAGCAAATAAAAATTAAAGCAGAAATAAATAATGTAGACATTAAAAAAAAAACAAAAAAAAAATCAAACGCATAAATGAAACCAGAAGCTGGTTCCTTAAAAAAACTGAAAATTGACAAATCTCTAGACAGACTTAGCAAGAAAAAAAGAGAGAAAAACCCAAATAAATAAAATCACAAAGGAGAGGGAAGAAATAATAAATAGCACAGAAATACAAACAATTAAAAGAGACTATGAAAAATGCATGTCAAAATATTAGACAACCTAGAAGAAATGAATAAATTCCTAGACACATATAAACTACCAAAACTAAAACAGGAAAATATAGGAAATTTGAACAGATTGATAACCAGCAAAGACACTGACTCAGTAATCAGAAAACTCCCACACAAAAGTTCAGGACCAGATGACATCATAGATGAATTTAAAGGAGAGTTAATACCTAGTCTCAAACTATTCTAAAAGATAGAAAAGGAAGGAAAACTTCCAAATTCCTTCTATGTGGCCATCATTACCCTGATACAAAAACCAGATAAAGACACTATATAAAAAGAGAACTATGCGTCAATATCGTTGATGAACATAGATGTACAAATCCTTAACAAAATACTAGCAAACTAAGTCCCACAATATATTTAAAAAATCATTCACCACAATCAAGTGGGATTTATTTATGGATTGCAACGGTGGTTCAATAATCACAAATCAATCAACGACTGATAGAACCATATGATCATTTCAATAGAAGCAGAAAAATAATTTAACAAAGTACAACATCCATTTAGGATATCAGAGGGAAGATACCACAACATAATAAAGGCCATAAATAAAAAACCAACAGCTAACATCATCCTCAATGGGGAAAAAAAAAACTGAGAGCATTTTCCTAAGGTCAGGAACAAGGATATCCACTCTCACCATTTTTATTCAATGCAGTACTGGCAGCAATCATACAACAAAAATAAAAGGCATCCAAATTGGTAAGGAAAAAATTAAACTTTCACTATTTGCTAATGACATGATACTATATATAGAAAACCTTAACGACTCCAAAAAAAACCCTAAAAGAACTATAAATGAATTCAGTAAGATCACAGGACATAAAAGTCAACATACAGAAGTCTGTTGCATTTGTATACACATAATGAAACAGCAGAAAGAGAAATTAAGGAATTAATCCTATTTACAATGGCATCAAAAAGAATAAAATAGCTAAGAATAAATCTAACAAAAAAGGTGAAAGATCTGTACTTTGAAAACTACAAAATACTGATGAAAGCTATTGAAGATGATGCAAACAAATGGAAAGACACTCCATGCTCTTTGATTAAAAGAACAAACACTGTTAAAATGTCTATGCTACCCAAAACAATCTACACATTTGATGCAATCCCTATCAAAATTCCCACAGCATTTTTCACAGAACTAGGACAAATAATCCTAAAATTTGTAGGGAACCATAAAAGACCCCAGATAGCCAAAGCAATTTTGAAAAAGAAGAGCAAAATTGGAGGCATCACAATTCTGGACTTAAAATTATATTACAAAACAGTAGTAATGAAAACAGTATGGTACTGGCACAAAAATAGACTCACAGATCAATGGAACAGAATAAAAAATCCAGAAATGAATCCATGATTGTATGAACAATTAATCTTTGACAAAGGAGGCAAGAATATGCAAAAGACACTCTTCAACAAATGGTGTTGAGAAACCTGGACAGCAACATGCAAAAGAATGAAACTGGACCTGCGTCCTCACACCATATACAAAAATAAATTCAACAATAGCCAAATCATGGAAGGAGCCTAAATGCCCATCACCTGATGAGTGGATCAAGAAGATGTGGTGCATATACACGATGGAGTACTACATGGCAATGAGAGGGAATGAAATTTGGCCATTTGTAGGAAAGTGGATGGACCTTGAGGGTGTCATGCTGAGCGAAGTAAGCCAGGCAGAGAAGGACAGAAACCATATGTTTGCACTCATAGGTCTAACAGGAAATTTTCAGAATGATCTAGCTTCAAGAAAAGCAAGCAGTTAGTAGTGCTTAAGAAAAATTGATTCAGTATCTAATGGATAGTTGATACCTG
>NC_043701.1:25894888-25919977 GCF_006229205.1 Suricata suricatta
ATTGCCACTTCAGATAGCTGTGAAATTAGGTGATTAACTAGTTGGTACCTAACCTTCTAATTTCTGTATAAGTCTAATTACATGAAATAGAAGTGGGGGTTTTGATTTTTTACTTTGCTTTTCTGTTTGGAGTATCATTGAAACTACTGTATTGTAAATGATGGAAAATAATTGCATATGTTAAAAAAATAAATTGTATTAAAAAAAGAGGAGGCAACTCTATGATTATGTTCAAGAAATTAGAAATTAAAAATCAAAATTTAATAAGGTGATTGATTACAAATCAAGTTTCTTAGATCCAAACCATTGATGAGGTCCCAAGTTTTGCTTTAATTTCCCTTGCCTTGGAGGATGTGTCGAGTAGGAGATTGCTGCGGTGGAGGTCTAGGAGTTTTTTCCCTACTTTCTCCTCGAGGGTTTTGATGGTTTCCTGTCTCACATTCAGGTCCTTCAGCCATTTTGAGTTTATTTTTGTGTATGGTGTAAGAAAGTGGTCTAGTTTCATTCTTCTACATGTTGCTGTCCAGTTTTTCCAGCACCACTTGCTAAAGAGGCAGTCTTTTTTCCATTGGATACTCTTTCCTGCTTTGTCAAAAATTAACTGACCGTACATTTGTGGGCCCAGCTCTGGATTCTCTATTCTATTCCATTGGTCTATGTGTCTGTTTATTGGCACAAAAACAAATAATCAAATTTAAATTAAAAAATGGGCAGAGGACTTGACCAGACATTTTTCCAAAGAAGATATACAGATAGCCATCAGACAAATGAAATGATGCTCATAGTCATTTATAGGGAAATGCAGATATCATACAACAGTCATAAATATAAAATAATAAAAAATAAACAAGAAACAGCAAATATTGACAAGGATGTGGAGAAAGGGGAACCCTCTTGCATTGTTGGTGGTAATGCAAACTGGTACAGCCACTGTAGAAAGTGGTATGGAAATTTCTCAAAAAGTTATAAATAGAACTACCTTCTTATCAAGCAATCACTCTACTGGGTATTTGCTCAAAGAATACAAAGAATGTATGCAACATTTCTTGCAATATTTTTTACAATAACTAACATATGGAAGCAGTTCAATGTCCATTGATTGAGAAATGGATGAAGAAGATGAGCTCTACACACACTTGCGCTCGCGTGCACGCACACACACACACACACACACACACACACAATGCAATACTATTCAGCCATAAAAAAAGAAGGACATCTCTTCATTTGTAATTACATGGTTGGAGCTGGAGAGGGTAATGCTAAGTGAAATAAGTCAGCCAAAGACAGACAAATACCTTATGATTTCATTCATGTGGGGAATTTAAGAAACAAAACAAAGAAGCACAGAGGGGGAAGAAAGAGAGACAAACCAAGAAACAGACTCTTAACTATAGAATACTGATGGTTACCAGAGGGGAGGTGGGTGGGAACTGAATGGAATAAGTGATGGGGATTAAGGAGCGCACTTGTGAGGAGCATTGGGTGATTGAAATAAACTTTAAAAAAGTAAGAAGATGATGAAATAAAGAATCACAGGTAGCTGGAATCTGTTCCCTTGCACGTTACAACTACCTTCTTATAAGAATGCTGCAATGATAGAAAAAAAAATAAAGAAAATACGTTTTCAAGAATCTCCTGTGCTGTATAGTAGGAGTTATAATTTGCCAATAGACAGATACACAAAATTTGGAAGGTGGAAGAGAAGATGCACACACAAACAGAATAAGACTCCCTGTCTCCTGGTTTGCCACTCCACTGCAGCCCACTGTAGCAATTGGTGGCAAATCCCCAGAATCTCCATAATTACAGTAGCTTTTGGGTGAACTGCAGAGCTGCTGCAGAGCCACAGTTAAGAAAGTCAGTGGTGGTTTTCTGACTTTTAAATCCTCAGCTTTTCCCACAGGGGTAAGCTCCTAATGCTCTGTATTAAAACCCTTAGCACCAGGAGTACTTAAAATGCATTCTGTTTTTCTGACTAAATCCTAAATGATATAATATCCCTACGGTTTTGTAATCAGAAAAAAATATCTTACCAACTTGTTCTAGTTTTAATATACTGTGTAACGATTCTGACCCAAATTGAGCTCAGTGCCCACTTCCATACCAATTACTATAACCAGAAAGATGGACGCCTATGATTCGCTTAACCTGTGTATTTGTCCTGTGACTGCTCTGGGGAAGTCAGATGTAATAAAGTCATTCTTATGAGAAGCCATACTTAGATTGAAAGGAGAGACTATCCCTAAAGGGGAAAGAAAACTCTCAAAAAATGGTAAGTATTAGGTAAATTCACAAATAAATTGCCACTATGCACCCCATCATTCGAGCCTCAACTCCCTGCATTTAGAAATACGGTGTTCTAACTACAGGTTAAACTAGATGTGATGGTGGTTTGTCCTATAGCTTAAGTCTGAATAGCCAGAGGAGAGTCAAAAGAAAACAATAGAAAGGGGCCAAAATCATGAGACTGATCATCTAAAAAGGCAGAAAAGGCAAGACATTATATAAATCAATTTTTTCAAAAACAGCAAATGTTCTAAAAATGATCATTCAATCTTATCTGGCCATCCAACCAAAATATCACGCACATCACCATCTAAGTTCCTATCCTGCTTTATTCTTGTATTCTTATATTCTGTTTATTCTTGTATTATTATATCTTTATTTATTCCTATGCTATCCTAGTAGAAGTCAAGTGCCACAAGGTCAGGGCCATGGCTAATTTTGTTCAGACATTTATTTCCAGTTCCTGGAACTTGGGTTGACCCAAGTAGAAGCTCAATAAATACTTAATGAATTTTTTGGTTGGCACAAGTTGGGTAGGGGCAAGTTCATTTGTGAAAAGTCTACTGATACTCGGCTATCGTGTGGTATAACTTTCATACCAGAAGAGATCTAACCTTAGCTTAAAGGTGCTAGGAGAGACTTCACCTTCATTTGATAATGCTTATAGACATTGAAGATATAATCGTAAATAAGTAAGTAGTATTCTCCATAAGCTCACAGCCTACTGAGATCGACAGAGGCATCTAATATACTGGATTGAGATTAGTGCCACAAGAGAAATGTAGACGTGTCTGAGCAACACCTTGCAGCATAGAGAGGAGACTTTATTTAAGAGAAAGGGGAGAGGGGCGCCTGGGTGTCTCAGTCGGTTAAGTGGCCGACTTCAGCTCAGATCATGATCTCATGGCTTGTGGGTTCAAGCCCCATGTTGGGCTCTGCTGACAGCTCAGAGCCTGGAGCCTGCTTCTGATTCTGTGTCTCCTTCTCTCTCTCTCTCTCTGACCCTCCCCTGCTCACACTTGGTCTCTCTCTCACAAAAATAAATAAATGTTAAAAAACAAAAAAGAGGAGAAAGGGGAGAAACAGAGGAACCAACGACTTAAGAAGAACAACTCTAGTCCACTTAACTTTTGGCTATGGTTAACTGTATCTTGATTTTCAAAATGATAGTGAGAGTCTGAACCCAAAGAAAATGTTCCCTATTTACTTACATTATTTTTCATAACTCAAAAGTTTACAGTAATAAGTAAATCATGACTATGTTTCTGAACTGTGTTTTTATTTTTTTTTTCCTTTCTAATGCTTCTCTCCTAATAGAGAAAAAATGATGTACTTTTTAGGTATCTTTAAAATGAGGTAGGGGCTCACTGCAAATGACTGGGAGCATTTCTTCCTGCTTACATTTATATAGCAGAGCGCATTATCACATAGCAGCTCAATAAAGTGTTAAATCAACACTAAAATGAGCAAAGAAAAAGTAAAAAATAACATCAATGTCCAGTTTGGGTTCTGTATGTAAGGAGCGTGGAAGTTCCCACTCTGTCCTAACAATGGGTGGAAAGCTAAACAGACTGAAAAATGAACAGCTCATCCAGGATCCATGAGAGGTGAAGATACAGGGCGAACTACTGCCCTCAAGATTGGAGAGTCCAGCAGGTAAAATAGGCAGTCATCGCTTACCGGAGCAAACCTCAGGGTGGAGACCCAGGAACCAGTGCTGGGAAGGAAAGGCTGAATTCAGGAGCTGCTCAGTATAGACAAGTCTGAGACTTAAAATCCACAGGGGTCCCACTCATACAGAAACACATAGTTTCTTGAGACTTCCCTCCAAGAGCTTGACTAGGTTCTCACAGTAAACATCAGAAAATCTCAGGTTTCTGGCAGGGAGAGGAGAAAAGAAAACCTTTTTTTTCTTTTTTTTTTAAGAAGAGCAGAGCTGGGGTGCCTGGGTGGCTCAGTTGGTTAAGCATCTGACATTGGCTCAGGTCATGATCTCACGGTTCGTGAGTTTGAACCCTGCATCAGGCCCTGCGCTGCTCAGAGCCTGGAGCCTACTTCAGATTCTGTGTCTCCCTCTCTCTCTGTCCTGCCCCCTGCTTGCACTCTGTCTGTTTCTCTCTCTCAAAAATAAAAACATTTAAAAAAATTGCTCCCTTTTATAATGTTTATTTTTGAAAAAGAGAGAGAGAGAGCACAAGTTGGGGAGGGGCAGAGAGAGACGGAGACACAGAATCTGAAGCAGGCTCCAGGATCTGAGCTGTCAGCACAAAGCCTGATGCGTGGCTGGAACCTACAAACCAGGAGATCATGACCTGAGCCAAAGTTGTACACTTACCGAGCCACCCAGGTGTCCTGAAAGGAACCGTTTTTAAATACACCAGAGCACTGTGTTCTGCTTAATAAGGACTGGCCTCAGGAGAAACTAGTTATCCAAGCCTGGCCAGCTGGTTATTATCAGAGCCTAACTGATCAGAGGGAAAAGAAACACCCAGCTGCAGGTCCCTCTAGCCGTCCGCGTGGGAGAAGGGAAGTAGCAGACTCCTGCCCACTACAGTCATCATCTCCCACCCAAAGGGGGAGAAAAAAGTACTGAGAACACTTGTGAAGCTCACAGATGGAGCCATAAACCCAGTAAGAACCGAGACCTAATCACAGGACGATAGAACAATTGCCATATCCCACACCTTATCACCACATCACTAGGGGCCTATTTACAGCAGTTCCTTTCAGCCAGTACATCATTTCTGCCTATCAAGAAAACTTTACAAGGCATTCCCAATGGCAAAATAAACAAACAAACAACCCCCCCCCCAATTTGAAGAGATAGAGCAAGGATCAGAATGAGACATGACAGAGATACTGGAATTACCAGGCTGGGAATTTAAAACAGCAATGATAAACACTCCAAGGACTCTGATGGATAAAGTGGACAATATATAAGAACAAATGGATCATGTAAGTAGAGAGATGAAAAGTCTAAGGGAAAAAAACAAAAAGAAACACTAGAGATCAAAAACACTGTAAAGAAAATGACTTTAGTGGTTTACTAATAAGTAGACACAGTGGAGGAAAGAATCTCTGAGCCTGAGAATATCTTAGTAAAACCTCCCAAACTGAAAAGCAAACAGAAACCAAAGACTGAAGGAAAAAAAAAGGAAAGAAAGAAACAGAACAAAATATTCAACTATTATGGGATGACTACAAAAAGTATAACATACGCATAATGGGAATACCAGAAGGAGAAGAAGGAAACACAAGAAACACTTAAAACAGTAATGACTGAGGGGCAACTGGGTGGCTCAGTCTGTTAAACTTCCGGCTTCTGCTCGGGTCATGATCTCTCCGTTTGTGGGTTCGAGCCCCGTGTTGGGTTCTGTGCTGTCAGCTTGGAGCCTGGAACCTGCTTCAGATTCTGGGTCTCCCTCTCTCTCTGCCCCTCCTCAATCGTGCTCTGTCTCTGTCTCTCAAAACGAATGAACGTTAAAAAAATTTAAAAATTTTTATTGGCTGAGAATTTCCCCAAATTAGTGTCAAACACCACACCACAGATCCAGGAAGCTCAGAGAACACCAAGCAGTATAAATGCCCCCCAAATCTCCACCTTGTGGTTTTGTTTTCAAACCACAGAAAATCAAAGGTAAAGGGAAAAAAAAGCCTTGAAAAAAGCCAGAGGGAAGAAACACCTCACCTGTAGAGGAACCAAGATAAAAATTACATTCAACTTCTCAAAAAACAGTCCAAGCAAGGAGAAAGAGGAGTGAAATATTTAAAGTATTGAGGGGGAAAAAACTACCAACCTACAATTCTGAATCCTATGAAATTATTCTTCAAAAGTGGAGGAGAAGTAGACTTTCTAGGACAAACCAAAATTGAGAGAATTTGTTGCTAGTAGACCTGCCTTGCAAGAAAGGTTAAAAGGTCTTTAAAGAGAAGAAAAATAATATAAGTCAGAAACACAGATCTACATAATGGAAGGAAGAACATGAAAGAATAAATAAATGAAGATAAAATAATAGACCAATTCCCTATGGGTTTATGTCTTCCCATAGATTTTATTTTAGGAATAGCTTGTTCTGCTTTCCTTCAGTTTCCTCTGGGCATGCTTGCAAAACCCAAGAACACAACCTTGAGAAGTAAAACATTCAACCACTCACTAGACTCTTGTTTTATTTATTGTTTTATTACTTTTTCTACTTGATGGTAAAACAGACTTGGCTGTGTATAAACTGAACTATTTGGCGTTCGTGACCCACAATCTTTCTTTTCCCTCTTTCCTCTCTCCCTTTCTTCCTTTCTCTCTCCTCCCCACTCCACCCCTTTTTCTCTCATCTCTTCTCCATTATTAGCCTTTCAATTTCCAGTTGAGTTTCTAATAGTAAAAGTAATTGAATAGACATTAATTGACCACACAGATATGGATATATAATTTTTTGTAATTCTACAAACCTCTGAAACAATTTATTGATTCTTGAGTCATCTCATTCAGGTGGTTTTTCCACTTTAACACTGATTTGTACTCATTTTAGGTCACTCTTTATTACACTTCATTTACTCTAAATATTATTAACCTATAAGTTTGTTTTTATTTCACAGCCCTATTTTTTACTTTTAGTAACACCAAATGCAGATTTTTCACAATGATTTTTATATTCTTCATTAAAGCAAATATACTTATTTTAATATGTTATAATCTTTTAATCATTAAAAATAATAATAAGCTGAATATTACTCAAAATGCATAGCATTATGCTGCCCCACACTTCTGGACTGGCTTAATAGTTTAATGATATAATTTTAAAATCCTGAACTAATAGGGACACCTGTGTGGTTCAGTCAACCAAGCATCTGACTCTTGATATAGGCTCAGATCATGATCTCACAGTTCATGAGTTTACACCTCACATCAGACTATACTGTCAGCACAAAGTCTGCCTGGGATTTTCTCTGCCCCTCCTCTGCTCCTGCGCACGCTCGCTCGCTCTCTCAAAATAAATAAACAACAAAAAGAATACAAAATAAAATAAAATAAACAAGTCCTGAAATTAGACACTTGCATGTATATCTATAAGGAGAGAAGAAGATAATAAAACCATTCAGACATGTCATAATCACTTGTAATCTTTGGGGATATAGCTGAAATTTATAATAAGTTTAATGAAATAAAATCAGGAGTGATTTGAACGTCTGCTGCTTGTTAGGGAATGAATGTATTCTTCATGGTGCCACAAGGGTCCACAGGGTGTAGCAATAATTACAAAGATGATGAAGGGGTGTGTGTGTTGCAGGAAAGATGGGCACCAATAATATAAGAACTAGACCAGATAATCTCTGATTCTCTCCAGCCCTCGGATCTAGCAATTCTGTGCTCAAACTCCCCAAGAGCAGAAGCCTGGTTCCCTACAAAGATGTCCTTGACAAAACACAATCATAATGCCCCTAGAATTTTGTATCTTTATCTTCAATTTTGACTGGAAAATAGAGAAAAGCCTGAAAAAAAATTTAAATAAAAATTACCCTGCCACCTTGGTGGCTTAGTTGGTTAAGCACCCAACTTCAGCACAGGTCATGATATCACAGTTTATGATTTCGTGCCCCGTGTCAGGCTCTGTGCTGACAGCTCAGAGCCTAGAGCCTGTTTCGTAATCTGTCTCTCTGTCTCTGTCTCTCTCAAATATAAATAAACATTAAGAAAAATAAAAAGTACTGCCATCACATAGTGCGAAAAGAAGGGATGATGGCTAGGGTGTATTTGTATATATGTTTACAAGATGTTTTTGTAATTGCATGCCCCTTGCTTACTCTGGTGATCATCCAGGGCAAACTCCAGGAAATTCCTACCTATGTTATAGACCTGAAGAGCTACAAAATACTTAATGCCTAAGAATTTGCATATGTTTTTGTTTGTTAGTTTTGCTTTTTGAAACCCTTTCTTTTAACAATATCTCTAGCTTTTTCATGTTGTATGATTGCAAAGAGGATCATATAAGCAAACTTATAACTTATGTCATCACTGTTACAAGGTTTGACTAAGATATTTGATTTGGCATCATAATATTATATCTGGACATGTCCAAATATGTTGATGTGGTCTGTCCAGAAAAGGAATCTGAGAATCGATACAACTGCTATTCATCACCAAGACAGGATACCTGGGCTATATTTACAGAGCTCGTGATGAATGAGGAAGAAATACAGGGCTTCAGTGACAAGTATTCATGCAGAATTCTTAGTTTGTGCAGTACAGATATAGACTGTTGCCACTTATACTCATCTTCTGGCCCTGTTACCCCATCTGTCCCTTTAATTCTCCTTAGTCCTATCTAAGCGTACTCAGTTACCCCCATTTCTTGTTCTGCTCTCCGGGCTTCCTTCCTTGTTCTGGCTCACTTGCTCACAGCTGCAGGATCCAGTAAGTAACATTTTACAATTGGACCCTGCTGGGGCCAAAACGTCGCCTCCAAGGCAAGGCCTTCTATTTCTTTGATGCCTAAGTGTTTGCATATGTTTTTGTTTGTTTGTTTATTTAAAACCCTTTCTTTTAACAATATCTCTAGCTCTTCCATGTTGTTCCATTGCAAAGAGGATCATATAAGCAAACTCTGGCTTCCTGGTTCTTCATATATCTGGCTTTATCCATGTTACTTCTTATACTACACTGTTAACATTACCTTAAGGACCTTCAAAAAGAAATCATATTCTTCTGTTATTGTCTAAAACTTTAATTATTTAAATATTAAACTGTTCAAGATACGTTGCCCACTTAGAAATGTTTGAGGTACCAACCTCTAAAAGTAATCCAACCATATACATATAGATAAATTCTATGAAACTAAGCAACAGTTTGGTATGAGTGATGTTTCAGTGATAATCTTCCTAATGGCTGCACAGGCATTTGGTCAAGGTAAACTTACCTCCTCACATGTATTTAAATGAATGTATTTGAACAAATATATTTAAATGAAAATTTTTTTAATAAATAGGACTGACCCTAGCAAAAACTTTTGTAGGAAAACATTCTTTCCAATAGCCACTGCTTAAGGACTGATCCAAGGATTTTAGAGAGAATCTTAACGTATTTGAAGGCTGACAGTAGGTCTCACCCCACCTCAGCAGTCTCAGCAGATTCTTTCTAGACTTACTCTACAACCCTGCCACCTTCTGCCTTTTTGCTTTAACTCTTGATTTTTCCCAACTATCCATATGTATGCCCCCACAACCACATTCAGCAGTGGTTTTTCCTGAACAAGTGTCCCTTACATGCAATGCAGAACTTAAGATGTAGTTGGCATAATTCTAGTATATAATTTCTATTTCAGTGGTAAACATTGCTTCACATTTTGAGACTATATACTGGATGTATGCAAATACCTCCTATATTGTTTATTAAGTGGTAAAATTATGAATCATGTATATGACATTACAGCTCATCGTAGGGTAGAGATGATTTGTATTTGTGTCAGCTATAAGAAATAAGTGAAAATCTTTTTCTCAGTAGAAAATGAATTTAGTTCATTTTCTTTCTGGTAAGAAAACTTTATCTGAGAACTATATTACAAAAGAGAGGCCAATGATTAACTCTTGCAATAATTTTCTATTGCCTCTGGCAGCATATAAGAATTAAGGGGAGAATGGATTCTTCAAATATCAAATGCATATAGAAAGAAGAAAGTGGTATCAAAGATAGTGGGAAGAACAAAGCACTCTTTCCTTAATGATTATTTCTTACAGAAAGAGTCAAAAAATAGTCACAGTAGCAAGAGCCATTTCCTCTCATTTGGGGATCAAAAACTACGCAGCCTACATCCAAAGATACAGGAGACCAAACCCTCCCATTGAAAGCAATGGGAGTGGGGAAATGTGGCAGAATTTTGACAAGGTGGAAGAATATTCTGGGAAGGAAAGGGGAGACTTAATTTTCAGCATAATGTATCTAGTAAGGCCAGACCCTCTCCTGGGAGGTCCCACTTCAAAAGTTCCCAGGTCATGTTCTCAAAGAACCCAGTTTGAAATGATGACTGATAATCAAGAGATCTCCTTGCTTTTTTATTTCATAAAACCATATGATTAGGGTTTTGTTTAAAGTTAGGATACTATCTATTTAAGATTGAGGAGGTGTCTGGGTGGCTCAGTTGGCTAAGCCTACAACTTTGGCTCAGGTCATGATATCACATTTGTGGATTCAAGCCCTGCGTTGGGCTCTGCGCTGACAGCTCAGAGCCTGGAGCCTGCTTCAGACTCTGTGTCTCCCTCTCTCTCTGCCCCTTCCCACTCATGCTCTGTCTCTCTCCATCCTAAAAATAAATAAAACATTTAAAAAAATTAAGATTAAGATAGAAGGGAATATTGAAACTGAATAGCAAAATTTAGAAATATTTTCCGAAATCTGACACTATGATCCATCAGATTTCTATTGGAATTGATTTTAGCCTAGGTCAATGTGATTCTTTTTTATATTAATTCTTTATTTTTCATGTTTATTTATTTTGTGTGAGAAAGAGAGACAGCAGGGGAGGGGTAGATAGAGAGGGAGAGAGAAAACCCCAGGCAGGCTCTGCACTGATTGAAATGGGGCTTGATATCATGAACCCTGAGATTATGACCTGAGCTGAAATCAAGAGTCAGACACTTAACCAACTGAGCCACCCAGGTGCCCCTAGGTCAATGTGATTCTTAAAAATTACTTGTTTTTCATAGAAATATAGTTCATGATATTGTTTTCATTATGATACCTTTAACTTCTGTCCTTGATCTAAAAATTGAGCAATTTGTAATTAAACATAAGGAGACCACCATACCACCAAGATTCCCTTTATCAATTACAGCTTGGAGCCAGTAAGTAATTAAGAGTATTTAACAGAGTAGGTGCTTAACTGTGGCTCAGAAAAGAATCAAGAATTTAATCAGAATTTGGTACTAGCTTTCATTACTGTTTATATACATTGAAATAACAGAAGGTAAGTGCAAATGTCAAAAGGACAAGCTGTGTGTCTATTCTTTCCCTAAAAGGAAATTTGCTTTTAGGTAAAGTTAATTCGTTGTGAATTTCAGAGTTACACTTTAATGAAAGAGTTTACCCTAACCTATTAAAGATGGTTTGTGGGAAAATGGCTCTCTCTTGCTTATCTGACATTCTACATCCTGTGGCAGCCGGCTCAAACCTCAGTTATAAAACCCTTAAAAAGAGAACAAATTGTGGGATTTGGCAAAATAATCATATCTACATAAATGATAGGAAAGGTCAAAATTTATTTTCCTAACTTTGTTTACCAATATTTTATGATGATCAATTAGCACTTAGGTCTATTTTATGTATCCACAGAAGTTTAGAGCTCAGACATGGAAATAAGGACCCTAATATATTGACATGCTTTCCTCAGAATTGTATTTTCCCTTAAAAAAAAAGCCACATTCCCATGTGTAACTTGCCATAAAATATTTCTTATCCATGTTTTACAAAAAAAATTATGTTTTAATATCATTCTTTATTTGCTTGCTAAATAAATTTTATTAAAATTTAAGAACATACAGACCCAAATGTTCTGTTTATTTAAATCCACAGAACTGTCTTTCAAAAAGAAACATCAAGTTTTGTTCTGAATGACCATGTATTTAAATTTTTTTTTTTACTAATTTAGTAGTTACTCCAATATCATTATAATATTAATTTTCTACATTTCCTCTAGGACAAAATGCCAGTAATTTCCTTCTCAAAAATGTATTAATCGTAAATTTTTAAGTATGAGAAAACCTGCTGTGGGGAGCATGAGTGGCTCAGTCAGTTAAGTGACCAACTTCGGCTCAGGTCATGATCTCACAGTTCATGAGTTCGAGCCCTGCGTCAGGCTCTGTGCTGACAGCTCAGAGTCTGGAGCCTGCTTCCGATTCTGTGTCTCCTTCTCTCTCTGCCCCTCCCCTGCTTGTGCTTTGCCTGCTTCTCTCTCTCTCTCTCAAAAATAAATAAGCATCAAAAAAGAAAGAAAACCCGTTGCAATACTACATGGAAAGTTTTCATTCAAAATAATTTACATTTTAAAGATTATCAGGTTAATTTATCAATTAATAATTGGAAAATTCTTTTCTTCTACATTGTTATTTTAAGCCAAATAAACACTTTTTCCTTATTTAGAGACTACTGAAACTTTTTTAAAAATACCAAGAAAAAATTAGTAAGTCTTCATTTGCTATTGAACTGGTCTATTAATGACCTTTCCAATAATAACTTTTTAAACTTTTAATTTTTGATATCCAGAAAAATAATCAGAATTATAAAAATTCAAGCCTGATTTTCTGTGTTTTCAGGTTCTTTGACATTTGTTCTCAATTATAGGAAGCACCCTAACAGAGCACCTGTGGTTTAATATAATTTTATTTAATTTGTGGCCTCAAATTCCTCATGATTGGCTGTGAGAAATGATAGTATGGATCATGTAATATATAAAATGAAAATATTCCTGTTGGTTTCAGAACAACAGATAAACAAGCTTACCTACAAGTGTGACATCCAAAATGTATTAAAAAGTCATCATTAACTTCAGTCTACAGTGCAGCCATTAATCATCAATCTCTAATGAGCTATCAACACGTTAGAGAAGCAGTTCCCAAATCTCAAATCTTTCCTTTGATTTCTCCCTAACTCTCTGGCTATGCATATGCTATCACTCTCCCGTGTCCATGCAGGCACTGTCCCTCCGCTCCTGCCCACCATACCTACCTTGCCAAGATGTTCTTTTCTTAATATTCAACAATGGAATTTTTTTGGTTTAGAATCTGTGCCAACATGTCTTCACCCTCCCCTCATTGGCTTCAGAGTTTACCTGTCATTGGCTTATTGGTACTGCTCCAGATCTAACCATGTTGTACCTTTTTCATCCTTTACCTAAACCAACAACAAAAACTGAAGGAGTCAAGGAAAAAAATACAAAAGCCTTCCTGAATGAGATGGATGGATGTTTTAAATAGTTACATATTATATTGCGCCCCTGGCACACACACGAATATAACTTATATAACACACTACTTCATGTAGTTTCTATAAGATCATCAACAGTGCATTATTAAATATTTGGCTCTTTTAAAAACTGTCCCATTCCCTCTTTTCAGAACAAGGTTTACTTCTACTTTTATTTTTTCCTAGGGATATCAAATATGTGGTTTAGTGGATTTTTTCCCTGTTAGCATTTGTTTATGATTTTTATATAATACCCCTACGTCTCTAGCATGAAGTAAGTAGTCTCTTCTGCCTGTCCTCTTTTCTCTACAACATCCCATGTATTGGAAGAGTGGAAGGAAAAATGAAGTACAAATCGTGTCCTTACTGACTAAATTGTAAACTGTGTTCTCTTGACAGGTTTCAGTTTGTGTACCTCCTGCTTCTAGGACTATAGCAGCTGACTCTGCTTGGGAAAGTCAAGTCTCCCACGATGAATAATAATCACAAGTATAACAAATCATCCTTAAGACAGCATTCCCACTAGTGTAGCATTCTCTGAACCTCTAGCCAGAAGGCTGGTTCAGAACTGACTCAAAGTCCTGTTGCTGAATTATTTCTTTGAAAAGCTATTCTACAGAAGGTGTTCCTCAGAGACATCACCAAATACTGACCCAGCCTACTCCTGCTTAGCTTAGCCTGACAGTTTTAGTATTTTAGTTACAATGCCTTAGCTGGGAAGAAAATCCTACTTGCCCTCTCTTAATATATTAACAGTGTGGAAACACACTCCTGTCACCTCTTCTTGGCAACTTAAATGAAGTTATTCTTTCAACAAGCCAGTGTTGACTGGTTGACCCTTGTCAGTTTTAGCTGTCAATCATAAAAAGAAAACTTTTCAAGTGGTATGTGGTAAAGTTGTCCTAATACAGCATTGTGCAGAGATGAGCATTAATAAAATGTTGGGTAATAGTGCTTCCTGAAACTGCTGAAGTTCATGGCTACTGGCCAAAGATATTTTAGGTTACCTAGAGGAAATTGACTAAACATGGAAATTTTAGCTGTGCCAGAAATTATGGTCGAGAGAGATTTGTGTTCTAACAGAAAGAGTATAGGGCACTGATGGGAAAGTTAAGAGGAGGATATAAATCAGATATGAGAGACTAAGGTAGGTTTCCCCGATGTAGTCATGTAAAAACTAGAACCTGAAGGGTGAACAAGATTTAGCCAGGTAGACAGATAAGGGAAATACTTTTATTGACAATCCCTCCCTCTGTTCTCAAATAAAAAGTTACAAGAGGGCAGAAAAATGACGAAATCAATTGTGCTCTTCCTGCTATCCAAGTAGCTTATATTAGAACTGTGACAACAGAAATCATTTCAGGTTACTGTACATTGGTTACAAAATCTGAGAGATTCCCAGTGTCAGAAATAGGAACACACTAGCATCTCCAGACCATTGGGACTATGAGGAATAAAGAATAAATACTTCATTCAAAGGGCCAAACTCCTCCACTTTGCAATTAAGCTAAAACTCATCCTTCCCCACAGAAAGAACCATCTGATTAGAGGTCACTTATGCCACCGTTCACTCCCATCAAGCTAACCCCAAGAGAAAGAAATGTTTATCTTGCCTAGCACCTAAATACAAGCCACACTGGAAGTCATGAACTGAACTCTTTAGAGACAATTAAATACTGTCCTGGAACAGGCTTTAACGACTAGCACTGTTTATCTCATTCTAGAAAAAAAACATTGTACCTCCTATCCATTATCTCCCAACATATTCTCCCCTATGTTTTGCCCAATCATATGACTAAGTAAGCTTTCAAAGTATACCCCTGATGACACAGATTTCCCTGAAGCATTTTCAAATGGGTATTTATTCCTACTCACCTCATATCAGGTGATGAAATCATTGTTCTGGCTTTCTATTTACTTGTGCAGACCACTGCAGACAAAGCATCTCCTATTTTGTAGCTCATTTCTTCTGGAAGTTTCCTTCTCATCTTCTTTCCTTATGTCTCTTTATCACAGCCTGGACTCACACCTTATTTTTTTCTCTCACTCCTTTATATTTACTTCTCAAACATGAAATATTCAACATCGTGGCTGCTCAGTTTCTTTGTTTTAACTTTGAAGAAAATCATATGTACAAAATAATGTTTAGGCTATTTCTCTTCATCTAAATAAGAATATGATGAATTCCCAAGTATTAACCTCCTGATGAGAAGAAATTTAAAACTTCTTTTATACGCATTCCTACCATATCCCCTCAGAAGCAGATACTACCACTCACATACCTATGATTCCTATTCATTTTTTAATTGTACCATTTGTAAATAATAATCAAACCAATCTATTTAACTTTTGTTCCTTCTTGAAATTTATACACATGAAACTATACTATATGCATTCTTCTAGGACTATGTCTGTTATACAACAAATTTATGGGATAGGTCCAGGTTATTAAATCTCAAAGTTTTCATATGATAGCTATGTTGGCTATTGTTTACTCATTTTATTATTATATAGTACTCACCTATATGGATACACCACAATTTTGTGATCTATTCTATTTCTGTTATAGGAATGGTCAAAAGAAGAAATGAAAACAAATTAAGACAAGAAGACTTTTTTAGAAGTACAGTATCCCTAAATGTAAAAGTGATGATTCAAGAAAAATGGTATTTAGGAGATACAGTTGAGGAAATCTTTGAAAAACTAGCGGATAAAAAAGATGGCAAACTGAATGGCAAGGGGGTGAGTTCAGAACACGCCACATCTGAATAAGTACAGTTTTTAAAAAAGGGAACAGAAAAACTATGAGGGGCATATTATGAAGAAAATAGTTCCAGGAAGATTATAGAAGAATATCTGAAGGATATGAGATTTCTGATTAGAAAGCCTACCAACTGTCCAGGAAAAGAGATGGAAAAATGGTCCATGGCAAAGCGTGTTGTTATGAAAGTTCAAGAAAGAAATGGTCTTGAATTCTTCAACAGCCACACTAGAAGCAAGACAATGGACAGATGACGCTTTCAATCACCAAACGAAAATAACTTTCAATTTAGCATTCTATGCTGAACCATGCTCTCAAAATAGTGTAGGGTAGGATATATACACTTTTACACATGTAGTTCTCATGTTTTCAGAAGATTTACATCTCCTGTGCTTTTTCTCAGGAACCTCTTAAGGAATAAGTTTTAGTAAAATGAAGAAGTGAAACAAGAAGAGATCCAGAAAACTAAAGATGTCACAAGGAGAGAAGAAAACCCAAATTCCAGGATGATGAGAAAGGGAGGCTCCAAGGACATAACCTGAACATTAAAACACATTTAGAAGAAATTAGAGTCCTGGGGAAAAGTTTAGAGGCGGTTAAGGAATATGTACACTGAAAATTATACAAAGAAAAAACAGAGAAAGTTATTGAACACTAGGCAAACAAAAAGGCTATACAAGAAAATGACAGTTTCGGGAGCTCTGATGTAACTTACTACTATATATACAAACTCTATCTACTTATGGTCCTCATCCAACTAATTGCCTAATTACACCTGTACTTCTGACCTGTTATAGCTTCTCCAAAAGAAGGAATAAAAAGAGGGTCTGTGAATCTTAAACTCCAAATGGCGTCTTATTCTATGCCAGACTCTCCTTTCAAGATAAGCTCTCACGAATTCCATTTTCCCACATACTTCCCTGGGTACCAGCTATCAATACCAAAACCCTTCTATCCTGGTTATACTTCTCTAACAATGATGGGGAAAACTAAACAAACAAGCAAACAAAAACAAACATACCAAAAAAACAGCAAAAAAAAAAAAACTAAGCTAAAAAAAGTTGACACTGAAATAGTTGAGTTTCAATCAATTCTATGCAATTTATCCTTTGCTAAATTCATTCTTTTCATACTTATCAAGTTGCTTCTCTTTCCTGTTTGACCTACTTCATAAATTCTTACATAAAATGAAATTGATACAATGCTATAAATAAATATGTTGTTTTAATATGCTCTGAAGGAAATACAGAAAGAAAAATTCCTTTTGATGTCTTTGAGTATTGAAAATCAACAATTCTAGATAGGTCATCATTGCTGGTATGAATCTGTAATATGTACCAGAGGTAAAACTCCTTGGTTCTACAAATTGAGATGGCAGACAGACTGCTGAGAACAAGAGAAAAAATATTACAACAAGCAGCCAATATGACATGGATGTCAAGGGAAAATAGTGCACAACAGAAAGTTTATTTCTGTACAAAATGACCTACTTCATTATAATAAAATTAAGTTACCGCAAGAGAGAGTGTCAGGCAATATGAAATACCTATTCATCCTACACAACCTACTTTTGCTTTGAACTTCTCTGGATGATTCTTATTAGAGAAACTAGAGCACATGGTCACACTAGTTTCAATATGTGTGCTATGCAAGATTATGTGTGATTTTTATTGTGATATTTAAGTACTGCGTTTTTGTGCTGCAGATTATATATAACAGGCAGGATGTGAAAAGAATAACATCTAAGCAGTTTGTCATGTTTTAACAAGTGTGACTGATGTGAACCTTTATTTTTTTTTCAGCAGTTCAACCACAGAAATTCCAGCTTCTCATTGGTTATAGATAGTTTAAATCCTTTCTTTTTCTTAAAAAGTCAGTTTGCCATTAGCTTTTGTAATTTTGTTACTATAATCCATGGGTTTCCTATATAATAATTCTAATGAGTTTACTGAAATTGTTAAAAGAAACCTAATGATTAGGATATGTCTATTTCATGGCATTATCATTCTGTATCATGGTCTTTCCACCATCAGGAATGTCTCATACTACATCTGTGTGATTCCAAATCTTAGCTCCCTATCCTTAAGGTACATGTCTTTATCCCTTAACTACTCTGGTGAGTGTCTCCACAAAATTACCCTGATCCCTCAGCTGGAAGCTATTGCCCCATTCCTAACCTATAACCTCACAGCACCGCAGCTCTATCACCCTGATTACGGCACTAAAGAAGGAGCTTTAGTTATCTGCGTATTTATACAAAAAGTACTTATCTCATGGACAAATGAATGACATTTGCTTAAGAAAATCTCTAGGAAAACAAGAACCTGAAACACCTATACATTTGTATCCTGGCCATGAAAAGCAGTGGGCAAAAATAAATAAGAAAGGTTCTTTCAGCATAATTTTTGAATTAAGCAATTATAAAACCTTTGATGGGCTAAACAAACCTGCGCAGTTTGGTACTGAGGCCACACAAATACTACAAAATCTCCTTTATGGTGTCCTGGATATGGAATGAGAGTAAAAGCACGGAGGTGGCAGGCATGCAATCAATACACTGACTTTAGAGACACGCTTATACTCATTTCTGTAAGATCTACCTGACTCTCATAACACAAGCAATTAATTATACAACTTCCAAGAAACCAAATCCCTAGGCCCTCCTAACACAATGGCTAGGGACTTGAATTTTTAGGTATGTCTTCAAGAACAGCAAGAATAGAGACAGAGATTCAAAAAGTTTCCTAAAACTTTATTATTTTAGATTTCATATTAAACTCACAATCTATCTTAGGCTGATTTTCTGCCTGTGTTATAAAGTAGAAATCACTGTTTACTTTTATTTCCACCAAGATTTTTAACTCCGCACCATGTGTTGAAATGACCATCCTTCTCCCTCTGCACTATCAGGTCACCTTTGTCATGAATCAGGAGAAAATACAGTTGCAGTAGCTTTCTGAAAATTATTCAGCTTCATTGCTCTGTTTGTCTATCATTCTGCTAATGCCTTAGTCTTAACTACCATTGTAAAATAATAAAATTTGTATATGGTTTATAAAGCCTTTAGTTTTGTTCTTATCCAGGATTGTCTTGGTTATTCACAGCCTTTGATTTTCCAGAAAAAAAACCTTCCAGAAATTTGATTGGAATCTTTTGGGGGAAAATTTACATCTTTAAAATATTGATACTTCCTTTCCATTGACATGATATGTCATTCTATGATCAAATTAAATTATTAGTTAGGCATAGATTGTGGTCAATAATGTCTCCTAATCTTCTGGTTTGATTTTAACTGTAAAGATTTAGATTTAGAAATATAAGAATTCAATTTCCCTATTTCCTTTACAGCTGAAAAAGCCATGTGACATAGTGCTGGCTTATGGGACACAAAAGGAAGACTACAGAGGCTTTTAAACTCTTAACAAAAAGAGAGAAGCGTGGCTGGAACATATTCTTCTTTCCTTTGCCTTAAATACAGAAGTGATCCATCACTATCCAAACGAAGAAATTATCCAAAATGAACTTAGGCTAGCTGCTACCTACTTTTGAGCTATTTGCATGGAAAAAAGAAGGCATTTATTTAAGTAACTATTAGCTAAGATTCCTTTTTCTCATAGCAGATCCCACTGCTAAGCAATATCAATGTTTCAAAAAAAATTAAAAATGATAAAACACCAGATTAGTATACTGTACCTTCTTTCCATGTAGGAAATCAGTGATAACTAAAAATGGTAATCAAAAATTAATTTAAAAGCTTTCAGTCTACTATAAATTATAGATATTAAAGATGTCATCTAAGCATTATTATTTTCCTTGGTTAAGTATAAACTCTACATGCATTAAAACTTTTAAAAACATCAATTCTTTTAAAAAATTTTTAAAGTTTATTTTATTTCAGAGTGTGAGCAGGAAAGGGGCAGGGAGAGAGAGAGAAGGTGAGAGAGAAAGACGGTGAGAGAGGGGGAGGGGGGGGAGGGAGAGAGAGAGAGAGAGAGAGAGAGAGAGAGAGAGAGAGAGAGAGAGAGAGAGAGAATCCCAAGCAGGCTCTTGTGCTGTCAGCACAGAGCCTTACGTGGGGCCTGAACTCATGAACTGTGAGATCATGACCTGAGCTGAAATCAAGAGTCAGATGCTTGACCGACTGAGCCACTCAGGTATCCCCCAAAACATTAATTCTTAAAGTAAATGTTTTCCTTAACCCCCCTCAAAGGGACTGTAAAACTTACTCACTAAAAGTTTCATGGGTTAGTTTCAGTGTCTGTTTGATTAAAAAAAAAAAACTAAAGTAAAAGCTAATGATTTGTAAACAGTATTCTTACTTTAAACACTTGCTCATTAAGCTAATGATTTTCCAACTATGAATAACTACCTTTGCTTTCAAATGATTTGAAAATAGTAACATTCTGAAACATTCCAAAACATTTTTATTTGCTTAAATTTCATAACTAGATAAAAAAACAAAGTGTCTTTGAAATTATTTCAAATAGCACCTTATTTGTCTTTCTTCACTGAAGCAGGATAGGCATGTGCTAAATCAAAAGTAAAATATATCCAAAGATGATTAATATGTAGTATATAGATAAGAACGTATATTCTTTTAAAAGTTGCACCATAGTCACCTTTCCTAAACAAATTATTTTCTCAGAGTTCTACAATCCAAAAAAAATTAGATTTTTTAAATTTATTTAAATACTATTTAATACTTATTTGGGATCATCCTGTCTCAATTTGCATCAATAAAAGGCCACTGTTTATTATGATTCAGAAGGTAGTTTTCTGGAGTAATACTAAGAAAGTGAACTCTAATCTTCTCTATCCACTCTATACTCACCCCAAAACCAACACCTGTGTTTAGTTTCAAAAGAATCCTAGAGAGTATATATTATTTAAGCACAATTTTCCATGATTGGCATACAAAATAGAATAAATAAAAGCAGATGACCTATTGCTGGAGGTGATTTATATCATATTCTTTACTGGTTAGAGATATACATTCATACTATAAATCTTTCACTACGGAGTTTCAGAGAGAAATAAAGTTTCCTTGAGTGATGTGGAAGAATTGACTCATAGTTTCTATCTGACAAAGATGAAGACTCTTGCCCAGAGATTGATACTTCCGATCTTTTCAGGATTATGATTGCAGCCCAGATAATAATTATTGTATGCTGTCTGGTTATTCTACTACAAGATTCAAAATAAAGAGGTATTAAAAAGCTCAAAGGATTTACTAATAAGCTAATATACTAGGGAGTGATAATAATACCTCATACCTAAGTAAATTGCATTGAAGAAAATAAGAAATCATCCTTTTTCTTCTCCTCTCACCAAGAGCCCTTCTCCACTAATGCTTCTCCCCTTCTTCCTAACTTTTGGAGCTTAGGATCTATCCCTTAAAGTTATTTGGGCTTTGATTAAACACTAGATGACCTACTTATTTGATTTCAAATTCAAATGATTATAGGGACAATGTAGGTAATGTATTGTAAATTAAAAGTTATGATAAAATAGAAGGCACATGTCCTATCTGAAGAGAGCAACATAGAGTGAATTATTCTTAGGGGAATTAAAGGGTAATTTGGGTAGAACTTCTGATTTTTCAGAAGTTGTAATCAAGGTATTTTAGTGAAAAATAATTTCAATTTTAAATGCTAGCCACAAATTCCAATTTAATAAGAAACAAACAACTATAGTATGCAGGATCTTCTCTATAGGATTAAACAATATGCATTTGTGGATGTATTCAGTGTAGAATGTCTTACTCCTGTGCTCCATAGACCTAAACAGTGAAAGGTATGCAGTCATAACATTCTGTCTCTTTTTACCTATTAAGATGTTTGTTTCTCTGATAAAGCAAAAATACTCTGCAATTTCTACCATTTGACAAGGAAATTTTAAATCCTGTATCATTTTATTTTATAGCATTGATTCTCAACTGGATTCTTTGCCAGCTAGGGACACTTAGCAATGTCTTGGAATATTTTTGGTCATCACAATGGGGAACAGATGTGCTACTGCTGTCCAGTGAGTAGAAACCAGGGATGTTAATCTAGGATGCACAGGACAGCCTCACAACAAAGACTTATCTGGCTCTAAATGTCAATGGAACTGAGGTTAAGAAATTCAGACTTATAAGATCACCAAATTCCCATGGAAGCTTAACATAGGAGAAAAAGAAAAAAAGATAAAAAGGGATGAGATGGGGGTGCCTGGGTGGTTCACTTGATTAAGCGTCTGACTTCGGCTCAGGTCATGATCTTGCAATTCGTGAGTTTGAGCCCCGCATTGGCTCTGTGTTGACAGCTCAGAGCCTGGAACCTGCTTCATATTCTGTGTCTCCTCTCTCTGGCCCTCCCCTGCTCACATTCTGTCTCTCTGTCTCTCAAAAATAAACATTTAAAAAAATAAAAATTTAAATTAAAAAAAAGGAATGAGAGGACTCAAGAGGTATATGATAAGAGAAGAATGGTTCCCAGTTTGTGGAGTGTTTTAATTTTATTCCATTTATCCGCTGGTCAAAACCAATCTAGAAGAGAATGTTTTATTTCAATTTTATTATTTTTATTACCCCTCGTGGCAGAAATATTTGAGGAAAAAGAAGGAGAATAAGAAGAAAAATAATTTCTATTTATTTTTCTCTTCCTTAAGCCTGGGATTTTTTTAAGTCTTTGATTCTTCTACCATGTTCAGAGCTCATGCTGGTCAGTTTAGATGTTCAATTTATCATAATTACTAATACCAGGTAGCCAAAATGGCTGTCTATATTTTTGGTGATTTTTTTAATGGTAAATCAGTCTTTATTTCTATTTTTTTATACTTCCCCATTTTTATTTATTGTCAAACCCTTTAACTGAAGGGTTGGAGATTAATTTCAAAAGGATTGAGCATACTAAACTGGAACAGTATTGCAGCCGGGTAAATTAGTCCATTAAGGTGGATTATCTATCTTTTGGGTTACCATGTAATTATTTGGGAACTTAAGTTTTACTAATAAAAATACATTTAGAAACAAAATTTCTGGTAGTCAGCTCTATAGATAGATAACCAACCTGTACAGGGCCAGAAAAGTTGCTTCTTTCTTGAGGATAGTAATTATTTAATGGGGTGGTTCTCTTTCTTGAAAAGTTTCTCGCATTTTCTAATTCATAATCACGAACAATTATCTGCTTATAGTTTCTATAGAAATTTATATTGCATATCTCAGGGGCACTGGGTAGAGTTTTTGTAATATTTTTTAAGGTTTCATGACACCCTTAGAGTGACTCAGATTTTCTTAACAAATTCTGACATGCATCAAATTCATTTTGACTAAGGAGTTAGTCACCTTGAAAATTTCAGTTCATCTTAATCTATGGTGAAAGACGCCCTCAATTTCACTCAGTTTTTCCACTTAAAAGCAAGGCTCAGAAGGGCTAACATTTACAATATCTATTGGTACCTAGATATATTTTTGTTTGTCTTGTGTCATTTGGGTCTGTTAACAGCATTTAATTGGATTTGCTGAACCTTTCACTTTTGCCAGTTCTTGTAGCAGAATTTTAGATTCACATAGATGCAGGATCTATGTGAATCTTGATTATTTAAATATTAACTACAAACCCAAGAAACCCTATATTTCAAAGTTAACTAAAGATCTCACACTCCTTAATTTTTCTAAAAATTGAAAACTTTAAATTAGGAGAGAAAATTTTATCTTTTAGTCATATTTTAAACTTATAAAAAATTTCTTACTTTGCAGCATGCAATTCCTAATGTTAAAGAAATTATTAAAAATCAAGAGTTCTGTAATAAATAAAAAGAAAAAGTGGTGCCTGGGTGGCTCAGTGTGTTGAGTGTCTGACTCTTGACTTCTGGTTAGGTCATGACCTCACCATCCTGGGATGGGGCTCATGCTAGGCATAAAGCTTGCATAAGATTCTCTCTCCTCCTCTTCCTCTGCCCCTTCCCCATTTGTACATGCATGTGCTCTCTTCAAAAAATAAAAAGTAAAATAAAGTTGACTCACTTAAAAAAAATTTTTAAGTGATCAAGAGTTTTACAAAGTTGCTCTATTAACATTAAAAAATAATTATGCCATTTTGTATAGACAAATGGACATTGTAAGGACCTATGTATGGTTCCAGAGGACTGCAGCTCCTTGACACTTCTGTCTGAAATGTCTGAAAATACAGAGCTCATGGGTAATATTTGTTGCACATATTTGATGCACAAATTCAAGAGTACTAGAACTTTTTTCTGATTTCTTCAATCCTGAGGGCATTTACTTAAGACAAATACATGAATGTTCTGCATTATGCCATACAACTTTTGCAGATAATATTGTAGAGAAAACATCTCTTCATGCATAATATCCCTTGGTGTTCTTGTTTCCTTCCCTTTGGGAGACAATGTCACATATTTACAGAGCTTCAGGTAAAAGGGACAATTTATATGTGCATATATACAGCTTTATTAATTCTTAAATTTTTGTGAATACTTAAATATGTGACACTGAATACTAAAAAATTACCATTCATAATGAATTCAGCTCAGTTTATGTCCATTTAACAAAATTATTCTCTTCAAGCACTTTGAAAGTTTGATGTCCTGGGTATTTTAACTCAAGGGCTTAGTACTGTCTTTAGACCTAGACACGTGGGGCCTCTGCCTTAGGTCCTACATCTTAGAGGATGCATGCCTTTAAGAGCTTTCTGCAAAATGTTCTCAGTTGTCCTGTCCCTGAGATAGCCCCAGGCCTACAATGTCATCTGGACATAGTTCCATAGCCCGGAATGTGGACCAGATGAGCCATAGTGCCTATTTATCTACTTGGAGCATTCTCTGACCCTCCATGTGGTTCGTGGGTTCAACCAGATGCTTCAAGGATCTTTGGGGCTCACTCAAGTCACATAATTTTCCCAGGTGTTCATGGTTGAGCCCCAGTCTGGAAGGACAGTCTAGCAAAATGATTGCCCAGGTGCTTAGCAAGGTATTTCTTTTGCAGGATCTCCCAAAACTGAGCTACCATAATGGTGTAGACACATTGACTTGGGTGACTTTCACTCACATTGGACATAGGGTAAGTTCCATGGCCCACTCTTTTTTTTTTTTT
>NC_043701.1:25920077-25966311 GCF_006229205.1 Suricata suricatta
TTGTGTTTCCCTGATGATGAGTGATGTTGAGCATCGTTTCATGTGCCTGTAGGCCATCTGGATGTCCTCTTTGGAGAAGTGTCTGTTCATGTCTTCTGCCCATTTCTTCACTGGGTTATTTGTTTTGTGGGTGTGAAGTTTGGTGAGTTCCTTGTAGATTTTAGATACTAGCCCTTTATCTGATATGTCATTTGCAACTTTTCCCATTCTGTCGGTTGCCTATTAGTTTTCTTGGTTGTTTCCTTTGCCTTGCAGAAGCTTTTTATCTTGATGAGGTCCCAAAATTTCAGTTTTGCTTTCATTTCCCTTGCCTTTGGGGATGTGTCGAGTAGGAGATTGCTGCGGTGGAGGTCTAGGAGGTTTTTTCCTACTTTCTCCTCAAGGGTTTTGATGGTTTCCTGTCTCACATTCAGGTCCTTCAGCCATTTTGAGTTAATTTTTGTGTATGGTGTAAGAGAGTAGTCTAGTTTCATTCTTCTGCATGTTGCTGTCCAGTTCTCCCAGCACCACCTGCTAAAGAGTCCATGGCCCACTCTTGACTCTTGGGGTTGAGTCACATGTCTGGGCTGATGCATTAGCTCCTCTCCTTGTTCCAACCATAGTGCCACCTCTAGTCTTTAGCACATAATGGTGCCAGGTTAGGTGACAGGTGACTTTTACTATATGTGCCCTTGCTTCTGATACCCAAGGAGATCATCGGTATGGTAAGTGCCAGATGGCTGGTTTGTATAAGCACACTCTGAATGCCCCTGTTAATCATCATCTTGAGAATGTATAGATCGCATTCTCTCTGTTCTTTCCTGAAATCAAGATAGGAACAAAAGCACGTTGTTCAACATTTCTGATGAGGGGCTTCAAGAGTGGCCAACCTGGGGCATCTTAGTAACATAGAATGTCCAGGTGGTGGGCTTTGATCTTGGAACACTGGCCATGAAAGGAGAGGCAAAGCTATTGAGAGTTGCTAGGCTAAAGCTTTCTGCATGTGGATCCCAGAAACAGATGCTTTGTCCAGCCTGCCTTTCCCAGACTGCCTATATATAAGTTCCCTTAGTAACCCAGTATCCCCTTTGGTGTCTCTGAGTCTTTTCTTCAGTCTCACTGGGTCATTGCTCATTCTTGGCTTAGAGTCTTCCAGGGTGTGGCTGCACATCACCCCACTCCCTGAGCAGGCTTTCGTACTATTTTCCATAAAGCTTTAGAGACTCTTGCTTACACCAGTCCTTTTGAATGGCCCTCCTTTTTCTGATCAATATGGTAATGTTATAATCGCCTGGGTCAGTCTTAAGCTATGCCAGACAGGGATGGGTATTCTTTGAACTAAAGCTACTACTCTTGCTCTGTCCATGAGTCTCTTGCCTATCCTATCATGGGTCACTGCTCCTATCTAGAAGACAGTATGTGGAAGGAAGAGGTATAGTTAACATCAAAAGATCACCTTCTAAAAATGCAGTGAATTCAATGATTAGAACGAAAGAATACATGGCTGAAAGATGTGGTATTCTACTTTTAGCTATAAAATTTCAAATTCTAAATTTAGCAAGAAACGAATTATTAGGATTTAAACTTGCATAATCTGAGTAAGACTGACACTTGTCATTGTCATCGATGAAACACACCAACTACCTCTGAGAGAGTCATTTGCTGGGAGCCATTTCTGAAGTAAGGCAGGTTAGCAAGAGAAGGCCTCCCACTGTCAGATGGTGACTGAACTCTAAACCCACTCATTTTTGCTTGAACACAGACCCCCAAGGCACTTGGCTGACTGGTATCAGATCTTGTAAAGGAACTTATAGGAGTTTCTTCTTTTGTACTTATAGGAACAAATATTACATTTCCTGAGAAACCTGTTTTTCTTCCCTCTAGAAAACAGGCTATTGATCCCTGCTCACAAAAGAACTAACTTGCCTAATGTTTTTGCTATGCTAAAAACATTGCCTTATATTTGAACGCTAAAGAACCCTTCCTTCCCCATGTGATAAACATCTAGTCACCAACTTCAACCACTACTGATAAAGATTATGCATGAATCTTCTACCAATCTATGTTCTGGGAAATTTTTACATACCAAAGAATTTGTTGTCAGAAATCACTGTCTAAGGCAATTGGCACTTCTGTTTTGTACCCCTACATTTTTTTAATAAATAAAGCTGATTCTCTGGTCAGTGCAGAGATGCCTGCCTGGGGAGCAGAAAGAAACAAGGCTCTCGCTCCCTTTTGTCAACACCATCCATTCTTTAGGGAGCCCTGGACCTGCTGGACCTGGACTCCGGCAGTCATCGGAAGCCAGTGTTCGGAAGCAGCATTAAGAAATGACGATGTATCTTGAATACTGATATAATCAGGATTACATAAATGGTACTGAGGAACTAACTACAGAGGCAAAAAGTCCTGCATTATTTCATTTCCAAAGAGCCAGAGCACTGTGAGATAGAATAGCATTGCTAGATTTTTTTTATCACGATATGACAGGAGATATGACACCAAAAATAAAATATAAAAAATAACATGGTCCTTGGAGTTGAACAAGAGGAGATGGTGCCTGACACTATGAAGAAGTTTTTTATGCACTTGATTGGACAATAAACAAATGCATAAGTAGTTCTCTACAATTGTCACCAGTAAATCACTATACTTCACAAGGGTCCTTGAATTCTGTAACACTTTTTTTTTTCTTATATTGTTTATATAGATTGGGGGCCAATCTACTGTAGGGGATGCCCTGGACCAACCATCTCTACATTTGGAGTTTGAGAGATTTTGCTATGTAATTTAAATTGCTCTATCGAGAGAAGAGAAAAAAGAATAAGACCTTAAGACTAGAAATAGTGTAAAGACACAGAACAAAGTTAAATATATAAAAAGGAACCACTTTTAAGACAAAACTTACAAATTCAAAATCCAGGGGTGCCTAGGTGGCTCAGTCAGTTGAGCATCCAACTCTTGATTTTGGCATCAGGTCATGACCTAGGATCATGGGACTGAGTCCCATGTTGGGCTCCACATGCAGTGTGGAAAGATTCTCATTCATTCTCTCTCTCTCTCTCTCTCTCTCTCTCTCTCTCTCTCTCTCTGGCCCTCTCCCTATTCTCTCTCTTCCTTTCTGTAAATTAAAAATTTTTTAAATATTAAAAAAAATTCAAAATCCATATTTCATATGGTCTATTAAGGCTGAAATCACTCTATCAAGTCTCCCCCTTGTTTACCTTTCCTCTATGTTTGAATAGCATGTTTGTGTGCTTGTGTATATGTGGCCTTTTGACTAACAAATACAGGTTTTAAAAATAACATATACTGGACACAAAAGTGCAACTGGTGTCAGAGTAGCCCTCTGGCCAAAAACAAGTGTAAAACTTTGTAAATGACAAGGCGCAATTCTTTTCAGAGGACAGCAGGCAGGGAAGAGGACAGACAGGTAAGCTGAATGATCTCGCTGGTTTTTCTTCCTGGGGACGCTTTCTAGACTGCATGTAGACGTGGAGCCGAAACAGAGCACAAGGGTCCTGCTGAGCTGTTTAGGCAAGGATCAGAGATCCAGGAGGCTGAGGAGGCTGCAGTCTGCAGAACAGAGAACTGGAGAAGGAAAGCTGCTGACACTTTGTGTGGGTTCCTTCAGTATTTAATCATATACTAAGCTGTGCATGTCCAGGGTGAGACTTTATGAGGCTTTACAGAGAATAGCTGCAGGCAGGGGCCACTGTAATCACACATGCCAGCCCATACTTAGCCTCCAACAATACGTGACATTTTTAACTGATTCTTCTCTATCTGGTAGCATCCCTTCCCCGCCACGGTCTGCTACAGACAAGCCACTTTGCGTATATGTGCTGTGACTCCCTGGAGGGGCTGTTTTGCTTTGTGTTCCATGTTATTCAGTTGTCTTGCTGCTTTGGCTCCTTGATAGTCTCAAGAAGTTGATTGTCTAGTTTATCCAGCCATGTAGGACTGTTAGAATGGACAAGGCATGCTTTCTAGTTTTATATATGCTAGACAGAAGCAGAAACCTCATTCAGTGGATTTTTAACAAAAATGCCAAAGTAATTAAATTGGGAAAGGAAAGTCTTTTCAGCAAATGTTTCTGGGATAATTGAATATTCATATGGGCAAAAATTGAACCTCAGCCACTATGTCACCTCATTTAAGAAAAATTAATTTGAGGTATAGCATAAACCTAAATATAAAAGTTAAAGCTCAAAAACTTCCTGAAGAAAACCTAAGAGAGTATCTTTCTTACTTAGGGTTAAACATTGCCTTTTTTAGACTGGACACAGAAAGCAAAGCCCAAAGAAGTTTTTAAATGCTAAATTACACTTCATTAGAATGAAAAATTTATGCTCATCAAAAGACAGCATGAAAAAAAATGGAAAGGCAAGTCACACTGTGAGATTTTTCACTGAGAGAATTTCCACTGAGTGAAAATACTTGCAAAACATATAACTGACAAAGCCATATATTCACAATATATAAATAACTCTTACAACTCAGCAACAGAAAAAAATAGCTCAGTAAAAAATAAAAAGGGAGTAAGACTTGGATGCTTAATGAAGAAGGAATAAAATGACTAAGAAGCACATAAAAAGGTGCTCAACCATTAATCTTTAGGGAAATATTAAAGCCACAATGAGTTATTAATAGATAATATCTAATATACCTAGAATTAAAATGGATAACAACAAATATTGGCAAGATGTAAAGACACTGGAGCACTCGTCAGCTCTTGAAATGAGTGTAAAATGCTGTAGGTATTTTGTTTGGGAAAGGTTGAAAGAGTTTTACAAAGTTAAGCATACATCTACAGTACGACCAAGTGATTCTCTTCTTAGGTATTTCCCAAGAGAAATAAAAGCATAACATTGGCTTACCAAAGAACTTGAACAAGAATGTCTGCAGTAGGTTTTCTCATAATTGCCAAAAATGGAATAACTCTAATATTCAACACCATAAAAATGAAGAAACAAATTGTGATAAAAAGAAGAAAAATCTTGCACAAGAGAAGTGAATCTCACAAACATTCTGCTATGCAAAATAAATGGGGTAATTAGTGTATCACTATATGATATTATGGATACAACTGAGAAAAATTTTAATATAGGCCGAGAATTAGATAATAGTTTTATTTCAATGTGTTCTGAAATAAAATGTCCTTGTTTTTAGGTAATACACACTGAAATATTTAGGAGTGTTGAAGGACTATATTCCAATGTACTCTCAAAAGTTGAAGAAAAAATAGTGCATGTATGTGTGAGACAGAGAGCAAGAGAGAGGAAAAAAATGATAAATGATAAATAATAAAGCAAATGGAGAAAAATGTGAACAACTGGAACCTGCATAACAAGTATACGGAAATTCCTGTTCTTGCAACTGTTCCATAAGTTGGAAATTGTATCAAAATTTAAAAGTTCAAAACCTTAGTATGCCCTTCTTTATAAAATTAAACTGCAAAAAAATATCCTCTAAAACACATGATTGTTTCATACTGAAGAATACTCCACAAGGCAAAGTATACAGTCATCAAAGGTTCAGGCATCATACCACTCACCCTTAAGAGGTAGTAGCATAGTGGACACCGTAGACGCTCAGTGTAAGGCCATCCCCTACATAACACAGTGAAACATTATTATGGTCAGTCTCTGAACCACCCCACCTGGGGCTTCTGCTGAGTCTTGAGACTAACTAATGACCATGGAGAAGTAAGTCAAAGTTAAATCACTAATGACCTCATGACCTATGCTAAGGTGTTTGGGTTTAATAATGAGGGCAATAGGGAGGCATCGACGATTGTATCATTCTCAGACTGACACTTGACAAAATTACGTCCACAGTTTGGGAGACTGCCAATTATTGGCAGGAAAAGGAGCTGCAACGTGTTGCCACAATGTAGGAGCGAGGAAAAGTATTTAGACTGAAGTAAAGAAATAGGGATGCTGATTATATCTGAGAGAGATTAGAAAGGCAGAACCAAAAAGATTTGTCAGGGATTTAGTGTGGTGGTGAGGAAGAGGAAGAAGTTCAGTGTATATTTTGTTAGATGGGAAATACAAGAGTAAGAGCAGATTCAAGATGGCTAGATCTACTGTTGATTTCCTGAGTGTTAATTGTCCATGTAATGCCCAAGTTGAAACGATCAGCAAGGATCTGGAGCCCAAGAAGGAGATCGCCTAGAAGGAGTGGTTGGTAAGGCATCAGCACATGGATGTAGCCTTTGGTTGTGAAATATTAGGCAAATATCTCTATAGGTATAAAATCTTTTGAGGCTACATGAAATTCATTATTACATGAAAGGTAGGGTCATGTTCTTTCATCAATTCTATTTTCCAAATACATAGATTAAAAATTCTTAGTGAGAAATTTAAAAACACAGACAAACCACTAGAAATAGCAAACGTGTATTTCAGGTTTTTTTTTTTGAAAGAAATGTCCTTATATTTTCTTTGATATTTTGTTCTCCTAACCAAATTTTGTTTTTTGAATGTTAATAGCGCTAGTTTTAAGTGGGAAAAAAATGTATGTAGGGAAATATTCAAGAGGTTGATGCTCTATCCATCCAAATTATATTTCTGGACAAACTCTATGTTAATAGTATATGACTTGGAGTTTTCCCCAAATATAGGATCACTTCAGAGACTTTTAACAGGCCATTTTGTCCTATCCAAGAGAGCAGAGGAAGGATAACATAATTCTAATATATTGGAGATTTTCGATGGCGTTAAATTTTTCCAGCTAAAATAGGTATAAATCCCTAACTATGGGCATTCCAGGGGTTCAGCAAAACCTTTCAAATAAAAATGTTAGTAAAAGCCAAGATGTAAATTGGAAGAAAAAGCAGTTATTCACTCACCCTATTATCAAGGAATAACCTGGAAGTTTGTGCAAGTGCATGTGCACATGTACATACCCCAGTAGAAAATGTGGAGGAAAGCCATAGAAAGAAATGAGACAAGGTCAATGTTTCAGAATTGTTCTCAACTACTTAGGGATAGGGTCAAAATAGAACATCCTTTTGCCTATTATGTTGACCTTAGGTAGACCTTAAACCCATGCTTTCTGGGTTTGGCTTCTGGTAAAGCAAACACTCAAACAAACAAAAACTTTTGGCTTTTGGAAACTTTGGCCTGGCATAATTTATCCATTCTTTCCTACTCAGTATAGTCGTTTTATGTTGTCTAAAACAATTGTAACCATTCTGCCAACATTAGTCATGGAAATATAAACTTATTGTAAATTAAATATTCTTTAAAAGAATAGTCCCTGATTTGCCATATTTTTTAAGTTTATTTAATTATTTAGAGAGAGAGAGAAAATGAGTGTGGGAGAGACAGAATGAGAGGGGGACAAGGATCTGAAGTGGGCTCTGTGCTGACAGCAGGCAACAGGATTCAGGGCTCAGACACAGGAACCCTGAGATCATGACCTGAGCTGAAGTCAGATGCTTAAACAACCCAGCCACCCACACACCCGATTTGCCACCTTTGTAACCTTCTTTTCACTTAGGAATTAAGACTATCAGTGCCTTAAAAAAAATGCTGTGACTGTTGGCAATCTGAACACCTTGTAAATTTACTTAAAGCTTACGACTGAGATATTTTTAAAAATAATGTACCCTACAACAGTGTCTAATTGGGTTAGTTGGACTTCCCTGAGTAGAAAGGAATTCTGCTTCCTATTATTCTTAAAATATTGAAAACAATGGTCTTGGTGGATTACTTGAAGAAAATAAAATGTCCCTTTATTAAGTGCAACTGAACATTATCCAAGAAATCACTGTTCCAAGGAGAGCAATCTGAGATTTCCTCATTGACATTTAAACGATGCCTCACTACATAACTAGAGTTCAGAAAATAATAGATGATGCCATATGTTCTTATTTAGTTCATGCCCCTAAACGCCTAGAGAATGGGCATGGTTTTATAAATTTAAACAAATTAAATAAATGTTTTGTACTTGTAACTCTGTTACTTTTTAGCAAAAAAAAAAAGTTACCACCAGGGGAGCCACAGAATTAAGAGACCCCATAAACAAAAGAACAGAAGGCTGTCTGCATCTTCACATTAAACAAACAGAACATGTCAGGCAGCAACAGATCGTCACAATTTAGCAAAATATAAAATTAAGTTATTGTAGTTTATGTGGATGGGCTGTATAAAAATATTTTTAAATTTCATCTTATTTTGATTATTAATGGGAAAATATGACAAAAACTTCTTCAAATTTCTCATGTAATTGAATATATTTTTAAGAGCAAGATGTACAAATCTTAAACATGTCCCTAAAATCAAATCCTATTTCAGCTTCTGCCTGTTCCCTCAAATGTGAACACTCACACTTTTGCCTGTAATCATCTGCCTATACGTGAGAATGTGTATCTGAGCCCTGGCTGTGTGTCTCAGACTTCTGGGAATCAGAACTGTGTTCTTCAGAAGGTCTACAGTTTTGTTTATTAAATATTTTCACATACAGAATCAGTCAGGTCTTTTAATTCATATACCATGAAAAATCAATTCAACATTATAAACATAAATTTTAGGAGGCCTCTTGTTAGTTTTGTTCTCTTTTCTCTGATGAATGTGTGTACTAAGTACATTAAAATTCTAGGAGAGTTATCATCCCCAAGTGGGGACCACTAATATATTGACCCAATTATGCTTCTTTCTTACTTAAATCCCATACAGTCAAGTTGAATGATTTATTTCAGCCACCTGTTATAAGTCATTCAGGGAATCCCATGCCTTCTTTATCGATCATGGACCTTGAAGGAAGTTTATTTCTAGTATTAGTGGCATCAATGTACGCTTAACTTTTTTAATGTTCATAATTTTCACCCAAATTACTTCATAGCCCAGAGAAAACATTTCAGGAGGGAAAAAAAATCCAGAAATTTCTATTTTAAAAGCGATTAACTTGCATTTGTAGCCTTAATAGTTCTATGATCCCATTTAATCACACTTTTAAATTACCCAGAAATAAAAAGGCATACTCAACAGGAAGAGGCTCAAACCCACGTTAACAGGACCAAATCAGAAATTCAGGACACTCTGAATTAGAATTTCTAAGCTACTCTACTCATTAAAGTTTTAGTCATTCAATCAATTCAACAAATTTCTAAAGCATATATTATCCCAGGCTTGTGGGCTAGCTGCTTTCACATAGCATCTACAACTCTCAGTTCTCCCCTTTCATGGGATTGTATATATCAATACCATGCTGAAAGGAAGGAAAAACTGTGTTGTCTGATCCTAAAATAGAGGCAGTAGAGAGGGAAACAAGAATAAGAAACCAGATTCTCTCACCTCTCCATAAATTTATAAAATGTTCTCTCTCCCTTTAGAAAAAAAAAAGAAGTCCAATATTCAGGCCAGGAATGTAAATGCGGCAGAACTGTAACCCAATTTTTTAGAGCCCCCTGGTGCACAGGTACCAAAATATATGCCGTCTTTTTCCTTTTACCAGCTTTCCCAGTGGGGGCACCGTAGCACACATGTGTGGTAAATGGGTTTCAGGTGTGATAAGGTTTGATCCTCTCATTGCTTGGGGCTACAGCTTGGTATAGAATGACTATAATTATTGCCTTTACAGACATTACAAATTTTTATAAATTCCATGACTTGTATAAGGAAAGACTATTACACACAACTGTCTCCATCTTCCTAAGCCAGCAAAAACAAACTGACTCTGACTGATCTCATGTTCTTCAAGATTATTTTCTAATGACATTCCCTGTGTCCTTGAGGGCTTTATTTAGTAATCCCAAAGCTAAAAACTTAATTCTGTCATCTGCTTTTATGAAGCAATGATTATTGCTGTCTGGGAAAAGCCTTTCGAGAACATACCAAATCAAACAGATGTTGATTAGTATATCATAATAATACCTGTTATGCTTATGCAGAGTTTTCAGCAAGAATCAAAGATGGCTAGAAAATAACTATAATATTTTCAAACTTGCCTCAGCAACACAAAACAAAACAAATGGCTCAGAAGAGGGATGGACTTATGGAAAAGAGACATACCCAAGGGCAACACAACCATTGTACCATCTGGTCTTCTTTCTAGGTTTCACATTCATTTTTCCTTTACTCTTCTTTCATGCGCAAAATATTTTCCTAATTAATTCACTCTTACATACGTTGAAAAGACAATTTTACATATTTTCCTTTCAATCTCCTCAACACCCCTTCTCATATATCACTCTATAAACTGAGAACCTTATCTCATAATCACCAAAAAGTAGAAGTAATCAGAAAAGCTCTTACATATTCTCCCTATCATCATACCTACCAAATGACCTGTATCCATCTTCATATACTCTGCTTTCATTCTTGTAATAAAGAAATTGTTCCCTGTCACTGGTCAACTCTTTCATTAATGGACTAGATCACTTCCTCCCGCCCCCATCTACTCAAAGATGTCAGTTCTATAATTATCCTATCTTTTCTGTCATATTTTCACTTTCTGCTAGCTCATTCCATAGTCACATGTACCTTCAAGTTATAATATTTTTAAGTATCCATCTTAATAAAACACTTTGATCTATAGTCCCTTATAGGTTGTACCCTAATTCTCCATTCTTTTTTATAGAAATTCACCGTAGCAATTGCCTACATCTTCTGTCTTTATACTTCCTTGCTTCTTATTCACTCTTGACCTCACCTTGCACATTTTCTTGTCCCTGTTTACCTGGTAAAACTGCTCTTGTCAATCACTGTGCTGAACTCAACACATATAACCTGAAGTCCATTCAGTGTATTCACTTCCAGGTCTAATAGGCATCCCAAATTTAACAGGCTCACAACCAAATTCTTGATTCTGTTCCCACTAAAACCCCAAGCTAACTTGCTTCTCCCTAAAGTGTTCCTATTTGCTATTTCCATAAATGTCACCATGTTCACCTAGGGGAGTCACCCAGTAAATCTGATCTTTAGCAAATCCTCTCAGCTTACTTTCAAAATATATCTTGAATCTAATCATCAGCCCGTCTACCACTACCACCTTACTGCTTGACCAGTGTTAATACCATAAATGGTTTCTCTGTTTCCATCCTTTGTCATCCAAGATATGATCTTTTGACCACTTAAATCACTCCTCTTCTTAAAACTCTTAAAAAGGCTTAACAGTGCCATTAGAAAAAATTCCATTGATCTTACCCTCCCAAAGGATTCAGCTTCTGTCTATATCTCTCATTTCATCCCCTATCTCCTTCACTATAGCCCAGCAAACTGGTCTTCTTGCATTTTGAGCTTTTGTGCTTGTTGTTTTCCTAGCTTAGGTTATTGTTCTCCAAGCTATCCACATGATTTGTTCCTCACTTCATGCAAGTCTGATCAAATACTGCCAGCTCAAAGTCGGTCCCTGACTACTGAAAATAACACACACCGCTTTGCTATCTATCCCCCTGCCCTGCTTTATGTCTCTTCAAAACACTAATTTCTTAACATTATTTATGTTGTGATTATTTTAATAATCTACACATCCCAACAAATGTAAGCATTAGGGCATGCTTTATTGATTGAAGTAATCTTGTCACTTCAGACATAGTAGGTGGACCATCATTACCTGCCCATGGAAAAGTTCACGTAAAATAGCCAACATAGCACCAACCAGTTCAAATGCTGAGCACAGATTCATGAAGCCTCTGTATCTCAATTCCATATTTCCAGGACATAGAAGTAAATGGCTAAATTCATCCTGATCCCATCAGTTATACATCCTATCAACCCCGGTGAAAGGGTGATAATACAGGCCCCATAGTACACACTTATGGGTATGGGAGAATAATTTCAGAAAAAAAGGAGTAGGCAGCAAAATTAAATAACTTGTCTTCACTTTCATCTATTCAACAAATATTTATTGAGTACTGACAGTGTGCCAAGAATCTAGAAAGTAGGATACAACAGAAACTTGGCAAACAAAAACCATTTTCTTATAAATTTTTTAGTGAAGGGAGCTCCAAGTATATATGTCACTGTAACCCATGATCCATGGATAAAAGAATCAGACAGAGTTAATAAAATTCAGTTATTTTCTTATGCTGCATGCTGTACATATTTAAGTATATTAATTATAATAGGAATACTTATGAATTCTCATTCTACTCCCTCATGAAGCAAATATTGAATCATTCTCACACTGGTCTTGGTTATAAACTTATAGATGTATTCTTATTGAAAATTTTGGTTTTCTACATGTTATATATTCATAACTTATAAATATGAATATTTATTTCAAAAAGAATACAACTTTTTAGTGTTGGCATACATGCATTTGACTCTTCGTCATAACCACTACTACAATCTACGTCTATCCACTCTTTTACCTTCAGCACATTACTCAGCTATAAAATAAACAGATTGGAAAAAATAAACAGGTTGGATTAAATGTTCAGAAAGCCTCTTTCTGAGCTGTACAGATTTTCAAATCAGTACAATAGCCACTTGAAACAGATCACTCCATTTTATAAAATGTGCACACATGGTATACCATTTTCACTTTATGAAGAGGTCTCACTGACTCCAAATAATCTGAACAGTAGAGACTGTGATTTCGAGGGCAGATAATTGGGGACAGGAAAGTAGGTAACTAGAGAACAGTGTTTTCTAGATAGTTCAGTTATGACCAATTAAAAATTTAGCATTCTAGAAATTAAAGTGTCAAAATCCCTTTAAATATGTAGACATACGCTGTTCTACCAGGGGTTAAATTCTTTGCTCCTATATGGTGTTTGTGTTTTGTGTTGCTCAGCTCAATTTGTTGACACTGGATTTGAATGCTTTAGAATTTTCACTCTCAAATACATTACAGCCCATAGCTCCCCATTGCTCTACAGTGATTGTCCTCAGACCTGAGCATGAATAAGGATTACCTATAGAGCTTGTTAAAACACGTTTTTGCTGGCCTCATCCCAGGTTTTTGATCTGCTAGGTCTTCAGTGAGGCCCAAGAACTTACATTATTGGTGAGTTCCCTGGTTGATGCTCATGCTACTGGTCCCGGGACTACATTTTGACAACCATGGTCCCATACTACTTCTGCATTTATATTATTTGCCAAGCCCTAAAGACATACACGTTTATGATCCATTGTAGCACATATGCCAAAAAAGTATATGCTATAATTCTAACACATTTTTAACATTTAATGAGAATCCCCACCTGACCTATGCTATGATTAATACACAAGATGTTCTTCAAAATTGGTTGGCCAGGACTTTTATGTGACTGTCTTACTTAGGACCATAGAACCAAACTACACACTAGAAGTCTAATGTGAAATTGCTTCTAAAAGGAATAGATAGTCCCATAGTGTTAGAAAAATATATAGTGGGATGCAAAAAACCGTGTTTATCACTTGTATCTTCAGACCCTGATAGTGAATTCATCTTCAAGTAATAACATAGGTAGTATTGGCAATTTTTGATGTTATTTATCACTGTAATTATACATATATATAATTGTGTGTGTGTGTGTATATATATATATGCATATATATATGTTTATCACTTTAGTGGACAGATATGAATATATATATATCATAGACAGAGAGATTGAATATATATAAATACACTCTCTATCCACTAGAGTGATTTCCATAGTAGACACATTATTTTTTTTTCTTATTTCTTTCCCTTATCTTGCCTGAAGAATCACTACTGATTGCTTTTTTCAGCATCTACTTGTTCTTCAAGACTCTGAAATGGCCTGCCTCCCGACTTGAACTCTGGGAGAATCTTACCTGCAGTTGTGACATGGAATGTACTGTATTACAGGTGTGACATGAGAGGACAACCACTAGTATTTGTTTGGAACGTAGTATTGTTTCCAAGAGAAAAGGCATTTGACAGATAAAGCAACCTATGTTGCCAGGGAATTAATGGATTTCTGTGGCCAAAGACCTATAACCTTTTTTTCTTCATGCTCTGTCTATAAGATGTTTGTTTATTCACAAAACAATTGATATGTGGAAAATGTCAAAGCAATATTAAGTGTCCAAATGAATTTATGCTAATCATATTATTGATAAGTATCTAAATTCCATGTACGTTAATTGGATCTTTGTTTTGTAGGTTTAAAAGTCTTTCATAATACTTCATTTAAATGATTTACTGTTAAATCATTAGAAATAATCAGCATCAGGGGCACCTGGGTGGCTTAGTCTGTTAAGCGTTTGACTCCTGATTTCAGCTCAGGTCATGATCTCACAGTTCATGGGATCCAAGCCCACATCAAGCCTGGTGCTGACAGAGCAAAGCCTCCTTGGGATTCTATCTCTCCCTCTCTCTGCCTCTCCCCCGCTTGTGCACATGCACATACACACACTGACTGACTCTCTCTCATTCTCTCTCAAAATAAACTTTTTTAAAATAAGAAATAATCAGCATCAGATTACAGGGATTTAAATGGCTAAAGATCATTATTTACCTAAAGAAGCTAGCAAATTGCATTTTTAATTCCCATAGTTACTTTACAAATAATTTGGTTGATTTTGCTTGTTTTCTTTTGTTTTTTTCCATTGTGTCCCTCAGTCTTAGGGCACAGTCCCAGGAACTAAGCTGAGAGTTGGTGCCGCTTGTGGAAAAACTGGGGAATATAAAGGAAGGAGAAAACTACATCTTGGTCTCTGCCTTTAACTCTCAGAGAGCAAGTGGAGGTGATTCATTAAGACAAACATTCTTCAAGGAAACTCCACCCTGATTCCTTTGCCTGGAGCATGTTCACTTCACCCCTTTTTGCCTGAGTAATATCTATACATTCTTTTTCTCCACGTTCAGTCAGCACAACTCCTAATTAGGTCAAACCTCCAATCATATCCTCTCCTAGCACCCCTAAGTTTGTCTTTATTGCACTTATTCCACTAGTATATATTATTATATTATCTAATTAATGCCTCCACCAACCCCATAGAGTACATTCCTTATAGACAATAGTGGGTTTTTGTTCACCAACACATTCCTGATAGTAATGCCATGCCTGACATCCAGTAAGGTATTAAATCTATGTATCTATGTTAATATCTATACTTGTGTCTGTTATATACGTATGTATGTGTCAAATAGCTGATTATATGAAAATATCTTTTCTCTTAGTCTACCATGCAGATTGAAATTTCCAAAACTATAATGATGTATTATACAAAAGAATAAGGACTTGTTCATTTGTGCACAGCTAATATATGAAATATTATCTAGAAGCTTTTCCTGTTTATATGGGCAACTTATTAGGTCCTATAGGTCGAGGTGGCTCACTAGATTAAATTTAGTTGAATGGTTGGTGACAGAGTCTGGCATTGCCCATCAAAGAACACTGAAATGTGGCCCGAGCTGAGAGTCCAGGAGAGCACCATGACAGTGAAGGGCAAAGCTGACCATCTGATCTGGTAGAGAGAGCTCTGAAATAATGGGAAGGGCTGCCTGCCAGAGGAGCTTGGCTAAGCCCAGCTCTAAGGGATGCATACTTGTCTCAACCGTTTTTGTTGTTAGCAGGACACTAAGTATTCAAGACTAATATAACACCTTAAAAAGGAAAATGAATGTGATAGGACTTCTGGCCCCCATTACAAAACCCTTAGCAACTTGTATCATTTGATTACAGTCATCTGCAATTTTTGTGTACATTAAGTAGCCACTCACCCAGATAAAGAAGAAACTGTAAGTTCATGATTTCCTTCTTCAACAAACAATAGAATAGCTTGGTCTTGAGAAGTTTGGAAGGATTGCTGGATCTTACTTGTGGTCTGCATAAGAATAAACATGGTACTATTTTTTTATTAGTAGTCTAATACTGTACAAGTAAAGACTTACTTGAATATTATGGTATAATGCCTTTAGTAGGTCAGATATCTAGAAAAGTATGTGCGTTTATAATATAACACTAAAAAGGGTGTATTTTAACCCTTTTAACCATAAAAAGCTGCTTAAATGCCTATAATTATTTCCCTATTTACTGTTTCAATAAGTTTTCAAAAAAAAAAAAACTCCATAAAACTACACTGTATTCCTTGATATGTTTAGAGTAATATACATTTTGTTTTCTTTTATTTGTGTTTCATTATTTTTTACATGTTTGTTTATTTTTGAGAGGTGGGGGAATGGCAGGGAGAGAGGGAGACACAGAATCGGAAGCAGGCTCCAGGATCTGAACTGTCAGCACAGAGCCTGACACGGGGCTTAAACTCACAGACTGCAAGATCATGACCTGAGCCAAAGTCAGATGTTTAACTGACTAAGCCTCCCAGCCCCCCATGTTTTATTATTTTAAAATAACAAATAAGTGAATCTGTCCACCATTTTATGTGTTTAGCATAATTATATGTTTGATTGCTTTGTTGTGGTAAGTTAACCAAGGATGACAAGACACTGCCAGAAATTAATGAAGCCTTCTTAAGTACTAAATTAGGACTTTGACTTCAGTTTGATAATAATGTTCAACTATACCTTGGTATAACCTGTTTAGGAGTTTACTTCTATTAATTTGACCTCCCTATTTTTAAAAAGTCTTATTCCATGGAGTAATTTAAATCAGGCAGAATTTCAAAGAAATAGAGACTTGGATCTCAAATCTATTAAAAATATTTTGATATCAAGGCACCATCAATAGCTGTGGCTTCTAGGGCTTTGCACATCTCATGGTTATCTTAAAACTTTCTTAACCGTCTCTTTGAAAGTCAGTAATGCTGAGCAGCATTCTCGGCAACAGTGCTCTCTTTTGCTGCCTCTAAGTCTCACATTCTGAGCTCCCAGATTCTTCGTCTAAGCCCTCCCAAAGCAGTCCTGCAAGTGTGCACTTCCTGCAAGTTCAGACTGGACCGTGCTTTAAAGCCTGATACACCTGCAGATGAAACTAAAATCATCACTTGGTAAAGTTACCTTAGTAATTTCCCTTGGTTTAGACAGCTTCTCTGGAGGCATGGAAGCTGCTGGGTGGAATGCCCAGCAAATAACTGCAATTATTCTGGAAGCTTTACCGTGTGAATATTTAATAGTATAAACAGAGTTGTTACATGACCTCCCTTTCACTCAATTAATAAACATCAAATATTCCTATCTAGTTTTATAATTGTAAGTTTACCAATATATTTTTGCAAAATTTCACATATCACCCACTGGATAAACTTATCCTGATAAGGTAATCCCCCAAAACCTCCAAACTCATCCAGTATAAAGCTGGTGTTAGCTTCAAGACCGAGAAGAAACCTGAGAGAAGAAAATTGATTTTTCAGATATTGATGGGAGACTTGGGAGGTTAGCTTAAGAAGCCCTCAGCAGAGTGATTATGACTCCCTTTGTAGCTTCTCCTTCCTCACGATACCTTTGTTGTTTTGTGAAGAATCCCTAACTATCAAATCTTTGTTGACTAAATTCCTACTAAACAAATTACGGTTTAAATAAACATTATGTGTTACTGCTGCTGAAATGTACTGTGTTAACAAATAGTGACACTTCACTCAAGTAATGTAGCAACATAGATATATTTTAAAATAATTAGACCTCATAGAAATTGTGCCTAGAGAAGCGCAAACAAGAAAAAAATTTCCCATTTGTTAATAAGAGTGAATATAAAATGTAATAGTCAATACTTTTATAAAATAAAATGCATCGTTTTATTCTGATGGTAAAATAAACACCGAAGGACCTGAGAGATGACTCTAGAAAGACAAGGGTAATCACTAATAAGAGCACTCATGGCCATGTTAAAATAAAGAATTTGGGGATATGTATCTTGAAATGTTAACTGGAATTGGTATCGATGAAAGAGACACTAAAGATAAGAGAATCTGTTAGAAGGTTGCTCTGCGTTCCAAAAGAAAGATGGTGAGTCAGGACCAGGGCAGTAGCAGGGACCAGGATGCAAAGAGGGAAAAATGGGAAGATTTCATCTATAGATTCACACATGTGTACTAGAAAATTGGCACGGGGGGGGGGGGGGGGGGGGACAGAGGGAAAAGTGGGGAATGACAGAAACAAAAGGAAGAGAGAGAAACCAAGGATGACTGTGAAGTTTGCAAGGGACCTACTTTAATAGCCATCCTGTCAATGCATATAGTTCATATGCATCCAAGCCAATTATTTTTATTCTGTGTGAAGTTGATTTCATGTAGTAGAAAAGTTTCCAAAACATGTCTCAGTGACTCAGGTGATATTAGACATCAGAACATCTAATAAAATGAGGCAAATACTAAGAACGTGTTACAGTTTCTGGGATAGAGACCATTTCAATCTTCTAATTAGGAATACAGCTGAGGGTGTCCTGTTTTAAATGGACCCCATTTATTATTGTAGGCCTTTAAATGAGTCCTGTTTTAGTCCTGACATTTTAGCAAGAAGCTGGATGAAAACTCAGTTAATTGGTTCATTCTGCAATGGGAACATGGCTACCAGTTAGAATACAGGTTCTGAACGTGTTGAGTTCATGTACACGGCAGGTGGAAAAAGGGCCTCCGAGGTGTTCTCTAGCTTACCTCTTGTGAGAATTATATATAAAAGAGTTAGGCCTCAAACCATAGCTTCTGGCATGAATAAATTTATTTGTATTTAATACGAAGTGAAAATCACCTAACTGGTCAGTGTTTGTTTCTTTGTTTTGGCTAACACATTCAAGAATCAATAAACAGGATTGACAGAATAAGGGAGAAAGGCAGTATTGCAGTGCAAATTCTGTACTCCGACCAACCTAAATTCAGACTCTGGCTCTGCTGTTTATCACCAACCCGACCATGAAGAAATTACTTATTTCTCTAAGGTCCACTAACCTCCAAAATAGAGATGATAATAATAAAATAATAATAATGTCTACCTTGAAGGGTAGCTGTGAAATTTAAATACAAAAGGGAATGTAAAATACTAATAGGCCTAGAACTTAGTACATCATCAAAAATGGTTAGCTGTTTTCATATAAAATAGTATTTTACATGGTACAAAGGTAAAAATCATGAGACGTTGAAAGCAACAAATACAAAAACTGCCAAAAACAGGTTAGCAACATTTTGAAATCTTTTTTTTTCTTAGCCACCTTGTCTTTATGTTAAGTATAAAAATAACCCTAATTTGGGGCACCTCTGTGGCTCAATCAGTTAAGTGTCCAACTCTTGATCAGCTCAGGTTGTGATCTCACAGTTTAGGAGTCCAAGACATACGAGGGGCTCTGCGCTGGCAGTGTGGTGGCTGCTTGGGATTCTCTCCATCTCTCTCCCACCCCCCACTCTCACTTGCTCACTCACTCTTTCAAAATAAATAAACTTAAAAAAAATAAAGTCAAGATAAGCCCAATTCTCCACCTCTTCCTATATCCACATCCTTTGTTCTGTAACTTTGCAGCTCCTTCCTTCAGAAGGTAGTCACTTCAGCCAGAAGAAGAAAGCAGAAGTGACTATGTGCTAGTTCTAAGCCTAGACCTTAATAATCATGCATACTTCCTCATGCTGTTTCTTGAAAAAGAACAAGCCCAAACTGGTCTGTTGGAGGATGAAAGATCATATGGATCGGAGAGCAGAGAACCCAACTGAGAAAATCCTAGACAAACCTGCTACCAGTTGATTTCCTGCTGACCACAGACACAGTGGAAATTGGCACAGCTCAGCCAGGTAAGCAAAAACACCAAACCATGGCCTTGTGAGCAAAAGTAAGTATTTATTGTTGTGTGTCAATAGGATTTTGCTTGGTTGTTACACACCACTATTGTGGCAATAGATTATTACTGATACTCTCTGAAATTAAGAAACTGAATGCATCTTTGATAAAAGGAGTAGGGAAAAAATGTCTGTGAATACTTAAAAACCATGAAAGAGAGGTGCCTGAATGGCTTTGTGGGTTAAGCATCTGACTCTTGATTTTGGTCCAGATCACAATCTCATGGTTTGTGGGATTGAGCCCCACATTGGGCTTTATACTGATAACATGGAGCCTGCTTGGGATTCTCTCTTCCTCTGTCTTCCCCTCCCCTACTCACACACATGATCACTTGCTTGCTCTCTCTTTTGCTCTCTCTCAAAAGAAATAAACTTAAATAAAATATGAAAAAAAATCAAGACATAGTAATTTAAGTTACCATTTCAGGACTTACTAAATGCCAGATAGTATGCTAAATAATACATGGATATGTAAATATATAGTACATACACACACAAACACGTAATTTCATTGAATTCTTATGAGAAGCCTTTGAAGAGACAAATCAGAAGAAATCAAAGCTGAAAGAATTTAAGTAACTTATTCAAGCTTTCACTGTAAATCCTGGTCAGGTTTTTCTGACTCCAAAAATGTATTTCAATACCTTTGTGATATTGTCTTCCAGTATAGATTTATTCATAACTCACAAAGCTTCTGCATTTGTTGACAAGAGCTTGATTAATAAATAGCTTTATCAATGACTTGGAGATGAACTTTCTTAGGTAATCATAAATTATTACCCCAAACTGTTTTGGACTCCAATTACTAAAAACCAGGAATCATAATCAGTAATCTAAGTGCAAATAAGGCAAAGCACTTTCTAGTAAAGATACATCCTTTTTTATAGGTAGCAAAGTAATAAATTCTAAAGAATTTCAAAGCACACAGACAATTTGAGGGCAATTGAGAACAAACTGATTTAAGCATTAGGCTGAAAGGGAATGGGACAAATCACATGAAGGCATATTTAATTGTCCTGCTTTCAGAGCTTTCTGAGAACAATTTCTGTTTTCTAAAGGCCTCAATACATAAGATAATTTTGGAAAAATTATTAGAAGAGAAGCAAACAATATGAATAGTTGCAAAGAAAAACAGAATGAACCTCCTTTTCGAAACAATTATCTTCAAATTTTATGGACAGAGGAATATTACTATACTTACTATACAGTGATCCCAGGAGAATTAGGGTATCCAATTTAAAGAAAAATTGTCACCAGGTTTACCGAATGAAATGTCTTTGTGCTGCTTATCCCCAAAGGAAAGGAAAACTCTGCTTTTCTGTTCTAGAAGCTGCCAGTCATGCAGCAGTGAACATGAGCTATCAGACGAGTTCACTTTTCTTTCAGCTCTAATCTCTTTTCACAGTGACAAATGAATCACAGAAATCAATCTCAACTCTGACTCCAAAAAAATCTTCTGTGGGATTTTTATTTGAAGAGAGTAAAGACAGGTGACCTAAAATTTCACATTAGGAGGCAGACAAGATGAGTGTGAGGCTAAACAGGGCATGAGGAGTGCACTGGAAGGGCCTGTCATGTTGGAGAGGGCTCAGAGTCTGGTGTAGAGCAGACTGGCTCCATATCCTGTCCCATGGCCTCTTGGCTGTGATCGTGGGTAAATTAGTCAACCTCTGTAGGATTTAGGGTCCTCATTTACAAAAAGAGAAGATGACAATATCTACACAGCATGACTATCATGAGTATCAAACAACATATTTAGACTTTTCCTTCACAGTCTAATAAAAGCATTAATCAGAAATCAAGATAGGTATTAATTAATCCCCCAATCATTTTATACTATATTACTCAGTGCTATAAAAATGTTTTTCCATCCCTAATTAAATGAGTATTACTGAAAAGCATTGCTTTTTATTTCTTTTTTAATGTACTCTACAGTTCTGAATACTTTGAAGACACTCTGCCCATAGAAAGAACTCAGTAAAGGTAGTGGATAACTCTTGAGCTACATAGTATTAAAAACAGAGTGAGATGTTGCTAATCTATCTATTTATGTGGATTTGGAAGGCACATATCAAAGACACAACAAAAGAAAACATTACTGATGCTATTTCTGCTCACTAATAAAGTTCTACATTTATCTCCATGGTTCTTTCTCCTGAACCAGGGCCTCATGAACAATCTTAATGCATACCATTTGTTTCCCAGTCCTTAGTATGAATTAGTTAGGTAATACTGAATACCTCAATGGAGCTTCTGCTGAATACTCTGGTCTACTTATTAACAACAATTACTGTCAGGATAAGAAACCACGTAGTGGTTGCTGAGCTCCCGTTGCTACTCATTAGAATATTCTGGAGCCAGGAGCAATACAGGAAGAAAGGGGTTTATTAAGGTTCATTTTTTATGCTAAACAAAGTTTCCATTACCAGCACATTTTGAGGTATTTCAGCTTATACTGAATTAGTTGCCTTTTAAAAGTTACCTATATTTAATGGCATTAAATGACAGCAATGGTTGAAGGAATCCTTGCTGTTACAGAACCGCTGATGAATGGCTGAATCTTGATTTAAATAAAATACAATGTAAACATTCCCTTAAAGCTAAATTTTAATGGGCTGTTTTTAAAGGTAAATAACTATAAACATGGAAGCTACTATTTTGTCCTTAGTCCCATGGAATCATCACAATGTTAAGCTTTGCTTCTGGTTTCTTTCAGTTAATTTTTTCAGTCTTAGCAGAGAAGTCATTATGCTTGTGTGTGCATGCGCTTGCGTGTTCTGTGTGTACAATCTTCACATGATTTGAATCTGTTCCATAATTTTAGTTTTGAAATCCACTACTTAGCCACCTTTGTATATCCAAGATTTTCTTATAATTTGAAAAGGAAGAAAAGTGAAAATGCAAGGAAAAAATATATACTGAGTAAAAACATATGGTCAAGCCTTCCCCTCCATATACAGTACAAAGAAAATTTTTGATTTTTAAGATACAGACATTAAAGATAAGGTGAGCATATAATTAGAGTTATTTGTCAAGCCCAAGGAATTGTTTTTATTTTAAACCTTGGAAAAAAATTATCTGTATATCCTAAAATATAGAGACCTTAGTTTATTAATACAGCACCATCTTCTGGCAAATATTAAGAAGAGCAGTTGGTGTTGTAACAAAACAGTATTGAAATCATTTAAGGAATTTAATGAAAAATTGATCCATTGTAACAAATGTCTAGAATTGCATTCTACAGGGCTTTCTTAACATTTTTTTGTTATATCAATTTACTACTTGTTAACCTTGACTTCTGACCTTTTCCAAGAAGTTTAAAGTTATTGTCAATTTGCTACAAAATAATATAAATTTCATGAAGTCAAATTTTAATATGAAATTATACATCCTATATACCTTGTGTATTTAATATGTAATATTATATTTAACATATTTTGTATATAATATAAAATACATGTAAATATATAACACAAAATATACTCAAGAAATCATTTAAAAAAGCAGTTATTATATATCCCAAAATTCTACATTTTTATGACCTAAAATATACAAACAGGCCAGCATTAACAGGAATCAAAAAGTAGGACATCAAAAATGGACTGCTTTTCTAAATACATCATACCAAAAATTTAAATGGAAAGAAAAAGCTGAAAAAAATTTCTTAATGTATGAAAGAAAAAGAGCCAATAACTCTAAAATATAGTCATCATCAATAATAAATGCTAACCTCCTTCATATGTCAATAGTTCTAATGAATCAGTAAGAAAAACACAGCAATCAAAATAGCAAACTGAGATTAATAGAAGATGGAGGAACAGCATAGAGACCTTGAGCTTGTTTAGAACTGAAAGGCAGCTAAGTCAGCACCAAACCATTTTGCACACCCAGAAAATCAGCACCAAACCATTTTGCACACCCAGAAAATTGATCTGAGAATTAAAGCAACAATCTGTATAACTTAAGTCACAGAACTCAGCAGGTACTTGGTGTGGAAAGGTGAACTAGGGGAAAGAAAAGCCACAGAGCAGAGAGCTGCTTTGGCAGAGAGAGAGGACAGAGAGAGAGAGAAAAGGGGAGAGTGTGGTATATCAGGATAGTGCAAGAAAAGCACTTCCCCTAAAAGTAGCTGGAATGGAAAGAAAGAGAAAGAGTGAAAACACTCACTAGAGATCTAACAAGAAATCTGTTCCCCAAAACCACTAACAGGGAGAAAGAGAGGGTTTCAGTACCATCAGGATTTTATAAACAGTAGAGCACAGAGTCTGAAGTTCCAAGCCCAGTGCCTGGCAGTGCTCTGGTGAAGAAGCAGGGTGAATCCCCAGGAGCAGGCAGCCCAGCCTGAGGGGTTCATGTGTCACAGTTCCCCTGCTTGGAGTGAATTTGGTAGAAGCCATACAGACCCCCATGGGCAAAGGTCCCAGTGCACCCCGGAGAGCAACAATGTTCACTGTTATTAGGACAAAGAAGTTAAAGTGCAACAAAAAGTGGCACCAGCTGTGTGGTGTGATTTGCCACAATCTGAGTCTCCACCACTGTGCAATCCCCTGAACATTTTCTGGGACAAGCCTGCACTGGCCATTGCTCATTGAGACCCTTCCCCAGAAAGTTGGCATGGGACCAAACCGTAGGGGGGTCTCTTAAGTATGTGGTTTTGAAATACAACCCCACCTGAAAGAAAACTCTGGAGGCAGGTACTTCTGAGAAGGCAGACAGCTCGGACACAGAGAGTGTAGAGGTGCGGAGTGGATGGAGGCCTGAGACAAAGTTAGGGGTGCTTGATTGTGGGTCAGTGAGAACACAAATTACTCCACAAGAGACTAGAAAGCTGGATGAAGCCATTTCCACCTCTCTACAGCACAAGCGCATGCTCCCAGGCACAGTGATCCACCCCAGTAAGCTAAGCAGTGCCACCTAGTGGAGAACGGAGCTGTACACCAAGCCCTGCCCAACTGCACCCTCCAAGCTCATCTCCCAGATCAGCACAAATTACTCCACCTGATTAGGGTTACAGACTATAGAGTGCTTTATAGTTTCAGTTCCAGAGGAAACTGGATATAACTTCATTCAGCTTAAATTCCGTTTGCTGGTTCATTTATTCATTTTCTTTGTCCCTGTGTTTGCTTAAATTGTTTTCTTTTTCTTTCTTTTTCTTGGATTCAAAAAGAGAAAATTTTATTTTTTTAATTTATTTTTTATTTAAAAATTTTCCATTTCATTTTCCTTATTTTATTGTATTCTATTTTATTATATACTCTTTTAATTTTTAAGTTTTTCTTACCTTCTTTTCTTTCCTTTCCCTATTGTCTCTATTCTATCAAAGCTTCTTCCAACAAGCAGACCAAAACACACCTTCCCTTATTTGACTCTTTGTTTTGTTTTTAATTTTTAATTTTTGTGTTATATTTTATTAATTTTTTTTCCTCCAAAATGACAAAACAAAGAAATTCACTCCAAAAGAAAGAACAGGAATAAATGACAGACTGGGACTTAATCAACACAGATATAAGTAAGATGTCTGAACTAGAATTTAGAACCACAACAATAAGAATACAAGCTAGAGTTGAAAAAAGCATAGAAGACACCAAAGAATCCCTTTTTTTAGAGATTAAAAAAAATCTAGGCAGGCCAAAATTAAATATAATATAGCCAAGATGTATTCTCAGGTGGAGGCCACAATGGCAAGGAGAGACTAAGTAGAGCAGTAAATAAGGAAAGTTTTATGAAAGAAGCAGGGGGGGAAAAGTCCTTAACTGAGAAGGGAAGACAGATCAGTTTCCACAGATGTATCCATGGAAACTTGGTGGGCCAGAAAGGAGTTGTAGGATATATTCAATGTGCTGATTCAGAAAAATATGCAGCCAAGAATTCTTTATCCAGCAAGGCTATCATTAAACATAGAAGAAGAGGCACCTGGGTGGCTCAATTGGCTAAGCAGCCAACTTCAGCTCAGTTCATGATCTCAGGATTCATGAGTTTGAGCCCCACGTTGGGCTCTGTGCTCACAGCTCAGAGCCTGGGGCCTGCTTTAGATTCTGTGTCTCCCTCTCTCTCTGACCCTCTCCTGCTCATGCTCTGTCTCTCTGTCTTTCAAAAATAAATAAACGTTAAAAATATTTTTTAAATAAAAATAAAAATAGGAGAGAATAGGGCACCTGCATGGTTCAGTCAATTAAGCATCCAACTTCAGTTCAGGTCATGATCTCGCAGTTCGTGGGTTTGGGCCCCATATTGGACTCTGTACTGACAGCTTGGAGCCTGGAGCCTGGTTCAGATTCTGTGTTTCCCTCTCCCTCATTTCCTTCCCCATTCATTCTCTGTCTCTGTCTCTCAAAAAAAAAATAAATAAATAAATAAACAAACAAACAAATAAATAAATGTTAAGCAAAATTTAAAAAAAAATAGGAAACACTTTTTCCCAAACAAAAATCAAAGGATTTCATTATCAGTAAACTAGCTGTGCAAGAAATTTTAATGGGGACTCTAAGTGGAGAAAGGACCAAAAAAAAAAAAAAAAAAAAAAAAAAAAAAGATTGAAAGCAATAAAGACTAGAAATGACCAGAGATCACCAGAAACACCAACTCTATAAGCAACACAGTGGCACTAAATTCATATTTTTCTGTACTCACTCTAAATGTCAATGGATGAACACTCCAATCAAAAGACATGGGGTATCAGAATGGATACGACACTAGGACTCATCTATATACTGCTTACAAGAGACTCAGATTAGACTTAAAGATGCCTGCAGATGGGTAATGTAATTGTACACGGTGGAACCATCTACCATGCTAATGGTCATCAAAAGAAAGCTGGAGTAGCCGTACTTCTATCAGACAAACTAGATTAAAAAATAAAGACTGTAACGAGGTGCAAAAGGGCATTATATCATACTTAAGGATTCTATCCACCAAGAAGATCTAAAATTGTAAATATTTATGCTCCCAACGTAAGGCACCCAAATATATAAGCCAATTAATCACAAATGTAAAGAAACTAATTGATAATAATACCATAATAATAGGGGACATCACCACCCCACTTACAGCAATGGACAGATCATGTAAGCAGAAAATCAATAAGGAAACAATAGCTTTGAATGACACACTGGACCAGATGGACTTAATAGATATATTCAGAACATTCTATCCTAAAGCAGAAGAATACACATTCTTCTCAAGTGCACATGGAAAATTCTCCAGAATAGATCACATACTGGGACACAAATCAGCCCTCAACAAGTACAAAAAGATCAAGATCATACCGTGCATATTTTCAGACCACAACGCTATGAAACTTGAAATGAACCATAAGAAAATTGGAAAGACTATGACTACTTGGAGATTAAAGAACATCCTACTAAAGAATGAATAGGTTAACCAAGAAATTAAAGGGAAATTAGAAAGTACATGGAAGCCAATAAAAATGAAAACATGACAGTCCAAAACCTCTGGGATGTAGCAAAGGCAATCACAAGAGGGAAGTATATAGCCATCCAGGCCTTCCTAAAGAATGAAGAAATTTCTCAAGTACACAACCTGAACTTAGACCTAAAAGAGCTGGAAAAAGAACAGCAAATAAAGCCCAAACCCAGGAGAAAAAGGGAAATAATAAAGATCAGGGCAGAAATCAATGATATCAAAATCAAACAAAACAGTAGAACAGAAAAATGAGATCAGAGGCTGGTTCTTTGAAGGAACTAACAAAATTGATAAACCCCCAGCCAGACTAATCAAAAAGAAAAAGGAAAGGACCCAAATTAAAAAAAAATCACAAATTAAAGAGGAGAGATCACAACCAACACTGCAGAAATACAAAAAATAATAAGAGAATATTATGAGTTATTATATGCCAGTGACGAGCAATCTGGAAAAAATAAAAAAATTCCTAGAAACATATAAACTACCAAAACTAAAACAGGAAGAATTGGAAAATTTGACCCATTTGAAGAAATAAACCCATAACTAGTAAAGAAATTAAATCAATAATCAAAAATCTCCAAACAAACAAGAGTCTAGGGCCAGGTGGCTTTCCAGGAGAATTCTACCAGCATTTAAAGAAGAGTTAACACCTATTCTTTTTGAAATGGAAAAAGAACACTTCCAAACACATTCTGTAAGGCCAGCATTACCTTAATTCCAAAACCACAAAATGACCCCACTAAAAAAGCAAACTTCAGACCAATTTCCCTAATGAACATGGATGTAAAAATTCTCAACAAGATAGTAGCAAACTGGATTCAAAAATACATTAAAATAATTATTCTCCATGATCAAATGTGATTTATTCCTGGGATACAGGGCTGGTTCAATATCTGCAAATCAATCATTTTGATACATCACATTAATAAAACAAAAGGTAAGAACCACATAATCCTCTCAATAGATGCAAAAAAAAAAAAAAGCATTTGACAAAATACAGCATCCTTTCTTTAGCCCTCAAGTAGGGATAGAAGGAACATAACTCAACATTATAATGGCTGTATATGAAAGACCCACAGCTAATATCATCCTCAGTGGGGGAAAAACAGAGCTTTCCTCCTAAGGTTAGGAACACAACAGGAATGTCCACTCTCACCACTGTTATTCAACATAGTGTTGGAAGTCCTAGCTTGAGCAATCAGACAACAAAAAGAAATAAAACGCGTCCAAATTGTCAAGGAGGAAGTTAAATTTTCAGTTTTCACAGAAGATATAATACTCTATGTGGAAAACACAAAGGACACCACAAAAAAATGGCTAGAACTGAGATATGAATTCAGCAAAGCAGCAGGATATAAAACCAACATACAGAAATCAACTGCATTTCTATACACCTATAATGAAGCAGCAGAAAGAGAAATCAAGGAATCGATTCCATTTACAATTTACCAAAAGTGATTAAATGAGTAGGAATAAATCAGCCAAATAGCTGAAACATTTATACATTGAAAACTAAGAAAGCTGAGTTAAAAAATTGAGGAAGACACACAAAAATGGAAAAACATCCCACATCCATGGATTGGAAAGACAAATATTGTTAAAATGTTGATACCATCAATAGCAATCTATGTATTCAATGTCTCTGAAGGCAAAGGAAATAAAAGTAAAACCGAACTATTAAGACTTCATCAAGATAAAAAGCTTCTGCACAGGCAAGGAAACAATTGACAAAACTAAAACACAACTGACAGAATGGGGGAAGATATTTGCAAATTGCATATCAGATAAAGGGTTAGTATCCAAAATCTATAAAGAACTTCTCAAACTCAACACCCAAAGAAAAATAATCCAGTGAAAAAATGGGCAGAAGACATAAATACACTCTTTTTCAAAGAAGACATGGATATGACTAATAGGCACATGAAAGCTGTTCATTATTATGCATTAGCACAGAATTACAAATCAAAACCACAATGAGATACCACCTTTCACCTGTCAGAATGGCTAAAATGAACAACTCAGGAAACAACAGATATCAATGAGGATGTGGAGAGAAGGGAAACTTTCTGCACTGCTGGTGGGAATAAAACTGGTGCAGCCACTCTGGAAAACAGTATGGAAGTTCCTCAAACATTAAAAATAGAACTACTCTATGACCCACCAATTACACTAGTAGGTATTTATCCGAAGGATACGTAAGTGCTGATTTGAAGGGGTACATGCACCCCCAATGTTTATAGCAGCACTATTGACAATAGTGAAAGTATGGAAAGAGCCCAAATGTCCATCAAAGGATGAGTGGATAAGGAAAATGTGGTGTGTGTGTGTGTACACACACACACACACACACACACACAATGGACTATTACTTGTCAATCAAAAAAATGAAATCTTGTTGCCATTTGCAACAACATGGATGGAACTAAGTATATTATGCTAAGAAAAATAAGTCTGAGAAAGACAAATATCATATGATTTCACTCATATGTGGAATTTAAGAAAAAAAACAGATGAACTCAGAGGAAGGGAAGCAAAGATAAGATAGAAACAGAGACAAACCATAAGAGACTCTTAAATACAGAGAACAAACTGAGGGTTTCTTGTGGGGTGCTGGGTGGGGAATGGGCTAAACGGGTGATGGGCACTAAGGAAGGCACTGGTCGGATGAGCACAGAGTGTTATATGTAAGTGATGAATTGCTAAATTCTATTCTTGAAATCATTATTCACTATATGTTAACCAACTTGGATTTAAATTTTAAAAAGAAAACAATGAGATTAATAAAATTTTGTAAATACTATTGAATAAAAAACAAGTTAATTAAAACCAAAAACTACTTTTACCATCATACACAATGAACTATAAGCTAAAAACAACAAAGCAACAGTTTTTAGCTATAATTTGAGGGGGAAAAATTAAGGCTATGAATTCATTACTTTATGAGTATAAATTTATGCTGTATTTCTGAAGGTTTACTTTGCAATAAGCACCAAAGGTATTTTTAAACGTATATATCTCCCCAGGAAATAGCCAAGCATGTGGGAAATATGTAAAAAAGAAAACTTAAACATTTGACTTTTGTTAGTTTTGTTTCGTTAAACATACAGAATGTTGACACACTATATGTCTTAACATAGGAGATTTTAAAATATATTTTAATATATTTAATATATATAAACTGCAGTGTCTTTGTGTGATGATATCATGGTATTAATTAATGGAATGATATTCACAATATATGGTTCAGAAAAAAAATGAAAGTAAAAGAAAGTAATATGTATATTATGATCCCATGGAGAATGATGGATAGATATACATTGATTATTCACAAGTCCTCTCTGCATATTTAAATTATAAGTTTACCTTCATATTAAACCATATGTTCTATGTTTTAAATAGTGAATTTATTTATTATATATCTTTTATTAAACAATAAGTTACTATTTAGAACATAGAACTTCTGAAACTGACAAATTGTAATTCTTTACTTTTCAAGAACATAAAAAATGAGAAAAATCAGTAAATATTAAGAGCCCATGTTTTGTGGAGTTATACAAAACATAACTATACATACTGTAATTGAGAAATTAAGTTTACAAATCAAGAATGTAACAGGATAGATGAAAAGTACTGTAAGAGTGACTATATCAACAAAAAAGAACCTGAAGTATTGTTGAATTTAAACCAAGAAGAAGAAGAAGAGAAAGAAAGAAAGAAAGAAAGAAAGAAAGAAAGAAAGAAAGAAAGAAAGAAAGAAAAAGAGAAGAGATCATTCACTTTCACAACTGGGAAGGGCAGAAGTAGACCGATTTTAAGGATAACTGTAAAGAAAGATTTTAAAGCAGTTAAACCGTCACCTTGTTTCTGTCTGTGAGACATCTTCATTGTCTAATGTCAGCTTCTTCATGCAGTGGTAGCAGGAAATGTTTCTAAGCACCTTAGGGCTCATATCCATATAACCCCATTAAGAGAACTGCAATTTAAAAAACATTCTGACTGATGGGATTATGTTATGTCCACACCCTATAGTCCAGGATGTTGGTTAACATGATTGACACTTCTCATTGTAAAAAAAAAAAAAAAAAAAAAAAAAAGATTTTAACACGTATTAAAATAGTAAGGAAGACTTTATTCAGGAGTATTGTGACTGGTGTCAAGACCATCACAATAGAGGAGAGAGACTGGGTTCACTGTCTGCTGGGATTTATAATCAACAAGAGAGTCACTAGACAAAAAATTTCAAAGAGGAGAAGTCAAATGTAGAGGAATTCTTACGAAACCCACTTCACAGGTTTCTTGCTGAAGATCAGTTGAGATGATCAGATACCAAAGATTTGGGGGATTCTCAGTAAACTGACTTAGCAGCATTCTTGCTACAACCTCGACTAGGTAGGCTTGAAGATAGGGCCCAAGGATGAGACCTAGTTGACAAGTGGGCTCCAAGGAGCCTTGCTAAAATTTGTTCAAGAAGAAAGTCTTTATTACCACTAAACACAAATCTTTGAAAGAAGGAGGATATGGAACAGAATTTTATTTAAAACAATTAGTAATTATTTAAATAACATAATGCAACTCACTGGAAAATTACAAGAAGCCATTCCTGGAAAAGACTGCTTCAAGCCTAAAGGCATTTAAAGAGAAGATGAGGATGAAGTTGATATTGAAAATTAATCAATATTTTACAGGCAGAGATGAAAGTAGGGAGGACGACAGATAAAGAAGTCAGTGTGAACAAAGATAGGAAAGTAGAAGAAATTAGTTTATGTGAGAATAATTGCAACAGGTTAGCTGCTGTGTCACATTTGTCCAGGGAATTTATGGAGGAAAGACTGGAAAAGACAGTTTAAGATGGATTGTGGAGTATCATGAAATTCTGACACAAGAGTTTGAATTTGATCTGATTTCTCAAGCCAAGATACCCGTATCTCCAAGAAAATGTGGTGGTTCCACAGATGCTTAGATGCATGGGACTCATAACACATCCTCCCAGATAACAAAACTACCTCCAGGTTTAGAACAAAATGTCAGGCTATTTAATCAGGGAGTAGTTTCAGTTTTTTCAATATTACAAATATGATAGAATGTAGAAAAGAATGACAGGTTGAATTTTAAAAATTTAAAATAAGATTTGAGGATGGTTGCTAAATATTGCTCTCAGGATCTTCCAGCCCTCTTCCATTTGCCACTTCAGTAGAAATTCTTGAGAACCCTACTGCAGTCCATAGGAAACTTCCAAGGACATGAAAGGGCATGAAAGTGACATGAAAAAAGTGGTAATATGTAAAGATTAATATAGTAATGATGTATCACCTCTTTTTTTCTTATCTGTCACAATACAGGATAGAATAATGTTGATGATTACGAAGATACAACCATGAACCATCACAGACACTGTCCCCTTTCCACTCCAAGTCTTACATAGCAAAAGAAGCAACTACGTAATTAGTGAGCAATTCTCCATTCCCTCCAATTTCAACAAAAATTCACTTTCCCTTTCAAATGCAAAAAAAAAAAAATAGAGAAAGCTGATTATAAGAGTTGATTAAAAATCTAAACTCTTAGGTATGATTCTGATGCCATTGCTGTAAAAAGACAGTGTAGGGTTTAAAGAGGTACAATAAAAGGTAGCTAAAATCAAGAGTATGTAAAAATTTTCATATGATGTAATGGGATTCCTCAACCTCAAAAAAGTAAATTAGAAAGGGAACGTAATTGAATTCTATAAAATCGTGAAAATGACCCCTAGAAGTAATAGATTCTGTAACAAAATAGCATAATTGTTTTTACTGAAATTCATTCTATTTTGTGGTGATAATAACAAATATAAATATAATAAATATATATTCTATCATATATATAATACAATATTATAACATATAATAAATATATTAAAATAACTATAATAATTATTATTGTTATTATTTCAAATGAAGAAAATCAGGCTCAAAGCATTTTGGAATTATTCCATAATGAATGAATGACATAGCATCAGGTAATATAAAAGAAAATAGCACTTTATACTCCAGTAAATGAAGATAAGAGGTATTAGAGGCTAAAAATAAAGTATAAGTGAGTAAACACTTAAGGAGAACCAGACTCATGAACAATAGCTAGGTCATGAATAGCGAGTGTATGTTATAGGTTTTTGAAGTAAAAGGCTCAACCTTCTGATAGCGCAGCACAGAAAATAATTGGGAAGGAAGCCTTATAATACCACCCTCTTGGTTCTCTCAGAAACAGAATTTTGAATGCACTCTATAGCCTGATACACCTCAAAGTTGTTACTGTGTATCAAATATTTATCAAGTATAGTACTCAGGATATCTTAACTCAATCAACTTTCCTAAGACATTACTATGTATAATCAAACACCTCTAAAAGAGATTGTTTTTCTTTTATATGTAATTGCTTTTCTTTGTCCTGGAGACCTGAAACTAGAGTGTAATGCTATCCACAGGACCATGCCATGGGACTCTATTATAAATGAAACCTTGGTACAATGAGATCTTTTTGGTATTTCCAGTAATAAATCCCCTTGGATAGGATCAAAAACACATCCACTTTATCCTGGATCCTGCATTCTCCACAGTAGTGCTGTATGGCTCTAGTCTTATATCGTAAATGTGAAAGTAAACTCTCAAAAAATGTTTGATTGGATGGAAAGCCTAAGAATTATCTTCAATATGGCCATGTTATGCCATGCAGAATTGGTAGGAGAATTCAGAGAATTGTATAAATGCATTCTGCTCTCTCATGAAATCTATGTGCCAAATAATTGGTGCCAACCAAGTTAAATTCAAAGCCAATTCCTAATCCATTACTTCATAGGGAGCTTTGAAACATACTTCTTTAAAAATCTGCTGGATGTGGTTCAAGAGGGCATCATAGAATGATCCTGAACTCACCTGCTCCCACAAACACAAAGAATCTACATCTCCATATAGAGCAATTTCCTCTGAAAGAGAGATAAAAACTAGCTAAACAGCTCTTCCACAACAAAGGATAAAAGGGCTACATCAAAATATGAGAGTTAGAGACACAGCCTCATCAAAATCCTCCCCTCCTAGCATGGCAATCCATAATTGGAAGAGACCTCACAAGTATGAAGCCGCTTCCTGAGGAGCAAGGGGTTTGTGCCCAACATCCCATGCTCCAACCCCTGGGATCTGCACAGGAGAGATGAACCTCCAAAATATCTGACTTTAAAAACCAATGAAGCTTGGGGTACCTGGGTGGCTCAGACGGTTAAGCAGCCGACTTTGGTTCAGGTCATGATCTCATAGTTCATGGGTTCAAGCCCTGCGTTGGGTTCTGTGCTGACAGCTCAGAGCCCGGAGCCTGCTTCAGATTCTGTGTCTCCCTCTCTCGCTCTGCCCCTCACCCACTCATGCTCTGTCTCTCTCTCTCTCTTAATAATAGTAATAATAATAATAATAATAATAATAATAATAATAAAAACCAATGAGGCTTATATCCAGGAAAACCATAAGGCTGTATGGAACAGAGATTCCACTCTTAAAGAGCTCACACACAGACTCATTCACCCTGCAATCCACTGCAAAAGTAGCAGTTTGTAAAGCACCTACACTAGATGTGAAGGAGATCTGCTAACCTGAGAGCATCTGCCAAAGGCACAGAAGCCTGTTAGGACTCTCTGCAGGGACAGAGGCGCTGACAGGCACGATTTTTGCACTCTCCTTCTGACTGCTAGTGCTGGCGGGCACACCTTGTTCTCACAGTCCTACCAAAGCCAACAGGCAGGAGCCCTGTTGTTCCTCATGTTTCTTCCATGGGCCTGCCAGGCTGGAAATCTTGCACAGACCACACATTGACCACCTGGTTCTGGTGACTGGGAGGTTACATTTCTGGGCCCATCAGGTCTAAAACAATTAGAGAGAGAGAGTCCTTGTCAGGCTACCACCCCCAGAGCACTGCACAGACAACAGAATGAAACACACTCCCAGTCTTCCTGTGAAAAAGGCCTACTGTCCAGAAGCTTCAGCTTGAGGGCAGGCTTAAGGTTTGCCATCTAGAGGCCACAGAAATACTCTTAGGCTACATGTCCCTTGGCCTCACTACAGTTCACTGGTACCTCACAGAAAGGAGCTTCTACACTTGTCTGGAACCCCAATTTTTTGCAACTTTTATGAAGGAGGGGCAACTCCAGATTACCTGGTCTGGAAGCTAGCAGAGTTTATAACTGTGGTCCCTCAGAACTGTATATATTTGCACACCTTAAAAGCTGATGCCTGAGGCACTAAATTCCAGTGAACCTGAAAGTAGGTGCTGAATAGGTCTTTCCTTCTGGAACACTTACAGGTCTTGGCACATCCAGAACAATAAGGACCCATCAAAACTAAATCAAACTGCTTAGACCATCACAAAGGTTTGAGATACAACCAAGAGCTAGAGCAGAGGTCAAAGACAAGTCTCATCTCCTATACAAGTCCACTCTTTCAAGTCTAGAAGACAGAGCTGTGTTTGTCTGATAAATAGAAACAAACACAGAGTGTCAAGCAAAATGAGGAAACGGGGAATATGTTCCAAATGAAATGAACAAAATAAAATCTTAAGGAAAAAATACCTTAAAGAAATGGACATAAGTAATTTACATGATAAAGATTTTAAAGTGATGGTCATTAAGATGCTCATCAAACATGGGAGAAGAATGGATAAACACAGTGAGAACTTCAAAAAAGCGAAAAAAACATAAGAACCAAAAATAAGTCACAATGAAGAGCACAATAGCTGAGCTGATAAAACTACCAGAGGGGTTATTAGCAAATTAGATAAAACAGAGTGGGGGGAATATCAGTCACCTGAAGGACAGAGCGGGCGATAAAACTCACCCAAACAGAGCAACAACAACAAACTCTTTTAAAGTGAAGATAGCTTAAGGGACCTATAAAACAACAGGAAGCAGAGCAATAGTTACATTACATAGGTCTTAGAAGGAGAAGACAGAGGGAAAAGGAACGGAAACCTTCTTTGAAGAAATAATGCCTGGGGGCACCTGAGTGGCTCAGTTGGTTAGGCCCCCAACTTCAGCTCAGGTCATGATCTCACCGTTAGTGAGTTCGAGCCCCACCTCAGGCTCTGTGCTGACAGCTCAGAGCCTGGAGCCTGCTTCAGATTCTGTGTCCCCTCTCTCTCTCTGCCACTCTCACACTCATGCTCTGCCTTTCTCTCTCTCAAAAATAAATAAACATTAAAAAAATATTTTTGAAGAAATAATGCCTAAAAATTTCAACCAGAGGAAAGAAGCAGAAATCTATACCCAAAAAGCTCAAAGTGTTCCAAACAAGATGAATCCAAAGATACCCACACCAAGATACATTATAATTAAAATGTCAGAAGTAAATTGTAAAGAGAGAGTCTTGAAAGCAACCAATTACATACATGGTAACTTCCATAAGACTATTAGCAGATACCTCAGCAGAAACTTTGCAGACCAGAAGGGAATGAGTGGCATGACATATCCAAAGTGCTGAAAGAAATAAGAAGGAAAACTTTCAACCAAGAATACTCTATCTGGCAAGATTATCACTCAGAATTGAAGGAGAGATAAAGCGGTTTCCAGACAAGTAAAAGCTAAAATAGTTCATCATCACTAACCTGACATAACAGGAAATATTAAAAAGACTTCTTTAAGCTGAAAAAAAAGGGGGCACTAATTAGTAACAAGAAAACATCTGGAAGTAAAAATCTCATTGGTGAAGGTAAATATATAATAAAGTTAGTGGATCACCTATAAAGCTAATATGAAGGTCAAAAGACAAAAGTAGTAAAAAATAAGTATAACTATAATAATTAGTTAAGGGTTACACAAAATAAAAAGATATAAAAAGTAACATTAAGCTCATGAAACAGGAGTTAGGGGGCATAACAATTTAAAGTTTTAAAATATATTCAAACTTAACTAGGTATCAACTTAAAATAGACTATGTTTTTATATATAGGCCACTATATGTGAGATTCATAGTAACTACAAAGCAAAAACCTATAGTTGAAACACAAATGATAACGAGAAAGAAATCTAAGCATAACATTACAGAAGAGTCATTGAACTACAATGGAAGAAAGCAAGAGAAGAAATTAATAGAATTACGAACCAGCCAGAAAACAGTTAACAAAATGGCAATAAGTAATTTTATTAATAATTGCTTTAAATTTAAATGGATTAAATTCTCTAATTAAAAAACACAGACCAGTTGAATCGGTTTAAAATAAACAGACACATTTGTTGTCTGCCTAAAGAGACTCACTTCAGATGTAAGGATGCACACAGATTGAAAGTGAAGGGATAGAAGAAGATGTTCTATGCAATGAAGACCATAAGAAAATGAGGTTAACTAAACTTATACGAGAAAAAATAGACATTGAAACAAAGACTGCAATAAAAGACAAGCATGTGCATTACATAATGATAAAGGTGATAATGCAAGAAGATATAACATTTTTGATAGTTACATACCCAACATAAGAGCATCTAAATATGTAAGCAAATATTGACAGACCTAAAAAGAAATTCTTTAAAAGAATCCTACCTCATGATCAAGTGGGATTTACTTCAGTGGTACAAGGATGTTTCAATATCACAAATCAATCAATGTGATATAGCACATTAACAAAATGAAAGATTAAATTCATGTATGATCATCTCACTAAATAGAGAAAAAACATTTGACAATATTAACCTATTTATAAAATATCTCAACAAACTGGTAATAGAAGAAACCTCCTTCACATAACAAAGGCCATATGGGTTACACAGAATAAAAAGCTAATAACACAATCCCACAGGTAATATAGAAATCAACGGTGAAAAGCTTAAAACTTTTCTTCTAAGATCAGGAATAAGACAAGAATGCCCACTCTGATGGTTGAACTTCATTCAACTTAATATTGGAAGTCCTAGCCAGAGCAACGATGTAGGAAAAAAAGATATTCCAGTTGTAAAGGAAGAAGTAAAACTGTCACCATCTGCAGACAACATGTGTTTATATATACAAAACACTAAAGACTCCTTCAAAAAAACTGTTAGAAAATTTCAGTACAGTTGCATAATATGAAATCAATATATAAACATGTCACATTTTTATATACTAACAACTACAGAGAAATAAAGAAAACAGTTCCACTTACAATTGCATCAAAAAGAATAAACTACCTAAGAATAAATTTGACCAAAAAGATGAAAGACCCATACACTGAAAACTATAAGATACTAATGAAACAAATAAATGGAAAACTATCTTATATTCATGGATTAGAAGAATTAATGTTGTTAAAATTTCCATATTACTGAAAGCATTCTACAGATTTGATGCAATCCCTATCAAAATTCCAATGGCATTTTCCACAGAAATAGAACAAAACAACCCTAACACTCATCAGGTACCACCAAAACTCCTAAATAGTCAAAACAATATTGAAAAAGAACAAAGCTGGAAGCATCACACATTCTGATTTCAAGGTGTATTACAAAACTATGGTAATGAAAAGAATATGGTTATTGGCATAAAAACATACACATATATAAATGGAACAAAATAGGGAGCCCAGAAATAAACCTATGCATATATGACCAATTAATTAATGACAAAGGAGGCAAGAATATATGATGGAGAAAGGACAATCTCTCAATAAATGGTGTTGGAAAAACTGGACAGCCACATTCAAAAGACTGAAACTGGACTACTGCCTTATACCATACACAAAAATTAACTCAAAATGGATTAAAGACTTCAATGTAAGACCTGAAAGCCTAAAACTCTTAGAAGAAAACATAGGCAGTAAGCTCTTTGACATTAGTCTTGGTGATGATTTTTTGGACCTCACTTTAAAGGTGAGGGCAACAAGAGCAAAAATAAAGAGGTGGGACTACATCAAACTAAATAGCTTCTGCACAGCAAAGGAAGCCATCAATGAAATAAAAAGATTCCTACTGAATGGGAGAAAACATTTCCAATATATATCATGTATCCAATAAGGAGTTAATATCCAACATATATAAAGAACTCATACAACTAAGTAACAAAAATAATCAAATTTAAAATCTAACAAAGAATCTAAATAGACATTTTTCCAAGAGAGACATACAAATGGCCAACAGATACATGAAAACAATCTCAATATCACTAACAATCAGGGAAATGCAAATCAAAACCACAATGAGGGGCACCTGGGTGGCTCGGTTGGTTGAGTGTATGACTTTAGCTCAGGTCATGATCTTGCAACTTGTGGGTTCGAGCCCCACGTTGGACTCAATGCTTATAGCTCAGAACCTAGGGTCTGCTTTGGATTCTGTGTCCCACTCTCTCTGCTCCTCCCCTACTTGCACTCTGTCTCTCTCTCTCTCTCTCTCAAAACCAAATAAACATTTTTAAAAACCAACAATGAGACAGCTCTAACCTTACCCCTGTCAGAATGACTATTATCAAAAGAAATAACAAGTGCAGCAAGGATGTGGAGAAAAGTATGCACAGTTGATGAGAATGTAAATTGGTGCTGCCATTATAAAAAACAGTATGAGAATTCTTCAAAAAGTTGAAAATAGAAGTACTATATGAGATCCAGCAATTCCACTGCTGGGTATTTATCCAAAGCAAATGAACACTAATTTGAAAAGATATATGTATGCCTATATTCATTGCAACATTACTTACAATAGCTTGGATATGAAAACAACCTAAGTGTTTATTGATGGATAAATGTGTAAAGAAGATATAACATATATGTGATATATGGAATACTACTCAGCCATAAAAGAGAATGAGATCTTACCATATGTGACATGAATGCAACTTGACAGTATTATGCTAAGTGAAATAAGTCATAGAGCAAAGACAAGTCCTATAGGATTTCACTTAAATGTGGAATCTAAAAAACAAAACAAGTGAACAACAAGAAATAAAACCCATAGATAGATACAGGAAACAAAGTGTTGGTTTCTAAAAGAGGGGGATAGGTGGTGGGCAAAATGCATGAAGAAGATCAAGAAGTAGAAATCCTCAGCTATAAAATAAAGAAGTTATGGGTAGTAATGTATAGCATGGTGACTCTAGCCAACAATACTGCACTGTATCTTTGAAAGTTGCTGAGAGTGGATCTTAAAAATTCTCATCATAAAAAAATTGTAATTCTGGATAGTAATGGACAGCAACTAGACTTACTGTGATCATTTTGCAATGTATGTAAATATTAAATCAGTATGTGGTAGCCTGAAACTAATGTCATGTGTTAACTATACTTGAATAAAAAATAGGGTAAAATGAAAGTCATTAAAAAAATCTGCTACATAACAGCAAGTTCTATACCACTCTTCTGTAATGTCAGTATGATATTGCCAAGTATGAAAAGGAAACATGAATTTTGACAATTATGGATATTAAAGTCAGTCTCTCATTTCAGGTATGTGTCAGATGTCACCGCCTTCAAGAATTCATAAATAAGCAGGTCTCTCCATTCAATGTAATATGAATTACAGGATGAGAAATATTATGTTAAACCACTCTTTTTTGGTTGCACACCTATAAAATACTCTTTTGCATCCCAGAAGGTCTGAATCACAGAAATTTTCCAAATACTTCATCCATCACTATAATGTAGTTACCTCTAGGGTGTGATTTCAACAATCAAGGGTGAAATGGAGCATAACAGATCATCACTTTTTACTAATTAATGATTTAAGTTATTATGCCTGGTAAGCTTGAGCATTTTTCAAAATAAGAATTGCAGTGGCTTATTTTTTTGGAGCAGCACAGTATAAATTAGAGCCATACAATAGTACTCCCTAAACTGCAGTTTCACTTTTCCTGGTGTTAGTTACCTGTGGGTCAACCTTGGTCCAGAAACAGATGAGTCTCCTTTTGATGTATCATCAGAAGGTCAATAGTAACCTAACACCAAGTCACAGTGCCTGTGTCACTCACCTCACTTCATCTCATCACATAATCTCAGCACATAGACATTTTATCATCTCACATCCTCACAAGAAAGGTGAGTCCACTCCAAAAAGGTATTTTGAGAGACAGAGAGACCACATTCACATAACTTTTATTACAGTACATTGTTACAATTGTTCCATTTCATGGTTAGCTCTTGTTGTTAGTCCCTTTCCTTATCTAGTTTATGAGTTAAACTTTATTGGGGTGCCTGGGTGACTTAGTTGAGTGTCTGACTCTTGATGTGAGCTCAGGTAATACTCTCACAGTTCATGGGTTCAAGCCCTGTGTTAGGCTCCGTGCTGACAGTGTGAACCCTGTTTGGGATTCTCTGTCTCACTTTCTCTCTGCCCCTGCCCTACTCACTCTCCCTCTCTTTCTCTCTCTCTTTCAAAAAGTAAACAAACATTTAAAAAATAAATTAAACTTTATCATAGGTATACATAGGAAAAACGTATACATAGGAAAAAGCAGACCTACTATATTCGCAAAATAGAATATGAAAGATACTGGTGATAATAGGGATGTTAAGATCCCCTTTTTGTTGTTACCTGTTTATTTTCAAGAAATAAAAAAGCAGTATACTTAGCATTTTTTGACTATGTAGGTGTATGCTAAAAAGTTAAGTTATACCAAAAGTTAGTTTTCTAATCAATTCTGTCTTAAACTCAAACCTTAGAGCTCAGCTACTACAAACATTTTATAGTTTCTACTGTTCATGGTATTCATGCAGCAAAATTGTATTACAGCTGAGACATCTGTACAACTTTTATAATAAATGCCTTCCGACAATGGCGCCAGGTCTCAAGAATATTTCCGTAAAGAGGATTCTACAGCGGTTTACTGTATACTGTGGGCCGAGTAAACCAAACAAACGTGGTCCACTTTCAAGTGAGAGTTAAACATTTGAGTTCCTAAATCAAATTTCATCTGCTTTTACCAGTCATGGTTACATTTAATAACCAGTAGGCTATAAAACATTTTAAGAAATGTATGCATCACACATTGATGACTTATATTGCCAATTCATTATTGCTAACTCTTTTATTGCCATTTTATCATTCCTGACTAATTGCATGTTCTGACAGTTTCTATGAAATGTGTGATCCCAAATAATAATTATTGACTATTCATCCGGCAGTGGTAGGAAGCACAGCCAGGAGAAAATGTGTCCCAGATGATACATTGGCAAACGCTATTTAGACTTTGATAACTTCATGTTAATTTGGATTTCAACAGTAATTAGAGAATTTATGCCTTAAAAATTTTCACTTTAATTGACATCCTTAAATACTCACAGTGGTTAATAAAAAAAGTTTCTTATTGATTATTTTTACAGAGCTAGTTTATTAGTCATAATAAATTTAAAATCTTTGATTTTTAAGGGAAATTTTCTATCAAGAAATAAAGGCTTGAGATATATCATAGGTAGAAGTTTTGTTTTATTAGCAATTAGTTTCCTTCTTCAAAATAAATCAATCTTATTTTCCATTTGAGTTTAACTTTCCATTTGAGGGTAATATTTATGAAGAGAGAGTCTTTGCATAGACAAACATTAAAACCAAACTGTAACCCACAAATGTCATGCCAGCAACTTATCCATCTTCAGTGATGTTTTTCAAAAGAGTTGTAATTCAGACATAAACAACCATTTCAGTGGTTACACGTGAAACCCCAAAAGTTTAGTTTTACCTATGGCTATTCAGTGAAACTGCAAACACAATTCACCAAGCTTTTATACACATTCTAGCTCTTTAATTCAGTCATGCAAAGAACCCAAAGGCATCTGACCTGCTACATTGCCTGAAAATATGGAACTGTCCTTCTGAATAGTTTTTCTATGAAATAACTCAATATGACTTTAGTTCTATACAGATTTTACTTGGAGGCAGTGACAAAAATTAAGGCTCTCCTTGCTAATCTAGCAACACGTTGTCAGAGGTTAAGGAAAGAGTGGCCACGTAGAAAAACTGGAAGAGCATTTCCATTATAAAATAGCTTCAATGACAGAGAAGTATTTCTGTAACCCCAAACTCTATAAAGCCTGTATGAATATTTATTTACTGTGAACTAATGCAAAATTAAATAAGATGGAAAGTGATGGCAGTAAATATTTTCTTACAATCAGTTTACTTATTTAGCAAATATCTAATGAGTGTTAGGTACTAGAGATACTAAAGCTGTAAAATTAGACCCTGATATCAGTGGTTGTCCAAGTTTATAAGAATAGTTATATTTTAAATGTTACCTAGAAGATAACTTCACTTAATAGCCATTCATCTTTTTATAGTAACATTTCAACTTCTGCTGTTAGGTATTGGAGAATATGAATATAAAGGGTGGCCTATGTCATCCTTCTAGTGCATGAGAAAAACATAAATAATAAGCAATAAAATATAAGAAATGGAGCCAAACCTCCCTCCCATCCTCTCTTAACAGATGCAGCTCTTCATGTTCAGGCATATTTGTATAGGATGTAAGGTGAGAATGATAATCAAGGTCAGACTCTAGCATAAAAAACAATGAAATGGGAATTCAGTTATGAAAGATCTCTGAGCCTCAGTTTCCTGACCTGTAAAGTGAAAGTGGCAGGTCTATGTGATTTCTCAGATATGCATATGTACTGAAAACCCATGAATATTTGGAGCTACCAAGATACAATCATGAAGTAAAGAGAACAAAATGATATCTAAAAACCAGACAATTAAATCTTTTGCCTTTTTTGAACATTATTCAAAAAACGAATCATCCAATTAAAAATGGGCAAAAGACATGAACCAACATTTCTCCAAAGACGACATACAGATGGCCAACAGACACAAGAAAAGATGATCAACATCACTAATCATCAGTGAAATGCAAATCAAAATCATATTAAGATATATAATCTTACAGCTGTCTGAAAGGCTAAAATTAAAAACACAGGAAACAAGTGCTGGCAAGGATGTGGGGGAAAAGGAACACTTGTGCACTGTCAGTGGAAATACAGACTGGGGAAGCCACTCTGGAAAATCGTACAGAGGTTCCTCAAAAAGTTAAAAATAGAACTCTCCTATAATCCAGTAATTGCCCTACAGGGTGTTTACCCAAAGAATACAAAAACACTGATCTGAAAGAATATATGCACACTATCATTATTGCAGCATTGTTTACAATAGCCAAATTATTAAAGCAGCCCAAGTGTCCATCAAGAAATGAACAGATGAAGAAAGTATGGTACATGTATATACAATGGAATACTATTCAGCCATAAAAAAGAATTAAATCTTGCCATTTGCAATTGATGGGTGGTGCTAGAGAGTATAATGCTAAGTGAAATAAGTCAGTCAGATAAAGACAAATACTATATGATTTCATGCATATGTGGAGTTTAAGAAACACTACAAATAAAGGTGGGGGGTGGGGGAGAGACAAAGTAAGAAACAGATTCTTAGCAATAGAAAACCAACTGATGGTTACCAGATAAAGGTGAGTAGGGGGATAGATGAAATAGATAATAGGCATTAAAGAGTACAGTTATAATGATGAGCACTGAGCAATATATAGAATCATTGAATCATTTGACTGTACCCCTGAAGTTAATATGACACTAGATGTTAACTGTCTTGTAACGAAAATAAAAACTTTAACAAAATAAAAAAAATTTTTAAATGGGTTGTAGAATGGGTTTTGTAATTTGAAAAAAAAAACACATCATCATATGCAAATCATCCAGGAATTGTTCCAAAATTCTCAAATTACCAAGTCATTCTGATACATACCTAACCCATACCTTTCCAAATATTCTACTCTAATTGAAAAAACACTCATTTAAGAACATTCACATAAAATCAGAGACACGTCATTAATGACTGCAATTTTGACAAACACCACTTTTGATCCTTGATTTTCAGAGAAACCATGCCTCAAATTTGTCTGGATATCTACCCTGGATGTTTATAAAGTTTGGGAATAACAAATTTGGAATAGTTTGATAAATTCCATTAAGCAACTAAATCAGAAAAAACTATCCTGCTGATACTGGTTTGTAAATGGATATGTTCATTTCTCCTCTGCCCTCTCTCTCTGCAGTTGAAGACACTATGTCTCATCAGTAACTGAAGAAATCCTCAAAAGCAATCATCATTGGAAATGACAAAACTTCCCTAGAAGAACAAGAATATTGGCCCCCAAGTTGTCTAAAATCAAAATATTAGCACTGTAGAAATATCAAAATTCTAATGTCTTTCATTTTTCATTAATATTCAGACAAAAAAGAGTAACGCTTTGAAAAATAAAAAGGTGTGTGCAAGTTACAACATACGAAGGATAAAGAATGTTGGATTTTCAGTGTCCATTGTATCTGTCTATAATGTTTAGAACCTGTCACAAATACCCTATTATATATTTGTTGAATGAGTAAATTTACATAGATTACTAAATATGTAATTGACACTTTTATGGACACTGGAATTAGCTCTTCTATTTTGTCTCCATTTTTGTCTATCTCTAAAAAATTTTAAATTATTTAAAATCGAGAACCATACATGAGTTTATATTTTCAATAAGTGTGATAATACCAGATTTTTCCATAATATATTTTGCAATGTCAGGCATACCCCAAATAGTCTATACAAAGATGATGTCTAATGCCCTTGTTCTCTAAATTTGCAAAGATCAAGGATCATCTATTTTAATGTTAATGTCTTTGCTACAACAATCATGACCATTGTAGTTCCTTGATGCAATTAATAATTGAGCAGTTTTCTTCTAAAGAAAACCCTCAACTTACTAGCAGTTTTTATATAACAATGTTGCTCTTGCCAGTTAATTTGTCCTGACATTTGTAAAATAGAAAATAAGAGTGGGTGAGTATGGGTTGTAGTCAGTATTCTACATGAGCACATTTTTTTTCCCCAAAAATCCTCATGTTTATAGTTTTAGAGGGTTTTTTGGGATCTATTACATTTCCAATGGTTTGGATCTAGGAAACTTGATTTGTAATCAATCACCTTATTAAATTTTGATTTTTAATTTCTAATTTCTTGAACATAATCATAGAGTTGCCTCCTCTTTTTTGTTAATACAATTTATTTTTTTAACATATGCAATTATTTTCCGTCATTTATAATACAGTAGTTTCAATGATACTCCAAACAGAAAAGCAAAGTAAAAAATCAAAACCCCCACTTCTATTTCATGTAATTAGACTTATACAGAAATTAGAAGGTTAGGTACCAACTAGTTAATCACCTAATTTCACAGCTATCTGAAGTGCGA
>NC_043701.1:25966411-25981155 GCF_006229205.1 Suricata suricatta
CTGTCCTTGACAGAATGTATTAAATAAGCAAACACCCCCAACAAGCAAAACAAGTACTACAATGTAAAAATATTTTAAAAAATGATAACCCTCTCACATGCATAAATGAAAGGCTGCACACAAAGAACTCACATCTTTTCAAACTTCAATAGTAAATATTCTGCTACTAATCTACATGAGTACATTTTATTGACTGTCAAAAAGATCTTTGTTTTCTGAAAATTTAAAAAGCACTATTTCTCAGTCATGTGACAATATTTGTCTTCATGTATATAACAATGGTCTGAGAGTTTTTAGGTAGGAGAACATAAATAGGTTAAAGTAGAATCTGTTAACCCAGATTTCCCAGTTCGACCTTTACCAATTCACTCTTGTTCCTAGATTTTGAAACTCTTCTCACTATTTCTTCCCTAAATTCTCTGGGTGCATTTCAAATGAATTTGGAAACAAGATAATGAGAGCAGAAGCAACCTCCTTGAGAAGATTCAAAACCAATTAATATGGAATTAGTTTCCATTTAAAGAAATTTTCAAATCACAAATCAGTATTTGTAAATGTTAAGAGACTAGGAATTCTCCACTGGCATAAGAATGGAAGGTAATGAGCTAAGTCAATATAGGTGGTGAAGAGGAAGGTTTTTGAAGCAGGGGTACATTTCCCAGATTCTGCTAAGCTCCATCCTGTTAGAATTCAAAGTCTCAAAATAGGGGTGGAAATAAGGTGTCTATAAGTCCACAGACTGCAACCAACTAGTACATTCCATTTTCGCTGACCCTCACCCCTTTCTCCTACAAAATGAAATCAGAAAATTCAGGAAGAAACTGGAGTACATGTTTTGAGAAAACTTTACAGATTTACTTTTATTTTACCAATGCTTCATTCTAATTTTTCATCTTTGTTTACATGAAAAATTGGCATCTCCTTGGCAGAATATTTTAAAATACACAGATGCTGCAAATAAAACATCTCATGGCTGTTCAGCAGAAACATAAGGCCACTGAAATATATTAATTTGTCAGTACACATGTAAATGTGGCTAAGCAAAAATTTGGCAGAAGAACAAGCATTCTCACAAAGAAAATACAACACAGTAAAGCATAAACACAATTAAACGAACCAAATTATAACCCATCAGTAGATGAGAGAGGCATGCCATTGACTATGTCTGCATGGTAACTATACAATCAATTTTCTGGCTTATTAGACAAAATATGCACAAAGCTTTTGGACAATTAACTGTATATGAGAATCCCATTAACTTAGCCAACATTTATTGAATACCTATCATATTTCATGCCTTATGATAAACACTGGGATTACAGAGATTAAAACAGGCATGGTCCACACACTCAAGAATCTGCCATCTTAAATCATTTCTTTACTGCATAGGTTTAGACATTTTATAGATTATCTACTATTTCTTAAAATCAACAAAAGCCCGATACAGCATGATGTGTCTATGCTCTGTGATGTTCTTGCCTTACACATGTACATAAGGATGTAATTTACTTTATATTCTGTGATATTTTAGCAATACATAGACAGTAAAACTGTATTTCATTTAAAAACATCTCAGTAATTGAGGCACCTGGGTGGCTCAGTCAATTAAGCATTTGACTTCAGCTCAGGTCATGATTTCATGGTCAGTGAGTTCGAGCCCTGTGTTGGATTCTGTGCGGACCGCTCAGAGCCTGAAGCCTGCTCCAGATTCTGTCTCCCTCTCTCCCTGATAGTATACTACTCTCAAAAATGAATAAATGTTAAAAAAAAATTTTAAGACTCATTCATTCATTATTTTATTCAACAAATATTTATTCATGGCTTATTCCTTGCCACATTCTGTGCCAGTAACTAGAGACAGCAGTGAAATATCAGTATATTTATTTTTCAGACCTATAATTCTACATTTATTCTTCTCCCAGTAACAAAGCTCCTAGAGCCTCCCACCTGAACAGATTATTTGCTTTATTTTCCTCCTGTTCATCTGCTATTCTCCTGAGAACATCTAGACTTCTCTCATCCTCATCAAACGTATTTGGCTTGATTTCTATTCCCTTCCTTATAGAAGCTGACACACTGATATAGGCTAATCAGTGAAATCTCTCTCCACTCTGTGTAATAGTGGTGCATTGAGGCAATGTCCTTCTAGAGATCATGTAGTTAAACCAAAGTGACTCTAAAGATAGAGATTTTAAACTCTGAGACAGAGAGTTTGAAGAGATGATTGGACTGAATTCATAAATAGTTACCTATATACCTATGCAGGGTTATGCCTATAGCCACCTGCTGTTAAATGTTAGGATACGTATTTTGATATTTAATTGCATCGCTCACCTCACAGTAAGATGCTCCCAATATGATGTGCACACCTTCTGTTTTAGAAATTTAGGTGTAGTCCTTTGATTGATGAGTATAATCACTTCATAACAGGAGTTTTTTTCCTTCATCCTTCATCCTGTTGTGTCCCTCTAGTCATGTACTAAAATGAGTAGAGGACATGCATCCTCAAGACTGCGTTAACAGTGTCTGGTTTGAATACACAGTCCTTCTAGTTTGCAGTCAGAATAAGCCAGTCATCAGGAATGCTTTCTACTACCTGTGACAAATTTTAATTTTCAAAATGAGGTTTATTTCAAGGCCATTCTTTAAGAAAAAAATTAATATTTATGTTAGAGACTATACTACTTCTTTATATCTACCATTTAGTTTTTTTACGGTTCTATGAGATAGAGTTATACCTTCATTTTACAGACGAGGAAGCTGATTAAAAGAGGCTAAATTTTTGGACATGGTCAAATGACTAACGAGTGTAAAAACCTGAGACTGGAGCAAATGGAACAGATCTCAGTGGGGCTAGAAATAGGCTACAACCAAAAGTTTACCTGCTTCCACTTATCACCATGATTCAAAGTCCACCTTTAGTAAGTCATTGTTTGCAGTCCTAAAGTTATTTTACTTGACTTTTTTTCATCTTAGAAGATTTTTAAACATATGTATATCCCTAAAAGAAATAATGTCTAAGGATTTTCGTCTAAATATTATCGAACATTCAGAAATCTTTACAGGAATACATTGCCTTCATGAATTTATTGCCTTACATTTAATTTCACTAAATCTAAGATGCCATCAATTGCAAAATACACCAATTTTTTGTTACCTACCACAAAGAGAAAAATGTCAGTTAGCCATGATAATTGTGATGATTCTTATCACGTTGACTTATCACGTTGACTTAAAGTCACACCTCCAATTTTAGAGATGCTAAAATGTGAAAAATACACCACTTAAAATTAACAAAATAGTGTAGACACTTTGAATATAACAATAAAATAAGATAGATTTTAGAGTATCGCTACAGACTAACTTTATCGGCTCCATGATTTAATGAAGATTTTTTAAACTGCTGGATGATTACTTAAACTGGTGTGGAAAACTACTATTTAAATACCTGTGCTATTGCAGAATTAGACTATGCACAGTCATTAAGCTCAGAAGAATGTCGGTGCAATGGTTATGATGGTAATTAGGAAAACACTAATTTAATATCTATTGCCTATTATTACTTTGTCCTTTACAATGTAAAGGGAAAGTAAAAGACACAATGTTCCATGCTTCTCGGACTTTTAACTGAGGGGAAAATGAGGAGCAAGGTGTGAATTTAAGTGGGTAAATAGAACATATCCTCATTCTGACCTCACTTCTAAGAACATTCCTATATTCAGTGCCGAGACAACCATCATCGCCAACCTTGTCCCAGGAATGCCTCATCACTGCTTGAGTATTCGCAACACCTCCTATGGGCTCCCTCTTACCACATTAACCATCCGAGCAAGGGGAACCTGAGTTACTTGGTACAGAAACTTGTTTCCTGTTTTCAAATATTATCCATTTGTTTTTTACAACTAAACAAACATCAGAGTCGATAGTAATAAAAATATCATAAAATATCATACAATTGGAGTTGAATTTGAATCACTTTTTCAAATTTGACTTTTTTAGTTGAAGGATATAAGAAACTAGAGAGATAACAGTTTTGAATGGGTATTCAGTATATATCAGTTTCCTACATACCCATACTTTGTAAAGATGATGAATGGCTGATTTCTTTTAGGAGACCCTGCAATGTGACAGTTTGGAGAACTAGCCGTGAATAAAAGAGGACTCAATGATGGGAGCTGATGTTGAAAGAAAATAAATAACACATAAATTCTGTGGGAAGCCTAAGTTATGTTTTCTATTTCTCAGAAGGTGTAAAAGCTACTTATTAATAGACACAATTTGCTGTGAAGGGCTCCTATTTAATGCTCACTTCTATCCATTTGTCCATCTTTCCCTCTCATTTTTCTTTCCCTATTACTGCTGTTTTTAATCATTTCTTCTTTTTTTAATTGAAGTACAATTGACACACAATGTTAAATTAGTTTTAGGTGTACAACACAGTGATCACAGACAAGTCTACACATTACGCTGTGCTCACAACAAGTGTGGTCGCTACCACGTGTCACCATACAACACTATTACAACACCAACGACTACTTTCCTTGGGCTGTATCTCCCACCACTTCTACCTTTACTCTTTCTTCTGAACTGTGCTCCAAAGTCTCTATTACCAAACAGCTGTTGTTCTGTTAACCAGTGCCTAGAAGCCTTTCCATTTGTCTCCTTACCTCAAACTTTGCAGAAAAATCCAATGTGCAGACAATAAACCCCAATATAGCCATTTAGTTCTTACCGCTATGCTGGGAAAAACTAGAATGCATTTCTCCTAAATCATCACTAATCTAAGGTTTTCTGTGGTATACAATGTAGCCAGCTTTCCTCCAATGAGTTACAAAATTCTAGACAAGTTTCAGTGCCTGTTTAAAACCAGGTTAGATGAGCAAAAATTCTTATGTGTCATTTATAGTCCCTGAATTAATTTTTCAAAGAACTACTGCTTTAAGCCTTCTACAGGATCAGGATCCTAGGTAACCAGTTAGTCAATATTTGGTGACAATTTTAAGCAACACATTACCTAAGGATTCCACCAGACACATAGCATATGTGAAATATATCTGCAAATATTTCACCTCAAGCTTACATTAAAATTTTGTTATGACTTCTTACTTGGGTTTTGGACTACTTCTTATACTTTGGTAAACACATAACTGCATTTTCTTTATCCATTTTTTAATTTTCAGTTTCCATATTTTAACTCTATATTGAGAATGTAGAAAAGATCAATTTAGTAAAATTTGTAGTTATAGACAATTTTAAAAGAAGCAACATTTGCATTTTTTGTTTTTCTTTAAGCATTTCAATGTAGGCAAAACTTTGTCTATTAGTTTCAGGAAAGAAGTTTCAATAAATAGACAAGTACCTCAAATGCATTTTTCTGATGTGAATGATTACTAGAGTCCCTACAATTATTATGTGATTAATTTCTCAGTACAGAACAGCTACTTTTAGAAAAATTAGTGAAGGTTTTCTTTATATTAGTTCTTTTCAGGATTCCTCAAGATTCTCCCATAAAGAGGTTATATTGTGTATTCACCTAGCCCCATGGTTCTTGCTCTACTTTCTCCATTTTATTTTCTCAGCAAGGGGCTGCTAAGTTTCCTAAAATATACAATAAACTGTTGTCAGCTGGCAGTCAAGTTAGTTATATACCTGAAGCCATTATACTTGAAGCAACTTTGCAATTAATACTAAATTACAGTGAGAGATTTTATTAAATATACTTATTCATCATAAACCCTTCTGGATCAATTAATTGTTGTGTAATAGAAGTTCTAACTTCAAGGAAGTCCCATACTAAGAAGGCAACAATATCTTATTTCAAATGTATATCTTTTTATTTTAATCAAAGAATAGCACACTTCCTATGGTCAGATTAATAATGCCACACTCTTAGGTAACTCTTACCTTACCCAAATTCTTAATAGATTCCCCACACTGGCCGAGTGGGCTGATTGTGAGGAATTCATTCTATACCCCTGTTCCCGAGCACTGTATCTAAGACACTGTAATGGGAAAAGTTGATCACATAGAAGTATTTTCAAAGCAAAACAAAGTTCTTTAGAAGCATTGACTCATTTAATCACCTATTTCACAGATGAGGAAGTGAAGATCCTTCCCTACTGTCCACAAGTGACTTCTGTCCTATTGGCTTCTCTTCATTTAAGGAAATACATTTTAAACCAGATATTTTCATGTAAAATATTTCTTTTCTCAGAGAAATATTTTTCAACCTTTCACACATGGGAATTTGCATGCATTGGGAGAGTTTGAGAATTTTGACCTAGCTTAGGATTAAAATTAATATATTTTACTAATTATGAAATTGGTCATTTTTAGGTAACAATAAAAGTATTTCTAATCTCTCCTGGGTATTTTCTTTTATTAGACATTGAGGATCCAGAGATGAATAAATATGGTTCTTTTGATCTGAAATCTTGCAGTGTAGTCGGGCAGGCAAAATAACAAATAACTATAACTCACTATACTGATGCCACAATAAAAATGCATTCAATATGCCAGAAGCACAGAAGGCAGACAGACATTCTGCCAAACAAACTTAGAGTAACTTTATATTTGATTGTTCTTCCTTCTAACCCTGCTTGCCTTTTAAATAAATACTATTTAAGTCCTGGTATTTTAAAATTGATGTGTTTTTGCTTCTGTGCTATATGACATTTCATCAAACAATTTATTGAATCTATAATATATAGCATATTGATCTCTAGTGCTCCCTTATCTAATAAATCCATCATGACATTAGAGAAGACAATTATTTTTTATAAGATTTCTGTAATAAATTTGTGATACTGGCCACTTTTTAGTGTTTCTATAGCAATAGTGTTTCTTAGGTCATAAATTTAAATCAGTCTGTAAATCATGTGATTAAACTTTGTGAAAACTTTCTAGACATTTTTATCATAGTCTAAATTTTTCAGGGAATTGAACCTGAAAAAGAAGCTGAGTAGTTGTTTCTATTAGAAGTGTGATAATACAACTCTCAGGTAAGCACTTATCTACACTCTTATCTTAGTAGATCCCCTATAAACTCACCAGTCTTTTGATTTTAAATGTATAATCATGAAAATCATGATAAAAAAATATAAAATCAATTAAGAAACGAATTGATACATTGAGTTTTCCATAAAATTTCACAAGCATATAATTCATTTAGTCCTCAGAAAATTTCTATGAAACAGTTAATATCCCTACATTAAATATGTGGAAACTGATATTCGAAAGGCATAAAAGCATACAAGAAGAAGACAGCCTAAGCAGGACTTCAAAATCTACTTATCTGAAATTTCATAGTGGCATATTTCCTCATCTAAAATATAACATTTAAAAGTTTTTTTTAGATATCTCTATTTATACTTACATATATAGTACACAATCATGATTTTAAGCTTCCTTATACTAAAATATTTATAAAAGAAATTAGGCATGACTAAAGATTATTATAGTTAATTAGCAAAATCATATGAAGAAAGGAAACAGACTATAGGATTAGAATCAACTTAGTTCTGTCACTTTATGTGTGACTTTGAGCAAATGACTTAAGTTCTCTGAGCTTCTGTTCTTATATAACATATACATAAAAATATATTGCACATAGTACATTTTAAGAAAGCTATGCTAGGAACTGATATTGAAGTTGTTACTATTATTTTTGATAGAGTAAAGCAACTCCAAAGTTCAGTTTTCGGACATTATGCATTTATTTTGTCCATAAATCGCTAATTTATCAATCTTTTCCTTCTTTTTTTAAAATGTTTTATTTATTTTTGAGAGAGAGGGGGAGAGAATAAACAAGGGAAGGGCAGAGAGAGGGGACAAAGAATCCAAAGCAGGCTTCAGGTTCCAAGCTGTCAGCACAGAGCCCTGTGCAGGGCTTGAACTCAGGAACCGTGAGATCATGACCTGAGCCTAAGTCAGACACTCAACCAAATGAGCCACCCAGGCACCTTGAGTCTTTTCCTTCTAAATAATAAAAATTTCTTAAAGAGAGTTTACCTAGAGACTTGTCTATAATGTTTTCTGGGCAATAGCTGGAATTAAAATTTTATATGAATCTTCTCAAATTTATAGTCAATTGGGAATTTATCTGGCAACAGGAAAAGTAGGCATTATTTGAAAGGTCAAGATCTAGGAACATCTGGGTGGCTCAGTTGGTTGAGCAACTGACTCTTGATTTCTGCTCAGGTCATGAACCCATGGTAGTAGGATGGAGCCTCACTTTGGGCTCTGTGATGAGCATGGAACTTGCTTAAGATTCTCTTTCTTTCTCCCCCACAGCCCTTCTTTCCCACTTGCATTCTCTCTCTCAAATTAAAAATGATGATAATGATGATGATGATAATAAAGACCAAGATCTAGAAAAATGAGAACCACAAAGAAGTAAGTATAACATACTTCTTCCTTATATTTTCCCCAAATTTGCTTAGAATTAATCGGAGCTGGCATAAAAGAAAAATCAAGAAAATGAGAAAAAGCTTTAGTTAAAATAGCTATGCAGAGATTTTGGCAGTCTCACAGTTCTAAAGTTATAAAAATCTGAAGTTCAGGATTTTCTAAGGAGAACAATCTATGGTAATTATGTAAGGTTTTCAGTTCAGATTCCCAAAAGGCAACATCTTAGTGTAAGACAAATTGAAATTAGAACAGCACCCAAAAATTCTGAAGTTGTTTCAATCCCTGTATGGATAAAGGTGATTTCTTTGCCTACTGAAAGGAAATTAAATCCTCTCTAGAGGAATAAAACACCACCTGGTAAGTTTTCCTATAAAATAGCAGCATTCACCAAATCTCTCTCTGTCTTTCTCTCTCTCTTTCAGACACACACACACAGACCAAAAGCCAGATTACAGAAAAAGATCTATAGGTACTCCACTTATATATTATAGGAATCAGACATGGTTTTATAATAACTATAATTAATGTATCCAGGAAAAGAAATAAATGAGGAATTTTACTAGCAAACTAAATGCATTAAAAACAATCTATTAAAAATTATATAAAGTATGCAATAAGTTAAATTATAAATTTAACAGATATTTTAAGAAATAATTAGACACTGCACTGAAGAAGATTAATAACTAGGAAACAGGTCAGTAGAAAAATTAATAGATTGAAGTACAAAGCTGGAAAAAATTTAAATATGTAACAGAGAATGAGTCATATGAGAACGCTAAAAATACCTACCATGCATAAAATTAGAGTCGATGAAGGAATGGAAAAAAAAATACTTAAAGATATGTTGGACAGAGAATTTTTCAAGACAGATATAAAACTAGCCAGCAACATCAAACAAACATAAAAGATACCAAAAAGCCCAGAGATGAAGGAGGATAAAGAAAAAGTAGCCTAGGTACTGTCCACATGCTGCTGGACAAGAAAAAGAGAAAAATGTAAAAGATAAAAGGGCAAAAGGGACATCATGTTCCCTTCAAAGGAGTGACAGACAATAAGACTGACAGCTCACTAAGCAGACATGATACGAGTCAGAAGACAATGAGATGAGATTTAAAGTACTGAAAAAAATAAATGCCAACCCATGTCCCCTCCACCAGGAAAAATATCCTTAATAAAACTTAGGTGAGATGAAGAAATTTTCAAATAAATCACATCTGAGAAAAGTCATTTTAAGGACAACTGTACTAAAAGAAATAATATAGTAGTTCTTCAGAAAGTAGAAGCATAATAATGCAAAAGGATGAATAAGTTTTGAAAGTATAGAAATGAGGGTAAATCTAAATGAATACTGACAGTCCTGATAATAATATCTTGTGGAGTTTGAAGTGTGTGGTGTGTATGTGTATGTATGTATACATATATTCTTATCATATATATACATATATTTGTATGTATATACCAATATACACATAAAATATGCATGTATATGTTTCTACATGCAATATAACAACAATGGGACAAAGCTAAGGAGGTAGAAAAATAAGCTTAGAATGTGTAAGTTTATTATTTTCTCCAGGAAATGGCAAAGATACTAATAAGCTGTAGACTGTTGAATCCTCTAAAGATTTCACTTAAAAAAATAACAAATATAGGCATATAATTAAAAAGCTAATAGAAGGATAAAAAATATTTAAATATTATATGATTACTCTAAAAAAATAAGAATGGAGAAAAAAAATAAACAAAGCCAAATAGAAAAATAGGAAAAACAGATACGTTAACAGATTTAAATTCCACATGCATCAGTACTCCATTAATTATATGAAATTTAAATTGAATAAATATTCCAAAAAAATTTTTTTTAATTATCAGGCTGGGAGCACCTGGGTGGTTCAGTTGGTTGAGCTTCTGACTCTTGGTTTTGGCTCAGGTCGTGATCTCATGGTTGGTCGGTTTGGGCTCCGTGTCAGACAGCACCGGCAGTGCAAAGCCTACCTTGGATTTTCTTTCTCTCTCCCTCTCTCTGCCCCTCCCATGCTTGCTCTCGCTCTCTCTCTCTCTCTCTCTCTCTCTCTCTCTCTCTCTTTCTCTCTCTCTCAAATAAATGAATAAGCTGAAAAAAAATTAAAGTAAATAAATAAAAGATTGTCAAGCTAGAAAGAGCAAAAGCAAACTGTATACTGCTTAAAAGGGACATGCATTAAATATGAAAAGACACAGGAAGTTTGAAAGAAAGGATGAAAGAATATGCCACACAAAGGCTACCAGAAAACAAAAGCAGAAACAGCTAATACTCATATCAGACAAAATACACATCAAGGTAAGGAGGAAAATGAAATATATCGCATGATTTGGGGTTCTCCAGAGAAATGGGGATCTCTAGAGAAACAGTAACCAATAGGATCTATCGATCAATTGATCTATTAAGAGACTTATTAGCTCATTCAGTTATGAAGGAAAACAAGTCTCAAGATCTGCAGTTGACAACGGTGCAGTTCCATTCTGAAGGCCAAGGTAGGGGAAAAAAAACGCATCTCCCAGGTCCAGGACAATCCGGCAGAAGCAAGCAGTCCCCTGTTGCTTTGGGGAGGGTCTGCCTTCCTGCCCCACTCAGACCTCAAGTGACTGCATGAGACACCCACACTGAGGAAGAGCAGCGTGCTTTCCTCAGTCTGTCACCTAAAATGTTAGTCTTGTCTAAGACAACCTTCCAGACATACTTATAATATTATTTGACCAAAGAACTGGGAATCTATGGCCCAGTCAAGCTGACAGTTAAAAATTCATCATCACAGTAATGAAAAGACTAACTCAGGTGAAAGATAACAATCCTAAAGATATGTGTCTCCTGGGTTTGGGTGGGGACACAATTGGCTAGAAAGTCTAAAAGGCAGAGACACCAGATAATTGTGCCAAAGGTTCAAAATAAGCAATGAAGAAGTTGCTGCACATAAAGCATCACTTACACCTCCAGAGGTTGCTCATGGTAAAGGAGGCATCTGAGCCTTCCCTGTGAATCAGTGGAGGAACATTCTCTTAGAGACAAAATGATAATGATAATGAATGTAACATCCTTCCATGGTGTAGAGGGACAGATAGATGGATGATAGATACATATAATTTCCTCTCAGCAGCTCTGTGAAGTCAGTTCTGTTTATTATCATTCTACGTTCAGATGAGGAGACTTAAGCAAAAGATGTTAAGTAACCTGCCTAAAGTTATACAACTAGTAAATGGTAAAACTAGGTAGGATTTGAACTGAGACAGCCAAGTTCCAGAATTCCTTTACCACCACACTACGTAACACAAACAGAAAAATCTAGGTAAAGTCGACCTCCATAAAACTAGGATCCAGCCCGAGAGAAAAATACATGTCCATATCACAGGAACCTAAGAGAATAAAAACTTTAAACACCTACCAAGCTCAAACCCAAAAAGCCAACTTGGCAGTATCAAAAGAGTAAATTTAATTGATCCCCCTCCCAGCTTTTATCTCTTTTATGTTTCCCCAGTTTGACCCTAGAGAGATTTGGAACTTAACATTTATGGGAATAAAATATTACCTTCTCTAGGTTTCCATTATTCACAACACTTTGTTTAACAGAATCACGTGTTAAAACAGCTTAATGCATATTTATCAGATTATTTTCTTATGGTGATTTCACTCTAAGGATTCACACTATTATGTGCAATTCATTATAATTTGCAAATTTCTATCCTCACTGGGTGTGTGTCCTCAGTTACAAGAAGCATCAGCTGCTTATATTTGGAAACACAGAATAAATGAGAAGAGACCACAGATTAGTTGTTCTGTTTTTCTCTTAACAGTTTTTTCCTCGCCAAATCAATTAAGTAAACAAGCTGTAGTTTTCATTCTAAAAATAAACACATGCATTTACAGTTGCCCAAATATGTTTTCCTTTCCATATATAAAAGGGAATACTCAGAGGATTTAATTATAACAAGATGTTGACATTTGTGACATCAATATGATAGGTTAGTTAATGTTTGTGTGCTTTCTCTAAACACAGAAACAAGCAGAAGGATCTAGCAAACCAGCCTGAATGCTGTATTGCAGCTGACAAGCTGGAAATTTGCCATATGGACACTATTATAGTTGCAATTAGCTGGCAGCTCTTGGAGAAAAAAACCCTGTTATTCCTTATAGAATTTTACAGTGCAGAGCAGAAATATTGGAAAAATTAATATAGTCTTATGGATGTGATAACTGTTACAGGAAAAAAAAGGTTAATAGCAACCTATGTTGTAAAACAGCAAGAACTCATGAGTGGGGGCCTAAAATATCACTCTCAAAGGGATAATCCTGAAGACAGACTCCCAAAAGCTGCTTTCACCATAGTCTAGATCACATTGGATGTACGGTCCCCCCACTGTCTGAAAGTGGAGTTCCCATGAAACCTTTTGTAAACCTAAGTGGCCTCATGTGAAGAAGCAACTGCCTTTAATTTATAGTTGACTCTTGAAAAACATGGCTTTGAATGGTGCATGGCCATTTATAGTCAGATGTTTTCTTTTTATAAATACAGTACAGTACTGTAAATGCATTTTCTCTTGTTATTTTCTTAACATTTTTTTCTCTAGCTTACTTCACTGGGAGAAGACAGTGTATAATACATACAACATATAAAAGATGTGTTAATCGCTTGCTTATGTGATCAGCAAGGCTAACAATTAACAGCAGGCTATTGAGGTTTGGGAAGTAAAAAGTTACATGCAGATTTTCAACTGCATGGGGGTCAGTACCCCTAAGTTTTTGAGTATTCTCAGGCCCAGAAAAAGTTTTGCTGATACCTTCAGATACATCTTGTTCAAGGATACAGAAAATAAATTGAGATAAACACGGATATTCATAGACATGGTTCAAAACAATAATGGCTTGATGCTGAGATGCGGAGTGTACTTCCTGGGGAAGGCGCGAGGTGGCGCTACTCCTGTAGCTGGGGTACACACCGCCTGGATAACTGCCCACTTGGACGCTATTTTCACTTTTCTTCCATAAAAGCGAAAATTCTCTCGGATTTCTATTGGGTAGCAAAAACAGGTACTAATGTAGGTCTTTCAAAAGCAAAGTGGTGTAACATGGAACTTTTGAAAAGCAGGGAATACCTGTATTTTAACGTTAAAGTTCAACTGCAGAGAGGTGCTAGGAAGACAAAGAGCAGCAAGATCTTGTTGGTAAATGATTCACAATGAGAAAGTTGTTAAGAGTATCAGCAGGGTGTGCCTGGGTGGCTCAGTCCCTTAAGCCTCAGACTTTGGCTGAGGTCACAATCTCGTGACTCATCAGTTCCAGCCTCATCTGAGCTGTGCTGACCACTCAGAGCCTGGTGCCTGCTTCAGATTCTGTCTTCTTTGCTCTCTGCCCCTCCCCCCTCTCAAAAATAAATAAAAATGAAAACAATTTAAAAAAAAAAAAAAGAATATCAGTAGAAATGTTGAGAACAAAAATTTTCCAAAGAAAGAATTTCCCAAGTCCTCATTGGAACATCAACTAAAGGATTATATTTTACCTGAAATCTGCTGAGTATTAACTTTTTCATCTAGTTTTCTCACAAAGAATAATTTTTTTAAATGCACTTCTCAGTTTTTCCTGCTTCTGAAGACAGCCCTAAAGGGAGCTAATAAATCCTATTTAAAATACAAATTGTGCTTCTAAAAAAATTTTTTTTAAGTTTATTTATTTTTGAGAGACAGAAAGAGACAGTGCGAGCAGGGCAAGGTCAGAGAGAGAGGGAGACACAGAATCTGAAGCAGGTTCCAGGTCTGAGCTGTCAGTGTAAGAACATGAGTCTGAACCAAACAGACGCCATGACAGGCTTTAAGTTTCCCCTTTAAGCTAGAAGGCCTAAGGTCAGTCTCTCCGGAACCTTTAGGCGGTTATACATTACCCTACATTACCCAGGGCAAAAGAGACCACTTTGCGGTATCCAATCAGGAAAGCCCAGCTACCTCTCCCCACATTCCTAAGGGTGAGACCTGCAGATGGGAACTTTAGATAGGACCTTGTTACCTAATGTTAAAGTTAACCCGATAGTCACCGGAACAAGACCCTGAACTCGCTTTGTGATTGATTTTAAAGGTACTCTAAATGTTGTAATTGGGTCCCGCCAAAAGTAACGAACACCCTGGACAATGTGTATGGTTAGAGTTACTGCCAATGCTGTTGTACAATAATGACTGGATGTCACATTTTCTTGTAACTCTCCCTCCATAAACCCCATAAAAACCCTACTCAGCCCCTGTTCGGGGCTCTCAGCACGGATCCACTGCGTTGGTGAAGGCTGTGAGACCGAACTTAGGCCTGGCGAGCCTAA
>NC_043701.1:25981255-25982493 GCF_006229205.1 Suricata suricatta
CCCCAAATGGTTAAACTGATGAGTCTCCCCACTAGTTTACCAGAAAAAGGCAATCCCCGTAAATGGCCTAAAGTCTAGGAACTTCCTGCTGCCTTAATGTTAATGCTTTGCTAGAGGGGAAAACAACTTTAGTTTGACAAGAGCTAGGTCTCCAGTAAGTCTTCAGCATGTGAAAGTCTCTTTGGAAACTTCTTGACTTTATCTCCCCCAGCTCCATAAAACCGTTACCCCCCACACTTGCAGTGCAGCTTTTTCTGTCCACGGGTCCTGTCCTCTTCCTTTAATAAAATCATCTTTTTGCACCAAAGACCTCTTCAAGATTTTTTTCTTGACCATCAGCTCTGGACCCCACAAACCCCACCAACACCCCAAAACTTCATCCAATAGATTCATAAAATGAAACAAATCAATGAATCTCATTCAGCTGCCATGTTATATTGTTTTGCTCTTTCTCTGATCTCTATTGTTATGAAACAGTTACTTCCACTTAGACAACTCTTAGTTCGATCTGAATCTAAGCTTAGACCCTCCTTCCCCTAAAAATCATTTCCTCTTTCGAATGTTTAACACTAATGGGAGAATCCTTGACTCTCCGCAAAATGTAGGACTTGTGCAAGACACATTGGGAGAATCTAAATGTTTAATATCATCAAAATGTGTTTCCATAGTATCCTGTATTTCTTCTGTTATAATACTTAGCATGCACTGTATTGAACTTGCTTATTTAATTTTTTTCCTTGGTTAATCTTATAAGCCCAATGAAAACAGAAACCCTGCCTTTACTGTTCATTGTTATATCCCCAGAGCTTAGTGCAAAGCCTAATACACAATGCAAACCCCATAAATATGGGGGAAGAGATGATAAAACTCAAATAAAGCCTACAGAAAAATCCACCTTGTGAATTTCTAACTCAGGACAAATATTTGAATTTTGGACAGCAGGTAAAAATAAGAATAAGCCAACAAAATCACCAGAAATCAGGAAGGATGGTATATCTGAATCAAGTATTTAGAGGATCCTGTAAAAGAATGTGAGTGACCACAAGGAGCCCTGGTTGATGGGACTTGCAAATATGTGCATGTAAACGTAGAGTGTATTCCACACACAGCTGAATGACCCAGGTGCACATCAGGTCACGTGTCACAGTGGGGCTATTAAACTGCTTTGAAGAAATTGTGGGGGCTATTTCTAGGAAAAGCATAAGCAGAGAATTTTGTACAAATACCCTTACTCAGTG
>NC_043701.1:25982593-25999263 GCF_006229205.1 Suricata suricatta
TAATAATAATAATAATAATGTTGGCTTTGGTTGGTTTCACATGTATCAGCATAGATGGTAATTTACTTTCTAAATTTCAGGATTGAGTTTATATTACCAAGTTTAAAGGTTCTGCATATTTGCGTCATTGCAGGAATTTACCTGAGGTGTCATAAAATTTCTCTGTATTGAAAATAAATAAATAAATAAATAAATAAAAATAAAAATAAAAATAAAATAGAGGGTTTTTTAAAGACCTAAAAAAAAAAAGAGAATGTGAGTGATAGCAGCAAAACCTAGCAATAGACAACATGTGATGTGGGAGACAAAGGCAGAAGGAAATGCCATAAAGAATAAATTTCCTTATAACCTGCAACCATTGACAAACACTTGAGGTGGGCAGGGTAAAATGTTTCTCCAGGAACTTTCTGCTGTCTTAATGTTAATGATTTGCTACAGGGAATAACACCCTTAGCTTGACAATAGCTAGGCCTTCAGTATCCTTTGAGTCTTCTTTATCATATGAAAAATCTCTTAGGAAACTTCCTCTGGACTGTATCTCCCCTCAGCTCCCAACTATATAACCAGTGTCTGTCTCCTCCTGGTCTTAAGGCAGGTCTTCCTGCCCAGGGGTCCTGTTCCCAGGCTTTAATAAAATTCCTTTCTTTGCACCCAAGACATCTAATGAATTTTTTCTTGGCCACGGGCTCCAAATCCTTCATCCCTCCAAACACCTCCTCCCATTCACCATAAATAAGATGAAAATTGTACCTGTTCTTTGATCACAATTAAATAAAAAAACTTAATGAAGCCATCTGTTTTGTGAAGGAAGTCACCACGGGGAGATATAAGAACTCAGGGCAAGGAAGGTGAGATAACAGAGCAAATAATGGGTGAGCTGTTAGAATCTGGGAAAGATGTAGAAGGAATAAAAACAATCACAGAAATGTCAAATTTTGAAGAAACACAAAAGAGAAGAGAAACGGGTGAAAATACAGTCACATAAAGAATACAAATTTAAGTATCCAAAATAAACAGAGTAAAGAAAGTTGAGGGGAAATAGATGTAATACAGAAGATAGGCAAAATGAGCCGATAGGTACACAACTGAAGTCTCCAAAGGAAAATATAGAAAGAAAAATACCAAAAATATTAAATATTCAATTCCAGAAAATTTTTGCTGAATACACATACTGGAAAAGCTAGATAAAAGTGACCCAGAATGAGCAATACTAAGCAATATCCTGGTCAATTATGGTTCCCATGAACTTTCTTGAGGATCTTCTTAGGAAGCTGCTGGAGAATTCATGAAAAAAAAGTCAATCATACGGAAATTATCTATTATAAAACTTAGGCTAAAATAATAATGGAAACTAAAATGGTTTGACCATATAGTTTCTGTTTCCATTGTTCTTTATTTCCTCATGAATCTTTGAGTCCCCATCAGAAAAAAATTTTCCTCTGCCTGAATAAAACCCTTTTAGCATTTTCTTTGGGGCCAGGTTACTGATGGCAAATGTGCGGTTATTGTGCGTTATTTAACTTTCATTCTCAAAGAAACTTTTCTCTCAATAAGGGAAGTTACTCTTTCATTATCTTTGAGATCACATATATTTCGAGCAAAAAGTCACCTGCCTGTGATCATCACTGCTTTCAAATTCATCATTTTTATTCAGCTCCACATAACATTTTCTTATATTTTTCATTTTTTCTTAATTTAAATTCAAGTTAGTCGACATACAGTGCAGTCTTGGCTTCAGGAGTAGAACCCAGTGGTTTCTCTCTCACATATGACACCCAGTGCTCATCCTGAAAAGTGCCCACCTCAGTGCCTGTCACCCATTTAACCCATCCCCCGATTCATCTCCCCTCCAGCAATGCTCCATTTGTTCTCTGTATTTAAGTCACTTACAGCTTGCCTCCCTCTCTGTTTTTCTCTTAATTTTCCTTCCTGATGGCTTCCAGAGGAATCCTAACAGACATTTAAGGCAAGGTTAAAACCTATTCTTCTTGAACTGTTCCAAATAATAGAAACGGAAGGAAATCTTCCAAATTCATTCTATGAGGCCAGCATTACTTTGATTCCAAAATAGACAAAGACCCCATTAAAAAGGAGAGTTATAGGCCAATATCCCTGATGAACCTGGATGCAAAAATTCTCAACAAGATACTAGCAAATCAAATTCAGCAGCATATTAAAAGAATTATTCACCATGATCAAGTAGGATTCATTCCTGGATTGCAGGCTGGCTCAATATTGCAAATCAATCAACGTGATATACCGCATTAATAAAGAAAGGATAAGAACCATATGATCCTTTCAATAGGTGCAGAAAAAGCATTTGACAAAATACAGCATCCGTTCTTCTTTTTTTTTAATATCACATTCCCTCTCCTCTCTTTCTCTCAATAAGCTTATTTACATTAGGATGCCCCACTTATGGACCTTACACTCTCGTATTTTCAGTCTTAACTTGTTCATGCTCATGTTTATATTTTCTTCTGACCTATTAGTTCATAAATGTTGTCTTCATCTAGATCTCATATAATGTCAAATCTTTACCATTTATTTCTAAATTGGGTTATATTTTTAGTCCTAAAATTTCAATTTTTATAATGTCCAATTCTCTGCCAAATTTTTTAAATTAATGTTTATTTTTGAGAGAGAGAGAAAAAGAGGGAGAAAGAATGAGAAAAGGTGGGGGAGGGGCGGAGAGAGAGGGAAACAGAATCGGAAGCAGGCTCCAGGCTCTGATCTGTCAGCACAGAGCCTAACACAGGACTTGAACTCATGAACTGTGAGATCATGACCTGAGCCAAAGTCAGATGCTTAAGCGACTGAACCACCCGGGTACCTCATCTCTGCCAAATTTTTAAGCTCATATTTTATCTCCTTTAGCCCAATAAACTTATTTCAGGGTCTTTGATGAGTGTTTTCTGTTCCTTGTTTCCTCAGTTTTCTTTCAATCAGTCTTTTCTCCTCATGTGCCTTGGTATCTTGGATACATTTTATTTTGTTCCAGACATTGAATTTGCAAAGTTGATCGCATAACTAATTTTACTGGAGCCTAAGATGACATCAGCTTCTTCCAGAAGTGATTTATCTTTCATTTCTGCCAGGAACACTATAAACATGGGATTATCTTCATCCACTCCCAGAAATGAAAATGCTTCAGGGATAACTTCAGTCTCTATGAAGAGGCCTCTTAACATAAACTTCACCCTCACTTTTCAGTTGTCCTCTGAGATTTCAAAGCTAGGCATCTAGCTGAGTCCTCAAAGAAAAGATTGATAACTTTCACTACGTTAAAAAAAAGTCTACATGTCAAGAAATACCATAAATAAACCCAAAAGGCAACCCAGGAAAAATATCTGTAGCTTTATCACAGAAAAAGGACTACTCTTCCTAAAATATATTAGTTGCTAAAAATTGAATTTTAAATATGAAAATTAGGCAAAGGTAATGGAAAGGATTTGTGAGTAACTTTTAAACACATAAATAGATGCTTAAATTCATCTATAAGAAAAATGTAATTAAACTACTTTGAGTTTCTACTTTATCTTATCATATTTGCAGAAACTGGAAGATTGAGAAAACATTCCATGTAAGTTGATGTGAATACAATTAAATAGATCCACACACTTATTTGTTGCAGCATGTTGTCTAGTAGGAAGAGTTTACATTTATATCAAAATATGTAGTAATAAGAGAAAGAACAAATAAATTATGAGGATTGAAATCATTGTCTTTATTTTCATAGAAATACTATATGTCTAACAAAAATAACATAACTATTAACAATACATACTAAAACTGAAAGCACAGTTGCATAAACTAATACAAGCCCTAGTTTGTAAGAAATCAGATGAAATAAATAAAAATCTGTGTACATATTCCACACTGATTTTGCAGATTTCTGTATGGACAAGAAGAAGAAGGGCTTTGTCAAGAAAAGGAGAGAATGAGAGTTTCTATCGGACTATGTCACCCAACAGCAAGTTTTAGGAAAGCATAAGAGAGGTATGTCTTATAATCCTTTCAATAATAGAAAATAACTCTCAGTTGCCCTCAGAATTAAATGACAAATTGGCTTGAAATAAAATTCTTAGATCAAAAATTTTTCCTTTCAAAATTCAATTGAAAGGGCCTCCATCATACCCTACTCTGGACTAGATCACACACACACACACACACACACACACACACACACACACACATCTTGAATTGCACCTTTTGTTATAATATTACATATGTAATTATTTCACTGATAAACTTTGTTCTTGCCATCCTGTAAACCTCACAATGATATGGACTGTGATTATTTTATCTGCCTCATATTCACCTGGGTTTGTGTCAGATACAAAGTATACAGTACATATATTTTTAAATGAATACATGAACAAATGAGTAAAGACAAAGAAAGTCCCTATCTATATGACTTCATTCCTCTGGCAGTTAGCATTAGAGCAAAGGCGTCCAAGGAAAGATAAATTTTGCTTTGTAGTAAATAAACTATATATTCTTAGTTCATGCTTAAAGAATTTTTACTCCTCTTAAATTTGGTAAAAATTTTTCTATGTGTGAATCTTCTTATAGTCTGTACCACATAACTTTTGTTTTGAGATGAAATCATTTGGATTCAAAATTTAAATGCCCCCATAAAAATATAATTATGTCAGTGAATGATGCAACATCATGGGCAAAAATGTGAATGGGATAACAGCTACCACAGAGTAGCTCCCTTGGGCCAGATCCTCTTCCAGGGGCTTTATGAATAATAACCTGTTAATCCTAAATTAACTCTATGAAGTTGGATTAATCATATTATAGATGAGGCACCTGAGATAAACAAAGGTTAAGACAATTGTCCAAAAGAGAGAACCCTCTAGGGGACAAGAGATTCTTCTTAATGCTTAAGATAAGCATCATTTTTATGTGTATAAACTATGTTTGCATATGCTTAGAAAGGACATATAAAGAAAGTTCAGCAGACATTACTTCCAGGGGGGAACCAAGAATCTACAGTAGGAAGATTATTTTACTATAAGCACATTATACTTTCTGAAAGCTTTGCTATGTGCATATGTTACATTTTCAATTAAAAAAAAAAAAGAGAGAGAAAACATGATCTATCCTGAATGTGTGTTATTTATGCTCCACTGCCAAGGGATGCCACCTGTAGGGAGGAAAGCCAAGGCCCAAACTGTCACTATCACAGTACTGCCCATGGTTAGCCTGTTTAATAGCAGGTATTTAGGGTAATTTATAAACACAAGATGCATGTATTTTATAAATGTTATAAATATGCCTTTGGGAAAAATATGTTATAAAACATGGTTTGTTTCCTTTTCTTTGAATGTTTTGTATATTCCTTTTAAAAGGTCCTTGTGAAATGTATTCTCACTGTGCTGTATGATGGTTCATTAGTCACTTTATTTATTAATAGAATAGCTACATTGTGCTCTATCTACAAGTACTGATATTCAGAAGCATTTCTTTGAAAACAGCACTAGCTTTTTGATCCTCATAATCCAATAGTTTTGAAATGACAATAGTTTTGTAATCAGTCAACATAAAATCAGAAGCAAGTCTCATCATTTTTAAGCTATAGTCAGGTGGGAAGATGAGCTACCAATCCAAGATATTGTTTCAGTTGAAAGGGAAAAGCACCTATAAAACAAACAAACCAACCGACAAAAACTAGTCTATTTGTTTCAAAATGAGGGTTTTAAAAAAACAACAACTATAATCTGACAGACAAGAAATAGATGACAAGATTTCTAGGAAGATGAGCCACTACTGCCATTTTGCCTTCAGCTCAATCAGACTCAAAGAAACAATAATTCACAAGACACAGAATGGGTTGGAGGTGGGATTGGCAATGTTTTTTTTTCATTTTTGAAATAAATACAGGCAAGCAAGGACGGTGAACCTCAAGGAAACCTCTTAATCCCTATCAAAAAACATTTTAAATAACTAGGATCTGGTGTAAAAAAAAAATCGCATCATTTGGAGAGATAAAGGCGAACAATAATAGTTCACATTTAATGACACATTCCCGCCAACCTTGCACTCTGATATTATCACATCTTTAAATGTTCAAGATGGTGAAACAAGCGCCCATACGGTAATGAAACAAAACACTCTAGGAACAGAACAGGAAATCCTGGATTCTCAATTCCAACTTCAGACCTGAGCACACAACATTTATTCCCCAAATAGTTACTTAGCTCCTCACTGCCAGGTGTTCTTCAAAGACCTTGAGACGCAATCCTCTTTTAGAATTTATTTGCTACAGGAAGAGACTGATGGTATCAAGTGGACTAACTTATTTTTTTAAATAACACTATTTGTTGATAAATTATATGATAGAAATGAAGAGCATGCTGTAATTAAGACCAAAATGTGGCCTCTTTTTACAGAGTGATGGGGGAAGACTTCTCAGATTGTGGCACTGAGCTCAGCACTAAATGATCGGGAGAAGCAGGTCATGGAGAGCAGATGGAAGAATTTACAAGCAGAAAGACATAGCCCCTGAGGTTCTAAGAAAGAACTATACGTATTTGTGAAACAGAAAGGAGGCCCATGCACTGAACTGTAGCACCAGAGGAAGAACGGCATGCATGAAGTCTGCACAGATGGGAATGTGGACAGATTATAGAAGACTTTATATTAGCTGTGGGCTTTTCACAAATTGCTTTTATAATGTTTAAGTAAGTTCCTTCTATCCCAACTTTCTTGAGGGTTTTTCTTAAGAAGGGATGCTGTATTTTGTCAAATGCTTTTTCTGCATCAACAGGATCATATGGTTGGTTTTTTAAATTTTTAAATGTTTTTATTTATTTTTGAGAGAGAGAGAGAGAGACAGTGTGAGCAGGGAAGGGTCAGAGAGAGAGGAAAACACAGAATCCAAAGCAGGCTCCAGGTTCTGAGCTAGCTGTCAGCACAGAGCCCGATGTGGGGCTCAAACCCATGAACCGTGAGATCATGACCTGAGCCAAAGCCAGAGACTCAATCCACTAAGCCACCCAGGCACCCAGGATCATATGGTTTTTATCTTTTCTTTTGTTAACTTGATTTATCACATTGATGGATTTGTGAATATTGAACCAGCCCTGTAACCCAGGAATGAATCCCACTTGAACATGATGGATAATTATTTCCTCAATTGGGAAAAACTGAGAGCTTCCCCCTGAGATCAGAAACATGACAAGGATGTCCACTCTCATACCGTTGTTTAATACAGTGCTGGAAGTCCTAGCATCAGCAATCAGATAACAAAAGGAAATGAAAGGCATCAGAATCAGTAAAGAAGTCAAACTTTCACTTTTCACAGATGACATGATTCTCTACATGGAAAAGCTGATTGATTCCACCAGAAGCCTTCTAGAACTGATCCATGAATTCAGCAGAGTCTCAGGGTACAAAAATCAATGTACAAAAATTGGTTGCATTTTTATACACTAATAATGAAGCAACAGATAGAGAAATCAAGAAACTGATCCCATTCACAATTGCACAAAAAAACATAAAATACCTAAGTGAAGATGAAAAAGACCTGTATGATGAAAACTATAGAAAGCTATGAAAGAAATTGAAGAAGATACAAAGAAATGGAAAAACATTCTGGGCTCATGGATTGGAGGAATAAACATTGTTAAAATGTCATTACTACCCAAAGCAATCTACACATTCAATGCAATTCCAATCAAAATTGCACCAGCATTCTTCTCAAAGCTAGAACAAACTATCCTAAAATTCATATGGAACCACAAAAAACCCCAAATAGCCAAAGTAATAGTGAAGAAGAAAACCAAAACGGGAGGCATCACAATCCCAGACGTTAGCCTTTACTACAAAGCTGTCATCATCAAGACAGTATGATACTGGCACAAAAACGGATACAAAGACCAATAGAATAAAATAGAAGCCCAGAACTGAACCCACAAATGTATGGCCAATTAATCTTTGACAAAACAGGAAAGAGTTTCTGATGGAAAAAAGACTGCCTCTTCAACAGGTGGTGCTGGTAGAACTGGACAGCAACATGTAGAAGAATGAAACTAGACCATTATCTTACGTCATACACAAAAATAAACTCAGAATGGCTGAAGGACCTGAATGTGAGATAGGAAACCATCAAAACCATAGAGGAGAAAGCAGAAAACAGCCTCCTTGACCTCAACCACAGCAATTTCCTATTCAACACATCCCCAAAGGAAAGAGAATCAAGAACAAAAATGAACTATTCATACCTCATCAAGATAAAAAGCTTCTGCACTGCAAAGGAAACAGTCAAAAAAAACTAATAGGTAACCAAAAGAATGGGAAAAGATAGTGTCAAATGGCATATCGGATAAAGGACTAGTATCCAAAATCTACAAGAAACTCACCAAACTCCACACCAAAAAATGAGTAATCCAGTGAAGAAATGGGCAGAAGACATAGACACTTCTCCAAAGAGGGCATCTAGATGACCAATGGGCCATGAAACAATGCTCAGCATCACTCATCATCAGGGAAATACAAATCAAAACCACACTGAGATACCACCTCACACCAGTCAGAGTGGCTAAAAGGAACAAATCAAGAGACTATAGATGCTGGCGAGGGTGTGGAGAGACGGGCACCCTCCTACACTGTTGGTGGGAATGTAAACTGGTGGAGCTGCTCTGGAAAACAGTGTGGAGGTTCCTCAAAATATTAACATGAGAACTACCCTATGACCCAGCAATAGCACTGCTGGGGATCTACCCAAGGGATACAGAAGTGCTGAGGCATAGGGGCACATGTACCCCAATGTTCATAGTGGCACTTTCTACAACAGCCAAATCATGGAAAGGGCCTAAATGTCCATCAACCGATGAATGGATCAAGATGTGGTATATATACACACGATGGAGTACTACATGGCAATGAGAAAGAATGAAATCTGGCCATTTGTAGGAAAGTGGATGGACTTCGAGGGTGTCATGCTAAGAGAAATAAGTCAGGCAGAGAATGACAGATAGACCTATGAGTGACAACATATAGTAACAGGAGAAACCTAACAAGCGACCATGGGAAGGGGAAGGGAGGAAAAGAAAGTTAGGGAGAGGGAGGGAGACAAATCATGAGACTCTTGAATACTGAAAACAAACTGAGGGCTGAAGAGGGAGGGAGGAAGGGGAAGGGGGAGTGAGGGTCATGGAGGGGGGCACTTGTGGGGAAGAGCACTGGGTGTTATATGGAAACCAACGTGCAATAAACTATTAATACAAATAAAAAAAAGACTTTATAGATCGTGAAAGTGTTTTGAAGTTTATTCTAAATAACGGAGGAATTCACTTAAGCAGTTTAAACCAGAAAGCAACTCTAATTTACATTTTTATGTTAAAATTTGCTTGGCCAATGAGTAAATGATGGCATGACTTGCTTAAGTAGACTACGTAACTTTTACCCAAACAAAGATAGTTTTGAGACTAAAAGGAGGCATTACTAATAATTATACTATGACAACATGTCTAAATAAGGACTGACTCAGGTTTATTAGTGGGATTTTGCTACATAACATACTACTCACTGGATTTCAACAATAACATTTATTCAACTCACACAATTCTATAAGCCAGTTAGAAGCATTTTTGGTCTGAGCCTTCTTGGAGGATTTCCCCTGGTCTCACAGGCAGAAGGGAGAAAGGCCAGTTGGTGGCTGAGTAATTGAAGATGGCCTTTGAATCACTATAGACTGCTATGTCTGGCTGTTGTCAGCCAGGGATATTGGAGAAAATATGCCACTGATCTCTCATTACCCACCAGGCTGGCTCACTCACATTGTGGCAACAGGGGTCTACAAGCAACAAAAGTTGAAGCTACAAGACCTCTTGATGCCTAGGCTCATAAATCATGTGACCTGTTAACTCATTATTTCTACTGCATTCAGTGTATCAAAGAACGCCACAAAGCCAACCCTAGATGTAAGGAGTGGGGAACTGAGTCAGCCCGCAACCCTTTTTCGAACGGTTCCTGTGGGGGAGGGGTGAGTGGAAGAAAGGAGACAAGGGGACAAGTCTGCAGTTGCTGATCAAGTCCGTTTATTGAGTGTTTTACAGAGATGTATATAGTGTGCAGAAAGAGGGGTGGTATATACAAATTGAAAGCACACAACTAACTATGATTGGCTAGGGCAACGATAGGGGAGTGGGCTACCGACAATGAAAAGGTAACCTGGGGGTGGGGAGATGGAAAGGTACTGGAGGTCCTATGGCGAAACTCCCCTCCTGAGTCAGGATGTAAAAACAGCCACAGAATGAGGAAGTACCTTAGGGCGCTGGAAAATCCCCACACAAAATATGTTACACAGACCTGCCTCTTGGTGAAATACCTCACAAATGGCCCAGGGGACCTCCAGCCCCCTACAGGGAACCAGACTGCATCTTTTCATGAGAGCTACCGCAAAGTACTGTCACCATTTTGCACACTATAACACCAGGCACAGTGGAATGTATAATCATCCTGCATTTACTGAAACAAGGAAAACTAAACCAAGTACAGCTTCTTTCCAAGTACCACAAAACAAAGGCTATTCTACTGCCTTCTGACTTCCAACAGGCTTAGAATTATGAAAACATCTCCTTTGAAAGCCATATCAGGACTTCAAAACACCAAAGAGGGTTAACGGTTTGGGAGGTTGTATAGATGGGCCTTCTATGTTAGAATAATTCTTTAAGCCCTCCTTAACCCATCCATCTTCTCAGAGTGAAACAGACACCTTTAAAGTAGATGCTTATATTAGGTATACTCACCTCAATCCAATGGTCAAACATAAGAGACATTTGCCTACTCCTGGTCCTATGCCTCCTGGTCTCTCATGCTGCCTCTGGGACAAAATACTTTCATAGCCTAAGGATTCTCACCCTTGGAGAGATAGGTTGGTGGCAGCTGCAAAATTAATGACCACAACTGCGCCACTGAGCAACTGTCTATAGCTTTGCCAAATTTTCTTTCTAAGGAAATTCAAAGAAATCAGGGTAAAACTCAGACCATCAGAGCAATAGGATATGCCATGGATCTCAGAAACTCAAATGTTCTGGGGCACCTGGGTGGCTCAGTCGGTTAAGCACTGGCTTCGGCTCAGGTCACGATCTCACGTTTCATGGGTTTGAGCCCCACGTCGGGCTCTGTGCTGACAGCTAGCTCAGAGCCTGGAGCCTGTCTTCAGATTCTGTGTCTCCCTCTCTCTCTGACCCTCCCCTGCTTGCACTGTCTCTCTCTGTCTCTCAAAAATAAATAAAAGACATTAAAATTAAAAAAAAAAGAAACTAAAATGTTCTTAGCTGTAGTCTCTGTCCGGCATTTCCATACCCTCCTGCATAGGGTGCACTAGGCCATGTAGTAACCACATTCTCAAAGAAGTCCTTACTTAAAAAATTTTTTCCAGAGTATCTTGATGAACTAACAAGTTTGGGAAATACTGATACCATCAACAACTTTATAGCTGAACCTAGGTTCTTCACTTAATCTTGCTGCAAATGGTATTTGTGTTTTCTTGAAACCAAAGAAACCATAATGTATAAATTATTTCCTCAGAAGAGACAAACTATCCTTTTGTTTTCTTTGAAATATTTTTACTAGACAAATAAAATTTTGGGTCACTAAATACAAGCATACCTGAATTTGTCTCCTTTGTGCCTTGCAGAGATATTCCATTTTTCACAAACAGAAGGTTTGTGATAACACTGTGCCGAGCAAGCACCATTTTTTTTCCCAATAGCATTTGCTCACTACATGGCTCTCTATTACATGTTGACAATTCTCACAATATTTCAAACGTTTTCACTATTACTATAATTTATGGTGATCTGTGATCAGTGATTATGACTTGCTGAGAACTCAGATGATGGTTAGCAATTTTAGCCATAAAAGTATTTTTTAATTAAGACATGTACACTGTTTTTTCAACATAATATCACCCACTTGATAGCCTACAGTACAGGGTAACTTTTATATGCACTGTAAAACCAAAACACTCAATTGACTCACTTTATTGCACTTTATTTATCATGGTCGTCTGGAATCAAACCTGCAATATCTCTGAGGTATGCCTATAAAGAAAGTCTTGTGGTAGTGATATACTTCTCAGATTTCAGACACCTGGCTCCTGTGAAATAGAACAGTTTCTTCAGGCTATGGATGGAAGATGCCACTTCCATGTATTGAATCTTCAAGATTGGTACATTATTCTTCCCCCCTAAAAATGCTGAAATGTATAAAAATGAACAATAGCAACCACAGAGGATATAGAAAATTCCCACTCAATACCACATAAACTAGTGGAAAACACAATCAGTGCAAAGAGCAAGGTTTGCTATTTCTTTCCTTTGTGTACACTAAACACTGTTAAAGTAAAAATGACAATAGTGGCTATCATCACTCAGTCCTACACCATGGCCTCCACATGACCTGTCACTAAGCTTGTTACTAGCATTAGTCTATTAATCTTCACAAAATCATGAGGCAGGATTACTCCCCCTACTTTAAAGATCAAGAATCCAGAACAGGAATATTGAGCAACTTGTCCAACTCACATGTTGGTAAGTGATAGAGCTGGGATGGGACCCAGGTCATCATAATCCAAAATCCACATATTCAACCATTCCTACAACCTGTGCTAGAAGAAGAGTAAGGGCAGAGAAGTCTGAGACAAGTGACAAGATCTGAAAACATGGTCATGATTTCTCAACATATGCTTAGTAATGACTATAAATTTGACTTCCAAATTTGAGATTCTCCCAAACTCAGCCATCAAGGCATGATTCCGGTAAATGAAGAAAACCTCAGGTTCTATTACTATATTCATCTTCTAATCCTTTACACTTAGAGAACATTATTAAGCTAAACTGTAGGTGTTTTTTTCCCTTCACTTGGGGGGGGGGAGGATTGCTTGTTTTTGTTTCTACATATCTTTCAGTGAGATGAAAATTTCTCTGGTGCTTGATCAATGAAACGTAATGACATTCAAGGGCTGCTCACTGAATGAACAGAGTTCACTGGTGGGAAGTGAGTGATAAGTCCTATTGAATGGGCCCCTTTTAGGACGGCAGAGAAATTAAGTCCTCTTTGCCCATATACTGTTATATGGATTTTCCTGCAAGAGAAAGGACATTTCACCACTTTGACAAGTAGTTCAGGAATTTTTACAACTAGTAAAGCAAAAGTTAGCCAAATATGGATTATTTTTAGGAATCATTTGTTTTGAAAGTGATTTATATCTTGACTGATAGTAAATAGTACAGACCTGAACATAGTCTACACTATGACTTTTTGCTGAAAAAGCTTTCCAAATTATTAGTAAAGACAGATATATCATACATTTATATATCTATTTTTTTCTTTTTATTTATCATTTAAGTGAGAATTTGTCTTTTTATATTTCCACAGGATATGCTTTGTTTTATTAGATATATTCCAAAGAGACACCATTTCTAGTAAATGGATATTTAAATATCTCTAGTGTATATAATATTTAAATATATAGTGTACCTTTATTTTCTCATGAAGTTTATACACAGAGTTCCTCTGCTATTACATAAGATTTTGTTTAAATTACATTATTAGGAGCTGCCTAAGTTCATTTTAGATAAATTTAACAAATCAAATTATTTTGTAATAATAATTACAGTGCCATATGCTGGGTCCAGTTATTTTAATGTATCTAGATGCAAGTCAAGAGAATAGAACCATGTATTTTCTGGGAATATGTTCTTAATATCATAACCCACTCATGTCCTCTTGTTTTCGAGACCAAAGGAGAGGTATGGAGGGAGATAATGGAAGCAGGGCCATTTGGTCCAAATAGAGACTTGGGTCTATGCTTTAGCAAAGTAAGATAGGGTGACATTTTATTATAAATACAGATCTCCTGAAATCCATCAATGCTAGCTAAACATGAGTTAGGGCCAGGGCCATGGGCAAGGATTCTCTTGATAGGAAAATTGCATGGGTCTTAACAAAACCCATAGAGTTTGTGTATTTTCTTCTTGCTTTCTTAATTAAAAAATTTAGGGGCGCCTGGGTGGCTCAGTCGGTTGAGCCTCCGGCTTCGGCTCAGGTCAGATCTCACGTTTGTGGGTTCGAGCCCCGCGTCAGGCTCTGTGCTGACCACTAGCTCAGAGCCTGGAGCCTGCTTCCAGTTCTGTGTCTCCCTCTCTCTCTCTGACCCTCCCCCTCTCATACTCTGTCTCTCTCTGTATCAAAAATAAATAAAAAACATTAAAAAAATTTATTTTTCTTTCAAATGTTTCACTTAAATTGGTTTCTCATCATTGCTGGTAGGTGAAGAAAACACATCTTATTCCTTCAAAGATCTTGATAAAATCTTGTATCTGTAGCTAACTAGAGTCTTAAGGTGTGTCAGGAGCCCCACTTAAAAGAAGTACATAAGAAACAGATCTATACTCAGTCTATCTGGAAAAAAAGGCTTAAAATTCACTTTGTGGGGCTGAGTGACTAAGATGAACTGTCTACATTAATCAGATTACATAAGAAATGGGCAAGTATCTATTATGTGCTGCACGGAGACACTGACAAAGCTAGAAAGTTTTAATGAGGAGACTTAATTAAAACACACATCATCTTCAGACGTAGGAGTCCTTAATTCTGAGAAGAATCACTGCCAAACTTGATTCAACTGTGCTAATTAGCAGACACTGGGAATTCAGAAACTAGCATGTTAGAAAAAGGTAAAGCTAAGGAATGACTTTACAGAATATTGCCCTGAAAATGGATTGCTGGGGCTCTGATCCTATGACTGAGACTTTTGTAGATTTTGGCAGGGACAAGACTTTAGATCATATCCAGCTAGACGTCCCACCCACCCAACCACAAAGGTAGAGTTACCTCAACATCCTGACATCCAGGAACCTCAACACCAGAGACAAGGATTCACTACATTTTTTGGTCAGGTTTTGAATATCTCCACCTAACTGAAAGTATTTTCTTAAACAGCGGTGAATCTGTCTCAAGGTCTTTAATTCTTGCTGTCCAGATGAAGTCAGCCCCACTTTTCCAGACCTGTATCAATGATATTTGTTTCCTTTCCAATATATTCTTAAATGTTTATTTATTTATTTTTTAGAGAGAGAAGGGTCGAGGGTCAGAGAGAGAGGTGAGACTCCTAAGCCGGCTCCATGCCATCAGCACATAACCTTATATGGGGCTTGAACTCATGAACTAAACCTCAGCCAAAACCAAGAGTTGAACACTCAACCCACTGGGCCACCCAGGCACCCCTGTTTGTTTCTTTTCTAATGCAACAGGATTCCCTATTGTTTCTACTGTCCCTCATATAACCTTGCTTCAGACCTTATCACCATCTCGGTCAGTGTCTTCCGGGGGAAATGTAATTTCCATCTTTAAACTGGGGTGCCTTAAAGCCGTATAATAGGACTATTGCTTCAGATCCTTTGGACTCTCAAATTTTGTAACTGCTTCCTAATTTTGCATTAACATTTTGGCAGTTACAACACACTGTTGACTGATTTTGAGCTTGTGATCAATCAAAACTCGTCTTTTTTTTTTAATAGCTATTAAGCTAGGTTCCTCTATATTTTGTACTTCATCAGTTAACTAATGTAAGTCTAAATTTGTTCCATCCTCATTGAACAAATGGTCAATATCTACTTTAAGAAAAATTAGAAAATAGAGCAAGTAAGCATGATAAGCAAGAATATAAATTAAGTATAAACCACCCCTTTATTCCAAACATTTGAAGACAACCAGCATTTCCATCTTGGTAAATATTTTATTAGCCTCTTCTAAGCATACATATATACCGGCGGGATATTTATGTGCATTTTTTGTGCATGCATACAAAATGTAATTTTTGTAATATATATATTCTTTTGATCTTATGAACTTTTTCCAACTTGCAACTTTGTAAATGTCTTTAAAATTTTAAGATGTTTATTCCTCTATATTTTCATGTGAAATGGCTTCACAATATGCCAATTGTAGATGTAACAATACTATTTAAGGTACACTAGCCATGTAAGAAACACTTCAAGACAAAGTAACTGAAAACAATTGTTCTTTTGCTCACAGATCTGCAGTTTGGAAGAGCTCAGCAGACCTCTCTGTCTACTCAGAATCAGCTGTAGTGGCTCAAAGGCTGGAGGCTGGTCTCATCTGAAATCTCCTCTGCATACATGAACACTAGACGCTACTAGAACACCTACAGGTGACCTTGCCATGGAGATGGGCTTCCTCACCACATGGGAACACAACAGAATGAGGAGGAAAAATTCCAAAGGAGACAGAGCCAGATATTACATTTAAATATCACTTTCATTATATTCTATTCAGCAAGAGAGCCACAAAGTATTACTTAGATTCAGGACAAGGCAAAACAGACTCAAACTGTAAATGGAGGAGAGACAGAGTTAAGGAAGAGTGGATGGGACTGGAAATATATATTTTTAAAGTAGACTTCACACCCAGCATGCAGCTCAACACGGGGCTTGAACTCATGACCCTGAAATCAAGACCTGAGCTGAGATCAGGAGTTGGTTGCTTAACTGAATGAGCTACCCAGGTGTCCCAGGACTGGAAATATTTTTCAAAAAATATTTTGGGAAATTACTGTTGCCACAGCCATAATTCATTTAACTTAATATGTTTAAAATTGCCACCAATATAAAAAATGCTGCAGAAAC
>NC_043701.1:25999363-26006456 GCF_006229205.1 Suricata suricatta
TTTCCCTAGGATGTCTTCTGAGAACAGTGATTACTGCGTCAAAGTTTACCCACTTTTTTTTTAAGTTTTTTTATTTGGAGAGAGGAGAAAGAGAGAGGAGAGAGAGGGGAGAGAGGGGAGAGGGGGGAGAGGGGGGGAGAGAGAGAGAGAACGAGCACAAGGCAGGGGTAGAGAAAGAGGAGAATCCCAAGGAGACTCTGTGCTGACAGCACATGGGGTTTAATCCCACGAGCAATGAGATCACAACCTGTGCCAAAATCAAGAGCCTGATGCTCATTCAACGGAGACACCCAGGTGCTTCAAGTTTACCCATGTTTTTAAGGCTTTTTGATAGATACTGGCAAACTGCCATTTAGAAACGTGATGGCAATTTTTTACTCTGATTACCAGTCTATGAATGGAAAAGACTATTTCCTAACTCCAGCTTAAAGACTGGGTATTATCAGACTTCTTAATATTAGCCAGTGCTATATTATTGTTATTTAAATTTGAATTTCTTTGACTATTAGCATATTTGAACATTTTATATGTCTACTGGTTATTTGTATTTCTTCTTAGAAATTGCTTTTTTCTTGGCCTTTGATGACTTTTCTTTAATCCCTTTGAAGGTTTTTTTAGAGTTTTCTGTTAAGTACATTAAACCTTGTCATATATATTGCTATGCTTTTTCCAATTTGTTATTTGCCTTTTAAACTCTACATAAAAGTTCCATCTTTTCCTGTATTCAAAAGAATATTCATTTCTTAATAATGGTTTGAGGCCTTCTTCAAAACATACATTACATAAAAATTAACCTATATTTTCTTCTAAAACATTTTTTAAGATTCAACTTTTAAACTCTAAAAACCTGAAATATTGGCATATGGGAGGAAATAAATATTTTTTCTAAATAATTATCTATTTTCATGAATATCATGTACTTAATTCATTTTTTTCCTATTATTTGAGAAGTCACCTTTATCACAAACCAAAAACTTATACTACTCCATAATTTTTAAATTTTCTATATGGTTCTGTTTATCTGTCAATTCCAAATTATTTATCTAGCAAGCATTCTTCCACCAGTTTCTCAATGTATTCTTATTATACCATTATAGACACTACTTTATGGAAAATGAAATGTAAACATTCTTGTTTCTTAAAGCCATTTGAAAATCTGATGGACGTTTTGGATTCTCTACCTAAAAAAAGATTTTCTCTACCTAGTAAAGTTTTCTACCATAACATTGTTTTCATCAGTTTCCTGCAATTATCCATCTCTGGCACCCATTTAAGAATTTCACCTTTTCATTTCTCTTATGAAGTTAAATCCTGAGTATTTTATTATTTAGACTGTTATTATGAATGAGCTATCTTTTCCGTTTAATTTTCTGTTATACTGGTTTGTTTATAACATAGGAAAGCTGTTGATTTTTTTAAAATACTTTTTTCTTCTACCTTTCTGAATTCTTTCAATTTCAAATTTAAATGTTTTCATTTTGAATGAATAAGTCATGGGGATGAAAGCTAAACGTAAGGGTTAGTGTCAATTGTCCTGTAATAGTGTTGTATGGTAGCTATATTTGTGGTGAGTACAATGTAATGGATACGGTTGTCAAATCACTATGTAATGCACCTGAAACTAACGTAACATTGTGTGTCAACTATACTTAAATAAAATAAAATGAAAATAAATGTTTTTGTTTTAATTGTTTTGTGTGTTCTATGTAGACAATCAAATCATCTGCACTGAAATATAGCATTGCCTTCTCTTTTCCAGTATTTAAATGTGATATATATCATGTTAGAATATTTAAAACATATGTCCTGGTTGAATATTTAAAACATATGTCCTGGTTAGAATATCTAAAATGATGCGAAACAATAATGGTGATAATATACTTTTATGAAGTATTTTTGTTCATTTTTTAATGCATAAGTTATGAGACTGCAACTAGCTTTACCTTTACGTGTGCAAGATAAAAACACTACTGTATTCAGTTTCTTTCTGTTTTTCATAATTGTTTGTTCTATTCCCAGTTTATTAGCTATTTTAAACTCTTTTTGAGATATAATTATCATAAAATTTACCCTTTTAAAGTATACATTTAGTAGATCTTAGTATATTCACAAAAATATGCAACCACTACCCTTAATTCCAAAACATTTCATTACTCCAAAAAGAAACTATTCATTAGTAATCACTCTCCATTCCCCACTTTCCCCAGGCCCTACTCACCATCAATCTACTTTCTGCCTCTATGAATTTATCTATTTGGGACCTTTCATATAAATACTTTCCTATTGAATTGAGCCCATTATTTCCAACTCTTATAGATACTTCTGAATTCTGATTCTATTTCAGATTACATGAACTATTAATTGACAACTGTTAGATGAATGTTGATTAGTTTTATAAGTATTCCTCTATGTTCTAAGTCATTAATAAATTTCAAACAGAAATGTGCCAGTATTTGTGTAACTTCTATGTAGGAATCTTGTTACATTGTTATAACAAGCTACAAGTTTACTCATCTCCAGAATCATCTTGTCTGCATGTCTCTATTTTGCCTCTACACAGGTCTTAAAAAACGGTAAGTGATTAGCTAAGAACATGTTATGTTGTTTCTGGTATACTAGGCAAGCCCTGCCAAATCCTGAAATTAAGGCTTTTTTTCAGCAAAGTTTATTATAAATCACCACATAGGAACTCCTACTAATCAATACACCCTTTTCTCTATGTGAATAATTCATCCCTCTCATTAAAAAACTCAGACTCTTCTCTAGTATTAACTACAAATAAATGACCTACAATTTTCAGATAAAGCCTTTTTAAAAAAACCAAATTGTTAGTTTTTTCCTACTCTAAATTCTGTAACCTTTTGTTTTTCTATAATGTCTCAAAAACCACAAATAATGTGGCAATTGCTAAATCACCACTTTGGCGTCCACTTTCTCATACACCAGACCCTAGGTAGAGAAGAGGTGAAAAGGAAAACAGTGTAATTTACAGCCCTCTGCCAAGTTGCTATTAATTATTATAATTAATAATTCAATTTATCATTCCTCACCTGCAAACATTTGATCGATATAATTTATCATGAAAGATGAAGACTCATGAACTCTGACAAATATGGTGCGGAGGAGGGCCCATGGAGTGGTCCTGTGGAGCACTCAAGGTCTTCCAAACCCTGTCCCTGCAGAGCCCAGAGACTTACCTTGAGGGTAGGGTGAGACCAAGCCACCAGTCCAGGTCAGGGTGGGAGGGATGGAGGCTGCCCTGTCCACCCAAGGTCCTACTCCCACAAAACCCCCAGCGTTACTAGCTGCACCTGGCCATGCAGAGATGGCTTCCCACCAGGGTGGGACTACAGCTTCCCCTCAATGAGAATCACCTCTTTCTAATAATACTCTCTTGTAAAAGAGCTTGACGTCCCCAACACACCAGAGTTTGGCGTCCTGAAGAGATGTACGTACACATATTTATACCATAGAACTAAAACAAAGATGGAGTCATATATGTTAAAGACAAAATGGAATGAACCTCTACAGTCACATCAAAGAAAAAACAACCTTACCTAAGTTACAGCTCTTCTCAGAAATCAGTAAAGGATGCCAGCCAATCCCCAAACACCAAGTCTGTTCACATCATCTTTGGACTTCCTTGTTCCACTGACTCCACTACTCTGATCCAAATGAGGAAGAAGACCATTAGACAATCATTCTAAAAAAGCCAAATATATTCTGCATTTTGCCTTATTAAAACCCTTTAGTCTGTGAGCAACTCAGAACTCATAACTCTGAGTAGCCTTCAATTTCCCAGTTTGCAGTCAAAACCGTTGCAATAAACTTATCCTTCTGCTTTGTTTGATTCGGTACGCAGAGTTGGGCAATACAAACCTGTGTGCACATAGGGTCCAGCGCAGAAGTCCACAGTGAATGATGCATCCCTTTCCCGATAACGAAATGACATACCCGCAATAACGACAACAATCTTTTATAAAATGGGGAGTTGGCTGGGGGAGAGGAGAATGCTTCACGCTACGTGGCTCCGTGCGCCTCACAGGTGGAACTCTCAGTACTAGTAGAAAGTCCTCGCCTACGCACGCACGCACGCACGGCAGTAACTCCTGATGGATGTGGCTGCTCTGCGCGGCGTGTGTGATGGAAAGCAGCATAGAGACCACTGCATTGCCTGGGATTTGCCACCAGGAGCAGCACCTTAACCCAGATCACAGATAGGAAGCCAAAATGGCTTAGATTCAAGAAAAACAAAGCCACAATACACCACCTACGCCTGATTAAGGCTGGTCTTTCTAAGCTTTGCAGAAAACGCATTACTCCAAAAGGTGGCGGTAGCGGGCTGGGAGAAGCTATTGATGTGGTCAAGACAAGTGATGCTCAGATTGGATTTGTAGATGTTCCATCCTTGGAGATGTCAACACTACTTAGTGACCTGGCAGGGGTATATTCCAACACGACAGCCTGAGTTCACTATTCTCACCACCATAGTTCCTGGTGTCAGCAGATACAAAGGTGCCAAGATGGGGCTCCTGGATCTCCCAGTTATCAATTAGGGTGCCAAGAATGAAAAAAAGTAGAGGAAGTCATTGCAGTGGCCTAGGCATTAAACTTGATCCTGATGGGTTCCTGATGTCCTGAAACCATTGGGACATAAAAGATAATTGAAAACAAGCTGGAAGGCTTTAGTATTCACTTGAACAACAACCCTGCTTACAGTGGCTTCAAGAAGAAGGATAATGTCTCCCTTTCTCTCTGCCCCTCCCTGCTCATGCTCTGTCTGTCTCTGTCTCAAAAATAAATAAAATATTAAAAAAAATTTTTTAAATACAAAAAAGAAGTATTACTCTAACCAACCAAGTTATAAAACCAAAAATGCAAATTACAATGAAGGTAAAGACATCAAAGGCAGAAGAAATTTAGGAAAAGGTCACAGTCAGGGTCATCAAAACTAATTTAGTATTATCTGTATAAAATTGGAACCAACAGATCTTAGGCTATTTCCAAGAGTATAAAACTATACATGAATATGACATTGAATCTGAAGTGAGGAGTGAGGGCACATCTTTTGTCAAGAGTCTCAAAGAAAGCTATAAATTCATTATTTCAGTTTATAAGGCTGTAACCCTTTCATCTCTTATATCATGTATTTAGAATGTATTCTCTAAAAGGGCTATAAATAGCTGCCATATTTATAAAGTTAACTAACATATATTATCAGATCTGAATTCCACTGGGTATGTTCACATAACCCCAAAGAATAGTTATTTTTAAAGTACCCTTCCTTGGGGCACCTGAGGGGGCTCAGTGGGTTAATTGGCTGACTTCAGCTCAGGTCATGATCTCACTGCTCATGAGTTTGAGCGCCGCGTCGGGCTGTGTGCTGACAGCTCTGAGCCTAGAGCCTGCTTCGGATTCTGTGCCTCCTGCTCTCTCTGCCCCTCTTCTGCTCACACTCTGTCTCTTTCTCTCAAAATTAATAAACATTAATAAAAAATTAAAGTGTCCTTCCTCTCACACAGCCACTGCCTTAAATCTACCTTTCAAGTCTATTGTCTGATTCATTGTCTCCAGAGTGCTTCTCTGTCTTCTGCAAGACATTTTGAAGGATCCCCCTTGACTGTGTAAATGATTCTCACAGAAGGAGGAATGCACAAGACACTATAATATCTAATTAATTCAGGAGGGTTATGTATGTTTTTCAGGTAGATGTTCTTTCAAAGTAAGTAGCAGTAATGAGCTGAATAACGTCAAAGTTCCTTAATGTGGCAAACACAGTCTTTCTTGATTTGGATTCAGCCTTTCTCTTTAGTCTCCTCTCTTACAATCCCTCTATCAAACAATTCTAAATTGTTTACAGTTTCCCTCAAATATTGGTGCATCAAATACTGGTGCATCTGAATATGCCTTTGTTTTGCCTATAATATTCCCCATCTCAGGGCACCTGGGTGGCTCAGTCAGTAAAGGTCTTGATTTCAGCTCAGGTCATCCTCTCATATTTCACGAGATCAAGCCCCACATCGGGCTCTGTGCTGACAACTCAGAGCCTGCTTGGGATTCTCTCTCTCTCTCTCTCTCTCTCTCTCTCTCTCTCTCTCTCTCTCCCTCTCTCTCTCTCTGTGCCCCTCCCTCTCTCTCTGCCCCTTCCAGTCTCATACTTTCTCTCTCTCTCAAAATTAAATAAATAAACTTTAAAAAATCCCCCATGTCTGCTTGTCAGGCACTTAAAAGCCACTAGTATGATCTTCACAGATAGAGTGTAACACTCTGTGCTTTGCACTTGCTGCCCTTATAACACAAGTTAAAATATGTTTATGTCCATCTTACTAAATAGGATCTTTCTGAGTATGGAGATGATTAATTGTATCTTATTCAACCAAGGTAAGGCCCTGCATATATTAAGTATTCAGCAAATATTAAATTAAGGGAACATTTTTCTATAAGGTTTTTTGTAATATTCTTTGAAGCTTTAGAAGCCAAATTATAATTGAGGATCTTTGTAAGGTAATAGGATATCAACTTTGAAAAAATGTTTTCAACTCCTTGCAGAATTAACAACATATTAGTTCAGTGTAGTGAAGGAAGGATTTGAAATTACAATGACTATATTCCTTTTTAATTTCAGTAATGAGTATGAAACAGACAGTTTGCTAGGTACTGAGAATTAAAAGATAAATAAGAAATGGTTCTAGAATCTTCAGTTCAAAATGTATCTGGGGTATCTGAGTGGCTCAGTCAGTTAAGTGTCCAACTTCAGCTCAGGTCACGAGCCCGCGGTTCATGAATTCAAGCCCCGCGTTGTGCTCTGTGCTGGCAGCTTGGAGCCTGGAGCCTGCTTCAAATTCTGTGTCTTCCTCTCTTTCTGCCCTTCTCTCTCTCTCTCTGTCTCTCTTTCTGTCTCTCTCTCTCTCAAAAAAAAATAAACAGAAAAAAAAATGTAACTGGTTTTTGAGTGGTGCCTGGGTGGCTCAGTCAGTGAAGCATCTGACTTCAGCTCAGGTCATAATCTCAAGGTTCATGGGTTTGAGCCCTGAGTCAGGCTCTGTACTGACAGCTTGGAGCCTGGAGCCTGCTTTGGATTCTGTGTCTCTCC
>NC_043701.1:26006556-26022400 GCF_006229205.1 Suricata suricatta
AAAAAAAAAAACAGAAATGATAGAAGCCCACTATAGAGTGGGAGAAAAACTCCCTCTGCATTATTTCTTACTAAAAATATGAAGACTATATAGTAATAGGTACTGTTAATAGAACAAATCATGTCTTATTATAATCACGAAATCATGTTTGACCTCACAGATGCTACAGAAAGGCGTTGGAAATCCCCAGGGATCCACACACCTCATGGAGAGAGCTACTGCTATAGAAATGCTCCTGAAATTTTGGTGTCAGTTAATGACTCAGCGATTCTGATAAAATATAGATTGTGATTCTGTTGGTCTAGGATGGGTCCTTAGGGTCTTTACTTCTAACAAGCTCCCAGACACTAGTAATGCTGCTGGTCCATGGATCCCTCTGAGGAGCAGAACTCGGAACAGTGTGTTCTCCATCCACCCCCATCTACCATGTCAGTTTTGTTCTAAGACGGATTTCACCTTGATCATGGGCTGTCTACAAGAAACATTCAAGCTTTACATGTCCACTTTTATGTCTTGCTAGCGAGAACACTTACCCTAAAGTAACCAAAAGCTTGATCTGTCCCCTGGACCTGTTGAAGCAGTTCCTGTAGCCAGAAAAATGCCATCTGCTGATCGATTCAGAGCTGGGCCCTGAGTCCTTCACTACCATTGCTTATGTATTGTTATAAATGTGTGTGAGTGTGTGTGAGTGTGTGTGTGTGAGTGTGTGTGTGTGAGTGTGTGTGTGTGTGAGTGTGTGTGTGTGGGGGGGGGTGATAAGATAATGAGCGGGATGAAGTTGCAGGGATGCTGGGCTTCCAAGAAGGTCACAAACTTTTTTTTCTACAAAGAACAAAGTGGTAAATATCTTAGGCTTTAACAGTCTCTATCACATAGTCCTCTTCTACTTTTGAACAACATTTTTAAAAATGTTAAATCCTACCAGCAGGAGTTATCAACCTGTTTATAGGTAAGAAGTAGGCCTGGGAGAGGCGAGAGGAGTGGGGTAGAGCCCGTGAGCAGACCCCCCGCCGGGCTGCCCCTGTGCTGGTGGGTGAGTCCGCAGTAACCCCAGCATCTTTGTCAAACCACTGCTAGCTTCCCTCTCCTCTCCTGCCTTACTAAGACGGTCCCAAATTTTCTCAGCTGAAAAATATGTCTAGTTAAAAGTAGTTACCTTTGGAGCCCCTGGGTGGCTCAGTCAGCTAAGCACCCAGATGGTGATTTAGGCTCAAGTCCTAAGCTCAGATTCCTGGGATGGAGTCCCACGTCAAGCTCTTTGCCTTCCTCTCTTCCTCTCTCTCTCTCCCTCCCCCTCTCATGCTTTCTCTCTCAAAATAAATAAATAAACATAAAAAAATACTTGCCTTCTCAGACTCCCTTAGATGTAAAGTTGTCCCATATATATAGTGAGGCCAAGAAGATATATGGAAAACAGCGGAATTTCCCCAACTTTTGTGCAAGTATAAATATTGCGGGCATGCTCTATTGACCTTTGCTCTTTTCATTTCCCTTTCTCCCTCAGGATGGAAGTGTAAGAGCTCTCTGGAGTCTTTGAGGATGAAAATCACATGCTAACAATAGGGAAGCGGAAAGTTGGAAAAAGTCTGGACACCTATGATTTCACAGAGAGTCTGCGTCCAGATTTCTCTTTTGTGAAAAAAACTAATCTCTATTTGATGAAACCATTTTAGCTGGCCTTTGCTCTTTCCACTGATTCTGTTACAAAAGCCAAAAGCATTAATAACTAACACATCATTGTGGGGTGGTGAGATGGGCTGAAACATTGTTATGAGACATAGTAGGACCCAGTCTGAAGCAAAGATTCAGGTCAAAGCAATGGCAATTTTCTGAATCCTCTAAAGGGAAGACAGAGATAAAAGGAGAGAAAGGGGATAGGCTGACAGGTGGGTGAAAGGAAAGGAAGATGAAAAGGTAAAAAGAATACAATCAAATAAGTCAACAGGCAAAATTTAGAATGCTCATGAGGAACACCAGCCATCAAAACAAAAATCAGAACATGAATTTACTGCATAAGTTATTAGAAAAATCAGATAATAACTTTAAATTAACAATATTTAGGGGCACCTGGGTGGCTCAGTAGGTTAAGCTTCCAGCTTCGGCTCAGGGCATGATCTCACAGTTCGTGGGTTCGAGCCCCACATTGGGCTCTGTGCTGACAGCTCAGAGCCTGGAGCCTGCTTCAGAGTCTGTGTCTCCCTCTCTCTCTGCCCTCTCCTGCTTGCGCTCTGTCTCTGTTCCTCTCAAAAATAAACATTAAGAAAAAGTTTTTTTAAAAAAACAATATTTAGCTTTTCACAGACATAAATGAAGATATAATGACCGTTAAATGCAGAAACAACTTTTGAAATGAAAACAAGCAGCTCTTTTCCTCTGGCGCGCCACTGAAGATCTTGGTGTCGCCGTGGGCCGCCCCGCCCGGTGTTACCGGTATTTTAAAAACAAGCCGAATCCGAAGTCTCGCTTCTGCAGAGGTGTCCCCGATGCCAAGATCCGCATTTTTGACCTGGGGCGTAAGAAGGCAAAAGAGGATGAGTTCCCACTCTGTGGCCACATGGTGTCAGATGAGTACGAGCAGCTCTCCTCCGAAGCCCTGGAGGCCGCCCGTATTTGTGCCAACAAGTACCAGGTGAAAAGCTGTGGCAAAGATGGTTTTCACCTCCGGTGCGACTCCACCCCTTCCATGTCATCCGCTTCAACAAGATGTTGTCCTGTGCTGGTGCGGACAGGCTCCAGACAGGTATGCGGGGTGCTTTGGGAAAGCCCCAGGGCACAGTGGCCAGGGTCCAGATTGGCCAAGTCATCATGTCCATCCGTTCCAAGTTGCAGAACAAGGAGCATGTGATTGAGGCTCTGTGAAAGGCCAAGTTCAAGTTCCCTGACCACCAGAAGATCCACATTTCCAAGAAGTGGGGCTTTACTAAGTTTAATGTGGACGAGTTTGAAGACATGGTGGCTGAAAAGTGGCTCATCCCAGATGACTGTGGGGTCAAATACACCCCTAATGGTGGCCCCTTGGACAAATGGTGGGCTCTGCACTCATGAGAGCCTCAGCAGTGCCCTCCCTGTTCGTGCCCACCAATAAACCCTGCTTTCTGTCAAAAAAAAAAAAAAAAGGAAAGGAAAGAAAAGAAAAGAAAGCAAGCAGAAATGACATAGAGTTTACAAATGACACATATAGTATGATGACACATAAAAGTTGTGAAAACACTAAGATAATAGATTCATTGTGAATAAGTACATGTAAAGTAATGGTATGAACTATGCATAGGACTGATAAACAACAAATTCAAATTTCTGGGAATAGAGGAGGAAGGAAAATGTGATTAGCAAATGGTTTGTAGGAGCTTTCAGTAGTATGTAAAGTGTCTGACTTTTAATTTCAGCTCATGTCATGATTTTACCGTTTGTAAGACTGAGCCCTGCATCAGGCTCTGTGCTGACAGCACCGATTCTCTCTCTGCCCCTCCCACACATGTGCTCACATGCTTGCTCTCTCACTCTCTCTCAAAATAAATAAAAACTTAGAAAAAATAAAATAAAGCCTTTAAATATGTAAATGTATAATATTTAATTTTTAAAATTTTTGGAAGTGCTCAACCAATTTTTATTGCTATTATTATAATACAGTTTTCTACGAAGAAGAGATTGGAGGGTCTATTATAATTACAAAGCATTTTGTTATTATTTGTTTGATTTTCTTTTTTCTTCAGGTCAAGAGGAAAGTGTATAAGGGGCAGCAGTGATTTCTAATACACTGTCTCAACTCCCAGATGGTTCTTTTTTTTCTTTTTCTTTATTCTTTGAATTCCAGTATAGCTAACTGTGTTATGTTAGTTTCAGGTATACTATATAGTGATTCAACAATTCTATATATTACTCACTGCTCATCAAGATAAATGTACTCTCAATAAATATACATAATATTTTAAAATAAAATATATTCCAAGTTAAAAACAAAAAGGCAAGCTCTATATTGCTTTATCACAATATTTATATCAGAAAAAAAGAATAAATGCAAGACACATTTTTAATATGAAAGTAAATATAATAAAATACATTTCATATTGATATAGGGGCTATTTCTCCAAAAGAATATAATAGTCATAAATGTGGATACACTCAACAACTAGCTTCAAAAAACACATGGGAAAAATGGCGACACAACAGGCAGAAATTGCACACTCTACAATCACAATGCTCCAACATTAATAAATCAAGTAAACAAAACTAAATGAGGATATAGATATCTTGAATAACAAGTGAAAATATTGTCATAAATACGTAGAAATCTGCAAGTAACATATACATACAGAAAATTTGCAAACATTGACCATGTATTTGGTCTTAAGAATTGCCACATGAAACAACCCAAATGGCTAATGAATGTGAAAAGATAGTTGGTCTCTGCATAACTTACAAATCACAGAAATGCAAATTAAACCAGTGTGAAATGGTTTTTCTAAAATTAAAATATTTGATATTTCCAAGCACTGGAAAAGTTATGAAGAAATTGTACTCTCTAGTACTGAAGCTAGGAGTGCACAGTTGTAAAAAAAAGGACCTCAGCAATGCATTTTAATGATGTCTGTTTTTTTATACATTTTTAAAAATGTTTTATTTATTTTTGAGAGAGAGAGAGAGTGGGAGCAGGGGAAGTCAGAGAGAGGGAGACACAGCATTGGAAGGCAGGCTCCAGGCTCTGAGCTAGCTGGCAGCACAGAGTCTGACGCGGGGCTCAATCCCATGAACCTTCAGATCATGACCTGAGCCAAAGTCGGACGCTTAACCAACTGAGCCACCCAGGTGCCCCTAATGATGTCTGTTATAAGTAAAATACACATATCTCATGATGAATCAATTAAACTTTTAGGTACCTATATTAGCAAAACACTTTGCATATGCATAATGAGATGTTTATTGCAGCATGGTACCAAAAAAAAAACTAGAAACTTCACTAAAAATTTTGCTGAATGGTAAATAAAATGTGATATATATAAAACTGTTAAAAAATGAGTTATAGCATGGACTTATCCCAAAATATATCATGTGAGTAGAACAATATCCAAACTATAAGGTATGGGTCCTTATTTTAAGTACACATTAAGTAAATGTATAGTCCCTTATTGTAAACACACCTTACTGGGTAGCAGGTAGATGACTAAGGTAACCCTTCCATTTTTCTCATATTTCAGGTTACATTCATGCCATAACTGAATGAGTTAAATCCATTTTACATCAATATCTGAGAAATATTCTTGCCTAAGTAGTTGAACCTGAATCTAATCAAACTTTTAGAGCCAACAGTTAGTTACAGAAAATGAGACAAAGAAGAACAAGTTAAATGAGCCACAAAGAAGAAAACAAAAATCCAGAATCTGTTTGCTAAAAGCAACTGATTCATTTTGACAAGCCAAAGGTATAAAGAAAAGTTTATAAAAGGGAAGTTGGGGGGAGGCAGGCAGTGGGAAGAAGGACTAAAAGAGATTTTCAAAAGTCTCAAAAACAAAACTAACTAATTTGGCACATCGATGTTAATTGAAACAAATCAACAGTAAAATACATTTCAAAAAGTCAGAGAAATTTGAATATGTATTTAATATGTATACTATGTAACAGAATTTTTATATGTGAAAATGGCATTGATATATATTAAGAATACACTCATATTTTTAAACAATGCATACTGAGGTATGCAGGGGCAAATTAGGTCTGGGATATACTTTAAAATATTTTAGTAATAGCAACAATAACAAAAGGGATTGATAAGGCAAATGCAATAAAACTCTGCTAATCGTTTAATCTGAGTGGTGGATATAGTGGAGTTAGTTTGCTATTTTCAAGCCATTTTTGCATTATTTTTAATTTGCTAATGAATTTACTTATTTTTTTCAAATTTATACATAATATGATTTCAAAAAAGCTTTTAATTGACATACAATTAACATATAATGTTATATTAACTCAGGCAGACAACATATCGATACAACGATTCTATACATTACTCACGGCTCGCTGTGAGCATAGTCACCACTGGCCACCATATAATGTGACTACAATATTACTGGCCACATTCTCTATGCTGTACCTGTCATCTCTGTGGCCCATATGTTCCATAACTGCAAGTTTGTGCATCTTAATCCCTTTATCTATTTCACCCATTCAACCACCTACCCACCTCTGGTAGCCACCAGTTTATTCTCAGAATTTGAGTGTCTGGTTTTCTGTTCATTTATTTCTTTGTGTCTTTGTTAGCTTGTTTTGTATTTTAGGTTTTACATATAAGTTCTACATTTTGTAATTTTAACTTTAAATAAAATATCTTTTAGTATAAGTATTCTAAAATATCAATAAAAGTAGGCAATATAATAAAATATTTTTGGTTTTTAGCTAATAACAGTAAATATCTGTAAAACCTATATAACTGCAAAACTTCTAAACTAAAATTACAAAATTTTACTAACTAAAACAAAACTTGAACAAATGAATAGCATCCCATGTTCCTAGCTACAAAAATAGGATATTAAAAAGATGTTTGTTCTTTCTATAAACACCACTCCTACAAATATCCTAAAGGATTTTTTATCAAAAATGATAGTTTCTGATAGAATAATATAATGCAAATATTTAAAAAGTAATATAAATGGGGGAAAATAACAAAGATAATTTTGAAAAATGCATCAAATAATGACAATCCTAAGCTTCCAAATATTATAAGATTATAAACAAACCGTGAAGGGCATACATATAGAGAAACACTAATAGAACAGGTGAAAAGTATAGAAAAAGATTTATTCAGGTTTTTTTTAAGTGGCATTTCTAATTTTCATTATAACATTGGATGATTAAACAACTCTTTTTGTAACTGGTCAAATTGTCAAGAAAATGATCAAGTTAAATTCCTTTCGTATGAGAAAAAAATTCCAGAGATTTTCTGGTTATTTAAAAGTAACACCCAGCCCCAAATCTAGACATTTTCAACAGAGGAAATTTAATACAGAAAATTTGTTTTTCATGTGATGGAATAGCTGAAAAACCAAAAGCTAAATGTAAAATGTAGCAACAGCAGGAAGCTGTTATTACTCTCTTTTGATTAAGGGACATAGGGTAATGTCAGTGTAACCAAGGCCCAGGGTCAAAAATAAAGGAGAAATATACCAAGAAAAGATTGCTGTGTTCACTAAAATAACAATTTAAAACTTTCATATGGAAAAAATTATAAAAATAAGTTGAAGAGGCTAATAAGATGGGAGGAAATATGTGTAACATATACAAAATCTTCTGTACATAACTTTGAAGATAATTTTCAAAAGAAAAAATTAAATGTAAACAAACATTTTTCAATGTTCCACTTCATGTGCTTGAAATAAAATAATCCAATTAGTGGCACCTGGGTGGCTTGGTCGGTTAAGCATCCGACTTGTGCTCAGGTTTGTGAGTTAGAGCCATGCATCCCTGCTTGCTTCATGCGAAATTTGTGTCTCCCTCTCTCTGTCCCTCCCCCAGTCACACTCTGTCTCTTTCTCTCTCTCTGTGTGTCTCTCTCTCAAAAATAAACAAACAATAAAAAATTTTAAATATAAATCAATTTAAACCAAAGAGAATCCTATAGTAACTCAATAAATATTAGACTGGTTTAAAATTAATAACAAAAAAAAGAAGAAATGTGTATCATATACTATTTTTGCAATAGTAGGTGTACATTTGTTTTTAAGGTTATAAGTATATTTAATTCTAGCAGAATATTGAAAAGGGAAAACTCCAAGCCAACTTTAGAAATGTTCATTCTAAACAGTTGTAAAAATAGTAGCTAATGTATAAAGATTGTTAAGAGTAGTTGTCCTGCAAGCATGTGAATGGGCTTTATAAGGGAAAGAAAATCTCAGATAAACTTATGATTCTACATTTGTTTAAATTGGTTTTTTTTCAAGTTTATTTGTTCTGAGAGAGAGAGACAGTGTGAGTGGAAGAGCGGCAGAGAGAGAGGGAAAGAGGCAGAATTCCCAGCATGCTCTGTACTATCAGCTCACTGGGCTTGAACCCACAAAACCATGAGATCATGATCTGAGCCAAAACCAACAGTCAGCCACTTAGCTGACTGAGCCACCCAGGAGCCCCTTATTTAAATTGTTTTTAAAGAGTTTTTAGCTTAGTTGGAATTCCTGCCACATAAATGTGCTACATCTATGCCTGTTGTGAAAGACAAAATACGTTTGTTTGTGTTTACAGTATACTACCCAGTCAGGATTCTTGGTTGTCAACAAGAGAATCTAGCTCTGGCTAACCATTCCAGAGGAGGAATTTGAAAAACCCAAAGCCCAAAGAATCAGCTGGAATGTAAATAAGCAAGCTTGGAAAATAAGTCAAGTCCACAGGAAGTCAAAGAGCACTGCAGTCAGATGCTTGCTGCCTTCCTGCTGCTCACTGCTGCAATAGCTGAACATTCACCACCGTACCATTGGCCTAAGTAGTACCAGGCATCACTGCAAGAATAAACACTAACAAGTGTCCTGTCCTTACCTTATAACCTTGAATGGGTTCAGAGCAAATTTTCCCAAAATGTACCACTTTGGCATGTGGACTATTTTGAGCTGAAGGCAACTAAGACTCTGTGGGCTCAAGAGAAAATTTTGCCCTTCCCTTAACTACATAGAAGGATCTAAATGGAGGGTCTTTCCCAGAATTAGTTATTACTAGAGATAAATTTTACCTGAGTGGTCCATATGTATGACTGAGAAAAACCTAATTACCAGTACTTGTACTTCTTCCTAGTGCCCTGGGAACTGTTGTTCTCACCTTTGAACCCCCAGGCTACCATCCCATTCCTTAGCTCATGTATATAGGGTTCCTGTATGTTCAAAATCAATTTGATTTTCTCCAGTTTACCTCTCATCAACTCAATTCTTAGATTATCTGGAAGAATCTTTGAAGGGTAGAAGAAAATTTTTCCTCCCCAACAACCTCAAAGTTAAATATCTAAAGCAAGAGCATCTCTATAGCTGAACTATATCCGAAGTCTATGTTTAACTGCCAGAAAGCCAGGAGTAGGGCTGTATATCTTGTTTTAGCTTCCATAGGAGCTAAAGAATAAATAAAGCCTTTATTTCTACCTAGTTTGAAAATGTCCCCAACCAAAAGATGTTCGAATGGTAGGTAGCCAAATATGGAAAATATTCAATAGAGCTTATTCCTTTGACTTCTCAATATACCTAATATATGTTTACATTCTCATAGCCAGAGTCTTGTCTGTTTTTACATCTACTTCTAAATTCAGTTTTTAGAGGTGATGGTTTTAGTTCATTAGTACAATCAAGATGGTGATTAGGATGCCTTTAGGGTAGTGATTATATCTCCATTCCTAAGATGTGGTGGTTTTAGTCCAGAGGGTTATAGTAGTCTTTCCTTAACTTCTGCCTTTGGTCATTTCAAGTACAATGAGGCTCCCCGGGGGAGCTGAGTTTTGTTCATACTCCCCTCTGTTCCTACTGTGTATCAGTACCCTGTTTTCTATTAATAGCCTAGGTCAACATTTTATGTTTCTCCTTTATGCACATTGGTACTAGTAATTCTATTTGTTTTGTTCTGTTTTTTTTTTTAATCCAAAATAAGTATCTATTCTCATGAGTATGATAGAAACTGCCCAATGTAATTAACCTGCCACTAGGTAGCGGATTGGACCACTAAAATATGAGGTTCTTTAACAGTCCATACAGTATCCTGACCTGTCATAAACAATCTGAGCACCATTGACTCTATTGAATCATAAGGGCTAGGAAGTAAAGCTGTTTACACAGTGCCCTTCCTTTGGTCTTGGTCCCACTAAGAGTAAGTAACCTTTCACATCACCTGTTAGATGATTTGGGTAAGTACACACACAAATATGATAAACTAGACTCATCTCCACTTCACTTTTACCTATTTGCATAATTGACAAATGCTCTTATACGCACATACACTTTTATATCTACTAATTCAGTTGTTATATGATTGTCAAAATTTCATTGTATTTATTCTGATACCTATTTGTGGATGTTGTGCTTCTATCTAAAATTGCTTAAATTAAGTAACTATAACATAAAGTAGTGAAATATAAATATGAAAAGAAAGGTAATTCTTTAAAAAATAAATGTAAGAGAATATTCAATAAAATTAAATTCTTTAAAATTATGACCAATTAGGTACGAGACAATAATAAAAATGGGGGGACCTATGTCTGTAAAGATCTCTGTACTTAAATTGTTTTGCAAGTTTTTGCAAGTGCTTCTAAGTTCTCACCCAGTTTAGAAAAGCTTAACTTAAATGTGGTTATGTAAAAAACAAAACATTGTTGGTAATCTAAGCACAGAAAAACAAAGCCTATATTTTTACACAAAGAAAGGCTTTGTTCTACCTCAGAATATTGAGAAATGTACACTTTTATGCTTATTTATTGAATTTTTGCCTTTTGAATTGTCATCAGAATACCAAGTAGTCTAACAAGTATTGTATCTCTTTATTAAAGTAAGTAATGCAAGATGAAGCAACTTGTACCTTGGACGGGACAGCCACCCTGCTCATTGGTCCCCCTAAAGCTCCACTGAGGTTGCAGGAACTTGTATTTCCATGGATTTCCTATCTTCCGGTACATACTTGTCCTATGCAGGCATTGAAGGCACAAATTCTGTCCTTCTAGGTCTGTCAACTTAATGTAATCAGTGGGCCAAAGTGATAACCTATGGCATGATGAATTAAGATACTTGAAGACTGTGGCTCTATTTCACATAAATCTTTGAGACAAGACTGAATTTGTATTACTATCCCTGCTCAGTATAATCAGACTCCTCTTGGAGTTTTTAGCTACAATGGGCAAAACAAAACATCACTTTTAAGGTTAATATCTGCTTACCGTTCACCAAAGGTAGAAATAAAATCTTCAGTGAGAAAATCACAATCTGACCAACAGTTGATCACATTTATGAGAATTTACATTCTCCAAAATGCCTCCCTCTCCTCCCCCTACCAAGCCAGATGGTTAAATAAGGATGTGGTAAAAATCACCAAACTACAGGGGCGCCTGGATGGCTCAGTCGGTTAAGCATCTGACTTTGGCTCAGGTCATGATCATGGGTTTGAGCCCCACATCAGGCTCTGTGCTGACAACTGGCTCAGAGACTGGAGCCTGCTTCAGATTCTATGTCGTCCTCTCTCTCTGACCCTCCCCTGCTCATGCTGTCTCTCTCTGTCTCTCTAAAATAAATAAAAGAACATAAAAAAAAGATTTCTTTAAAAAAAAAGAATCATGAAACTACAACTTTAAAGTTGTAGAGATAAAAGTTGTAGAGATGTTTAAAGATATTACAAGGAAGATCATGAATATCCCTGTTTTAAAGAAAACAATTCTCCACAATTTGTTTCTGAAAGATGTTGGCTCTCCACTCACCATTTATTTCTCATGGCCTAGAAAAAGAGTCATATGGTTTTTCTCTGGAGACATACTTAGGGGATATTTTACACATACTAAATCTGCTACAACTTTGTATTAGTTTTGCTAGTAATGTCAACATGTTGTGTTGATGTACTTTTGTATGGGATTTAAGGGAAAATGAAGAATTCAAAGGTTGCCACTGTGTGTGTAGTTTGAATAAGCTCTTAATGTAAGGAAAAGGATTGTGGGAACTAATTTTTTTGTACATGTAAAATTTCAGATACCTATTAGAGGTCTAGATTGATAGATGGAAGTGATCATGTCGCATGATTTGGAGTTGCTGGCTTTTCAGGGCTAAAGATTCAAATTTCAGAGTTAAAGTAATACAAATGTTTTTTAGAGCCACAGGCCCAGATAAATTTATCTATGGAGAAAGGGTGTGTAGAAAAGAAACTTAAGTCTGATCCTGGGGCTCAACAATGTTTAGAAATCAGACATAAAAGAAGGAACCAGAAAAGAAAGATGAGAAGCAGCAGCCACTCAAGAGTGACCTGGCAGAGAAGTCAGGCCCAAGAAGGCTGTAATGGTTCATTGTATCTAGTGCTGCTGAGAAATGGAGTAAGATCAAGATAGAGAAGTTACCAATAGGTTGGCAACATGCAAGAGCTGTTTCACTGGAAAGATCAACAAAACAGGAGAATTTGGAAACATGGCTTAATGGCAATTGGGAAGAATTACAGTGGAATATACCACAAATGGCTGGAACCAAATGATTGCTAAAAATCTATTCCAACTTAGTTATTCTGTGATTCCCCATGACTACACCAACTGTTGGGAATATGAAAATATAGGGCCCACAGCTGATGCTCCATGAGAGAGGTCTTGGATAACTGATACTTCAAACCCAGTAGGTTTCAGCAGAATGCATGCTGCTCTCAACTCTGATAAGCTATTTTGCAAGGTCCAAAATCTTCTGATGAATTAGGTACAATTAAAAAGTCAGTAATGTGGAAAATAAAGTGGCACCCCTGGGTTTTGAGTACTAAACCCAAAACTGTATGAAGGGTACATATAATAGAAGGTAAAAATGGAATTTGTTTTGATTCCTACGAAACTAATGAAAAACTGGTTTCAGGAAAGAAACGAGGCCACCATATTTGCTGGTACATGCCAATTCCTAGCAGAAATTTTTTTTAAAAGGGAGAGGGGGCGATTAAATTATGCCATAATAAAAAGGTAGCCTGATCAAACCTGAAATTTTGCTAAATCCTTGGGAAAACCAATATTAAACATTATAATTAAAAGAGTCATCCCTCCTCCTCCACATTTTCATGTTCTATGCTTTCAGCTACCTGCAGTCAACTGCAGTACAGAAGCAGATGATCCTGCTTCTGACAAATGGTCGGAAGATGAGCAGTAGCCTAACATTATGCCTTGTCCTCACCTCTCATCCTCATGTAGGCACTTTATCATCTCATGACACAAGAAGGAGAAAGATGAGTACGGTACGGTGCACTAAGAGATTTCAAGGAAGGGAGAGAGAGACCACATTCATCTAACTCTTCTTACAGCATATTCTTATAATCATTCTGTTTTATTAATAGCTATTGTTGATCTCTTACTGTGCTTAATTTATAATTTAGACTTTATCATGGGTATGTATGTATAGGAAAAAACTTAGTGTATATAGGGTTTGGTATTATCTGCAGTTTCAGGCATCCGTTGAGGGCTTGGAATGGATGTCCAGTGGACAAGGGGGAACTACTGCAGCTCTCAAAAGTGCATTAATGGGAGCCAAAGTGTTTTTTGGCTTGTGTGCCTAAGTGATAAATTGGTCGGCCAGCATGTTCTTCCTCTCCAAGCTCATAGAAGCTTTTTGTTACACTTTCAGGGATAGTTAACAAATCTAGATAATCAAACCTAAAACTACCCTTATTAAAATTTTAGAGTTAAAATAGTTACAAACAGAGCAGGAGGAAGGCAAACCATAAGATGCAAATACAGAGAACAAACTGAGGGTTGATGGGGGGTGGGTAAGAGGGGAAAGTGGGTAATGCGCATTGAGGAGGGCACTTATTGGGATGAGCACTGGGTGTTGTATGTAAGCAAGTTTGACAATAAATTATATTTTTAAAAAGGTTAGAGTTTATTGAAAGTGTTGAAAATAACTTGAATAGTGTTCTTTGTAGTGAAATAACATTATAACAACAAAAATATAGCTATGGGTCTAAGAACTACAAAGCATTTTTTTAATTAAAAAAGCATGATGATTAAAGATGAAATCTCAAGAGAATTGACTAAAATTTTATTTAGCTGTATTTCAAATTATTGTAAAACAAGTGATAATTTTTTTTGCAATTGTGAGTAAATAATACTGTTGGGAATGTTAAATTGACTTAACTATTTTTCATAATTCAGGTATATATTTAAGAATCTTATTTATTGCCTCTACTTTACATTTTTTTGATCTATGTATAGAAAGGACAGTGAATGAAGTTATTCTTATTAAAACATTATTATTGGTGGCATATCAGATAAAGGACTAGTATCCAAAATCTACAAGGAACTCACTAAACTCCATACCTGAAAAATGAATAATCCAGTAAAGAAATGGGCAGAAGACCTGAACAGACACTTCTCCAAAGAGGACATCCAGATGGCCAATAAGCACTTGGAACAATACTCAGCATCACTCATCATCAGGGAAATACAAATCAAAACCACACTGAGATACCACCTCATGCCAGTCAGAGTGGCTAAAATGAACAAATCAAAAGACTATAGATGCTGGCGAGGGTGTGGAGAGACGGGCACCCTCCTACATTGTTGGTGGGAATGTAAACTGGTGGAGCTGCTCTGGAAAACAGTGAGGAGGTTCCTCAAAAAACTATCTGTAGAACTCCCCTGTGACCCAGCAATAGCACTGCTAGGGATTTACCCAAAAGATACAGAAGTGCTGATGCACAGGGGCACATGTACCCCAATGTTCATAGTGGCCCTTTCAACAATAGCCAAATCATGGAAAGGGCCTAAATGTCCATCAACTGATGAATGGATCAAGAAGATGTGGTATGTATGTGTGTGTGTGTGTGTGTGTGTGTGTGTGTGTATAATGGAATACTACATGGCAATGAGAAAGAATGAAATATGGCCATTTGTAGCAAAATGGATGGACCTGGAGGGAGTCATGCTAAGCGAAAGAAGTCAGGCAGAGAAGGACAGATACCATATGTTTTCACTCATAGGTCTAGCAGGAGAAACCTAATGGGGAACCATGGGAAGGGGAAAGGGGGGAAAAGAGTTGGGGAGAGAGAGTGAGGCAAATCATGAGAGATTTTTGAATGCTGAGAACAAACTGAGGGCTGAGGAGGGAGCGGGGACAGGAAGGGGGTGATTGTTGTGGAGGAGGGCACTTGCAGGGAAGAGCACTGGGCGTTATACAGAAACCAACTTGGTAATAAACTATTTAAAAAACATTATTATTGGTGTAAAAAAAAAAAGTAACCAGTAAATGTTCATTATTATCCATTAACAAGCATAGATTTGTAGCCTAACATACCAGCAGAGTAGATCTAAATACCAAACTAGAAAAAGCAAAAATAGAATGATTTAATATTGAAATACAATATTCCCAGAACTCCTTTTCTGCCAAAATCTGTATCATTAGTCAACAGAGGATTACCATCCAAGGTACTACGTAATTCATTACAAAATTTCGTAATTCATTACAAAAAAGTTTGTGGTTACATAGTCTTAAATATGTGATGTACTGCATTATATCACCCACATATAATGTAATATGCAGTGTGACTAGTTTCACTATAGGCACTTCTTTTTTTTTAATTCAAAAAAATTTTTAATTTATTTTTATTTATAGTTTATTGTCAAGTTGGTTTCCACATGACACCCAGTGCTCTTCCCCACAAGTGCCCTCCTCCATGACCATCACCCCACTTCCCCTTTCCCCTTCCTCCTTCAGCCCTCAGTTTGTTTTCAATATTCGAGAGTCTCTCATGATTTGCCTCCCTCCCTCTCCCTAACTCTTTCCCCCCCTTCCCCTTCCCATGGTCCTCCATTAGGTTTCTCCTCTTAGACCTATGAATGAAAACATATGGTATCTTTTTTTAATCTTTTTAAAAATTTTTTTTAATATTTATTTTTTTTTGAGAAACAGAGAAAAACAGATCATGAGCAGGGGAGGGGTAGAGAGAGAGGGACACAGAGAATTAGAAGCAGGCTTCAGGCTCTGAGCTGTTAGCACAGAGCCTTACGCGGGGCTCAAACCCACGAACTGTGAGATCATGACCTGAGCCGAAGTTGGACACTTAACCAACTGAGCCACACAGGCACCCCAGCCCTAGGCACTTCTTAACCATTACCCAAATTCTTCTCTACAGTGTCTCTATTTAGTGGTAAAATTAATTTTCATCAATTTTTTTT
>NC_043701.1:26022500-26028745 GCF_006229205.1 Suricata suricatta
GCAGCTTTCTTTGGATGTAAAGTTGTTGCAGATGTAATTAATTAAGATGTAGTCATACTGGACCTAGGTGGGCTTTTAATAGTGTCCTTATAAGAAGAAAAGAGGAGACATAGAGACAAAGACACAAAGAGAGGACACCATGTAATGATAAAAGCAGACTGGAGTGAGTACACCTACAAACCAGGTTCACTGAGGATCGCCAGAAACCACCAGCAGCTAAAAGAAGAGCATGGAACAGATTATCAGAGTTTCCAGTAGGAACCAACTTTGTCGGTACCTTGGTTTTGGACTTCTAGCCTCCAGAACTAGGGAAGAATAAATTGTTTTTTTGAGGTCCTTCAGTTTGTGGCAATTTTCTAGGCCATCCTGGAAAACTAATATGTCATTCTTCTCCCTTATTCTTTCCTCACAGTGAAAATTTTAATTCAATGCTTTTAAAAAGCTGATGGCCAATTGATATTTGAGAAAAGATGAGACGGTGGAAACTATTATTTGTGATTGCCTCTTCAAGCAATGGGCAGAGAAGCCCTTTGAAGAAGTGTAATGAGGGAAGCCAAACACAGAGAAACATGCTATGTCCAGGCAAGGAAGTATCTGGTGCCCAGGTAAGTAGAATAAGAGACAAAGCAGAGCAGAAGGTGTAAGTTTCATGTACTAATTGGGATCAGGAGATCTGAAGAAACTGAAGCACCAGTAGGAGATGGGTTTGTTAAGACTGATGGATCAGAGATCTTCATCAGTTGAAGGAAAAAGGGCAATGTAACTTGATAACAGAGGCACAGTCAGAGGAATTAGAAAGAAAAGGAATTCTGAAGCTGATACTATTTCCCCAAACCTCAGCTTCCTATATTCTTGTCTCACAAAGACGAGTTTCAGGCCTAAGTAACTCTTGTCTGGACGCCTATAAAAGTATCAGAATCTAAAAACAAATAGCCGAGTACCGCAGGATCGCCAGAGCAGAGCGAAGACACATTTCCTGGCGAAGGTAGTTCTTATATTGATCATTTAAGCCAGTCTCTTCATAAAATATTAACATTACAAGGCTTAGTTAGAAGATGTTAACTGCTGAGTGCTCTAGTGAGGTCTGAGTTTATGTTGGATTGTAACTCCAACATAGTCTTTTTCTTTTAAATCGGTAAACACAAAGATACATTTCCCTTTCACTACAGAGGAAACTTCAGAATGTTATTGCAAAACACCCTGCAGTTATGGCAGGGTAAAGAAATACTCCTCATTTTAGTCTAGCATCTGAAACCATTCATAGATGTAAAAGTATATTAAAATTATTGTCAATGTCTCATGGCTCCAACTTTAATTTTTAGCCTTCAGAGAACAGTGTGATGTTTTGCCCAGAGACTGTTGTTACCCCAAATGAGAAAGAATATGTGATGCTATAGTCAAGCTCCAGGAGATAAATAAGGGAAGTCTGAGAATTTTTCAAAAATATGTTATTGCTCTAGAATAATACTTGGGTGTTCAAATGGCAAAGAAGACATGTGGCAGAAGACCCCAGGGGATGTTTTCCCCCATTTATATAAAATGGAAAATCAAGGCTTGCAAAGACCTTTTGAGGTTCTTGTTTTTGTTTTATACAGGATATTTAAATGAAACATCATCTGTGATTTGCTAATCTGCTAATTAGTTCATTTATAGCTGACCCTTGAACAATGTGGGATTAGTGACAGTGACCCTCTACACGCTTTCAAAAATCCCATACAATTTGATTCTCCCAAAACTTCTAATAGCCTACTGTTGATTGAAAGCCTTACCAAGAACATAAATGGCTAACACATTTTTAAATATAATATGTATTGTATACTGTATTTTTACAATAAAATAACCTAGAAAAAAGAAATGATATTGAAAAAATTATAAGGAAGAGAGAATACATTCATAGTACTGTACTGTATTTATAAAAAAAAAAAAACCCAAATCACCTATAAGTGGACCCATACAGTATAAACCCATGTTGTGCAAGGGTCAATGATAGTCAGATTCCACAAACCTTTCAAATATAAATGAGATACAAAGCAACAATACAATTCCTGTGCTTTAGGACCTGCAGGATGGCAGAATGTGATGAGTCCATTACAAGAGAGCATAATTCCCACCACAAATTGAAAGTGTTTTCTTGGAAGATGTGAGATTTGTGCACTTGAACTGAGCTTTGACAGTTAGGTAAGGTTTCAGCAGTCAGAGATAGAGAGAGAGGAATTCCATCAAGGAGACAAGCAGTGAAGGCTTTAGACAGTCAATGTAGCATCAGGTAATAGGTCTGGTGTGGCTACCGGCATGCAGGGAATGGGAACAGACACATGACATTGATATCACAGAGGGCCTAGAATGCCAAAGTTAAAGTAGTGGCATCATATTCCTTGAGAAATGGCAAGTCTTAAAAATATTTTAGTGAGTGAAAGAGTTGTTTTTTAAATCATATTCTACTTAATATGTCAACTATACAACTCTTTCTTGATCTCATTACCCAGATGACAGATTGCAGGTTTTTGTCTGTTTTCAGAGAATTACCCTCCTATCCCTATTCCCTGACAGCTTTTCTCTTCAGGTTCTAACTTTTAACACTTGATACATAAGCCTCTGAACAACAGTGTTTGTGTTGAATTATTTGACTAAGCCATAAGCTTGTATTTGTATATTGTCAGTATTTGTTTTAAGCCATACTAAAACTAAGCATACCTTGTGATAAAATTTTGGCATGAATATTCTGATAACATTAGCTAAATGCTTCAAAATCAATCTGACTCACTTCAACCTGATTTTTAGCATGAGATCCACAGAGATTACTCATCTAGCATCAAAATATCATGTAGAAATAAGATAACTGAATTGACATGTATTCCTTAGAGCAATTCTATCCACTATTTCTTTCTCCAAAAGAGTTTTGACAGCTTGTCAAACATTTTCTTACAAAGAATCATCATATGACTACTTTCATCAAACTACCTGTCGGTTCACACCCATTCAAGCTTAAAACAGAATCAGTGTTTCCCCATTTATTTCTAGCGTTGTGAATAAGAATTGCTCAATTCAACACATCCTGAGAGATAACATGCTATAGTGGAATGAGCAACAGAGAGAAAGTTTAAAGTTTGGGCATCTATTTCTGTTTGGTTCTTATTTTAATTTATATACTTATTTTTACATATTTGCCATATACTTTAGAGGATTTTACTTCACTTCTGTCTATATTCTCTTGTCTAGCTCCTAAACTGCCTCTGTGATAATTTGCTATCTGTCATTAAGAAGATGATGCTTATGTACAACATATAATCTATAGAGGAGAGCATTATTTCTAAAAGCTCTTGGGGAGATATTTATTGAGAAAACACTCTGTTCTTTCCTCTAGTTGTAAGTTCTTGCTTCCTGATTCATTATGCAGCTCCAAATTAAAAAGAGTTCTCATTCACTCTTGTTAAAATTCTCATCACATTTTGCCTTTGGTTTTAAGACATTAGTTCTGTCAAAGTGAAACATTCCATATGACACTTCTGTTTCTTTGAGACAAAAATGAAATGTAAGCAATTTCTAAAGGAAAAAAAATGGACTTAACTGGATGCTTGTGCACTCTCTTTTTCTCTCTCTGTACCTTCTTCCCCATCTCTCTTTCTCTGTTTTTCTCTTTAATTCTTGAGAATGATTCCAAAAATGTATATTTTCATGAATTGCCTCTACCCACTTTGGGGGCTTATATAAATATACTTAGTATTAATTTTAGTGTTGATAAACTTATTTTGGAGTTCAGTTTTACTTTGAATATATGTGAAAAGTGGAAGATGTACCAATGAATTTGAATACAACCTAATCCTTACTATCATCAAAGAAACTTCATTTAAGTTCTACATGCATCTCAACCTATCTTTAAGAAACAAAATAGTGTATAAGGTATCAATAAGGACTTTAAAAGGATGTCTGAAAAATATAATGTTCAGTGCAAAGTTATTTTTCCAGTACATGATGACATGCATGCTTTTATTATTAACTGTTATTTTAAATAATTTTGTTGCAAGTTTTCCAATGAAAGAAAGAAGTTTTAAAACTAGCTGTCAGGATTTAATTAATTAATTAGTTAATTTATCAGGGTTCATTTTTAAACCAGGAAGAAAAGTAAATATATAAGAAAATACAAAATGGCAGCCATAAGAAAATGGTCAAAAGTGGACTTCTAGTCCTCTTGCCTGAATGGTGGGTGAGCACTGGAAATTGCTTTGCAACTTTTGATGTAATTATGCATCAATTCAATCCTTGCCTTTTAAGAAAACTAATAGCAAACACTTTATATTTGTGTGATGCCCAAATTCTTTCTTTTACTGCATTTATTCTTAAACATGTGGAGTCTATTTATACTTTAGGTAATACAACTGACTTTGTTTAGTTTCAAGCTTTTATTTGAATTCAAGTTACTTAACGGATAGTGTAATATTGGTTTATATCTAACATCCATTGCTTACCCCAACAAGTGCCCTCCTTAATGCCCATCACTCATTTAGCCCATTTTTCACTCACCTCCCCTCCAACAATCCTCAGTTTGTTCTCTGTAATTAATAGTCTCTTATGGTTTGCCTCTCTCTCTGTTTTTATCCTAGTTTTCCTTCTCTGCTACTAAATTCATCAGTTTTGTTTCTCTACTTCCACATATCGTGAAAATATACTGAAGTTGTATGGTTTTACATATACGTGAAATTGTATGGTTTTTGTCTTTCTCTGACTCACTTAACTTAACGATACACTTTAGCTCCATCCACATCATTGTAAATGGCAATATTTCATTCTTTTGTAAATGTTTATTTACTAATTTTTGAGAGAGAGAGAGGGAGAAAAAGAGGGAAAGGGCAATGGGAGAGAGAGAGAGAGTGAGAGAGAGAGAGAGAGAGAGAGAGAGAGAAAATCTCAAGAAGATTCTGTGCTATTAGCACTGAGGCCGACTTGGGGCTTAAACTCACAAACTGTGAGGTCATGACCTTGGCTGAAATCAAGAGTCAGATGCTTAACCAACTGAGCCACCCAGATGCTCCAAGTTTTCATTCTTTTATATGGCTGAGTAATATTCCAGTGTGTGTGTGTGTGTGTGTGTGTGTGTGTGTGTGTGTGTGTGTATACCTAGTTTCTTTATATGTTCATAAGTTCATGAACACTTGGGCTCTTTCTATACCTTGGCTATGGTTGATAGTGCTGCTATAATCATCCGGGTACATGTGACCCATCGAATCAGTATTTTTGTATCCTTTGGGTCATGTAATTGCTGGGTCATAGGTTAGTTAGTTCTAGTTTTAACTTTTTGAGGAGCCTCCACACTGTTTTCCAGAGTGGCTGCACCAGTTTGCATTCCCACCAGCAGTACAAGGGGACTTCTCTTTCTCCATATCCTTGCCAACATCTCATTTCCTTTGTTGTTAATTTCAGCCATTCCGATAGGTATGAGGTGTATCTCATTGTGGTTTTGATTTATATTTCTCTGATGATGAGTGATGTTGAGCATCTTTTCATGTCTGTTACCCATTTGTATGTCTTCCTTGGAAAAATGTCTTCATATCTTCTGCCCATTTCTTAACTGCATTCTTTGTTTTTAGGGTGTTGGGTTTGATAAGTTCTTAACAGATTTTGGATGCTAACACTTTATCAGATATGTCATTTGAAAATATCTTCTCACATTCTGTCAGCTGCCTTTTAGTTTTGTTGATTGTTTCCTTCACTTGTACAGAGGCTTTTATCTTGATTAGTCCCAATAGTTCATTTTTGATTTTGTTTCCCTTGCTTCTGATGGTGTGTCTAGTAAGACAAGGCTATGGCCAAGGTCAAAGAGATTGTTGCCTGTGTTCTCCTCTAGGATTTTGATGGTTTCCTGTCTCACATCTAGGTCTTTTACTCATTTTATTTATTTTTGTGTGTGGTGTAAGACACTGTTCCAGGTTCATTCTTCTGCATGTTGCTGTCCAGTTTTCTAAATACCATTTGTAAAAGAGATTGTATTTTTTCCATTGGATATTCTTTCCTACTTTGTTGAAAATTAGTTGACCATATAGCTGTGAATCCATTTCTGGGTTTTCTATTCTGTTCCATTGAACTATGTTTCTGTTTTTGTTCTAGTACCATACTGTCTTGATGACTACAGCTTTGTAATAGAATTTGAAGTCTGGAATTGTGATGCCTTTAGCTTTGCTTTCTTTTTCAAGATGGCTTTGGCTATGCAGTGCCTTATGTGGTTCCATACAAATTTAGGATTGTTTGTT
>NC_043701.1:26028845-26110304 GCF_006229205.1 Suricata suricatta
TTATCATTTCAAATATTGCCCCTCTCCTACTTCTTTAACTTATATGAAATTATATATGTTGGATCTTCTCTCCTGTCCTCTATGTGTCTTAATCTCTCTTCCATTTGTTTAATCTTTGTATCTGTATGGGCTACATCCTGAGAAGTTTCACTAGCCAACCAATACTACCATTTTTTCTTCAGCTTTATTTCATCTACTGTTTGGCCAGCTCTTTGCTCATTTTCATTTCAAGAATCCTTAAAATTATTCAATTTTTAGAAGCTTCAAGTGATGATTTTTCAAATCAGTCTGCATTTTTTTCCTCATGCCTAATTCTTTTCTTATTGTTTCTATTCATAGGAGGATTCAACTATATTAAATAAACTCATTTTATTTTCTGTCTCAAACTGTTTTATTATCCTTTTGTACATTTCAAATATATTTCCTATATTTGCTCGGTTTCAGGTAGATAATTTCCTTGTGATTTTTTAAAATATTTGATTGTGGTCTTATGTTGCAAATCAACTACTCTGTGGGCATTTTGTGAAGCAGAGATTATAGATATATCTCTTGGAAGTAGTTTTACGTTTATTTTCTCCAAGTGTGTCAGGAGAAATGCTGATCCATGAATAATTTTTAAGCATCTTTACTGAGAGACAGTTCACATACTATAAAATTCATGAATTTAAAGTGTACAATTCAATAGCTTCAGTATATTTGCAGAATTCTGCAACCATTATCACCATTTCAGTTTAGGAAAAGTTATCACCACAAAAAGAAAGACTGTACCCATTAAAAGTTACTCCCACCCCCACCCCTTTCCCGAGCAACCACTAATATACTCCCTGTCTCTAAAAATTTGCCTATTCTAGATTTTTTTATATAAATAGAATCATGCAGTATGTGGTTTTTTTTTTTTACTTCTTTTGTTGATCGTATTTTCAAAATCCACTCATGTACCAACACCTTATTCCTTTTTATCACCAAACAATATCCCACAGTATAGATACACTGCCTGTTGTTTATTCTTTCTTGAGTTGGTGGACATTTGGGTGGTTTTCACATTTTGACTATTGTGAATAATGCATTTATGAATATTCATGTATAAGTTTTAGTGTGGAAGTATGTTTTCATTTCTCTTTGAGTATATATACCCAGGAATGGAATTACTACACCATATGGTAACTCTATGTTTAGCATGTTAAAGAATTGCCAAACTGTTTTCTATGATGTTTATAGCATTTTATGCGCCCAGCAGCAGTGTTTGAAGGTTCTGATTTCTCCACCTCCTCGTCATTGGTTATGATCTACTGTTTTTATTATGAGCCATCTAGTTAGTGTGAAGTGGTATCTCATTATAATTTTTATTTGCATTTCCTTAATGGCTAATGATGTTAACATCTTTTTATGTGCCTATTGGAATTTTGTACATCTTTTCTGGAGAAATGTCTATTCAAATGATCGTCCCATTTTTTATTGTTATTTGCCTTTTTATCATTGATTTTTAAGGGTTTGTATATTCTGGATACTAGTCCCTTATCAGATAAATGATTTACAAATGTTTTCCCCCATTTGGTGGGTTGTCCTTTCACTTTCTTGATGGTATTACTTTCAGAAAAAAGCAATTTAATTTTGATGTAGTCAAACAGTTCTCTTACTTTTAAGTCTATGATCCACTTTGGGTTTATTTTTGAATATGGTTTAAGGAAAGGGCCCAATTTCATTCTTTTGCCTGTGGATATTTGGTTTTTTCCTGCATCATTTGGTGAAAAAACAATCTTTGCTCTTGAACTGTCTTGGTATCTATGATGGTGAATTTTATGTGTCTGCTTGGCTAGACCATGGTAACCAGGTATTTGGTGAAACACTGTTTTGGATTTTTCTTTGAAGGGATTTTTCATGTGAGATTATGATTTAAACAGGTAGTTTTTAGTAAAGCAGATTAGTCTCCACAGTGCCCATTAGCCTCAGCCAATCAGCTGAAGGCCTTCTTAGAACAAAGACTAATTCCCACCCCCCTACCCAGCCACCCCCTCAGCAAGAAGAAATTACTCTTTGGACTCAAGCTGCAATTTTTCCCTGGGTATCCAGTCTGCAGGCCTATCTTAAAGATTTTGGACTTGCCAAGCCTCCACTATTGTGTAAGTGAATTCCTTGAAAAGTATCTATCTATCTATCTATCCTTCTATCTATCTATCATCATCTATCTATCTATCTACACACACACACACACACACTAACACACACACACATCTATCTTACTGGTCCTCCTTCTATGGAGAACGCTGACAAACCTGACTCATACAGTACCATTGTTAAAAATTAACTGGTCTTAATTGTAAGGGTTTATTTCAGGACTTTCAATTCTCTTCTTCCTATTCCATTTATCTATATGTCTGTCCTTATAACCCAAACTACCAATTTTAATATTTATGTTTCTATTTCAGGATTCACACATACAGGATTCATCCATATAAACATTAGTTTAGGATAAGGCTTCAAACTCATGCATGGCACACACTTGGCTTTGAATTCTTGTGAGATATTTCTGTTTTCTATCCAGAAAACTAAACATATACATAACTTGGTTCACTAGTCACTGGAAACATTTTGTAATCCTTTTATTACCAAAAGTAAAAAAAAATGAGAGGACCCCAGATATGTGCAGGTGCCTTCATTCCAATTTCATGTCTTAACTGATTCCAAAAGTCTCACCTCTGTCACTGCATGACTATTAAACAAAGACTTTGGGCATTATAACTCATCCCTGAATTTAATAGTCACCTCTTAGATATACAGCAATGTGTGTTCTTAATTGATCACACTTTTTTTAGCACTTCAAGACTTGTATTCATTCATAGCAAACATACATACAGATGTGTGTTTTTATATTTATATCTTTATCACTTTGAGTCATAATTTATTATGTCTTCTAAGTGTTTATGGGAGTAGAGGTATTTTGGTCAAAATCTTTGCTGAAGCAGAATTCACATATACTGATTAATTTTCTTTGACAACTTCAAAGGTCCACAATGAAAATGCAAACACAGATGAAAAAGTTCAAATATGGATTATATTCTCCTATGAAACAAAATAAACACTCTAAATTCTACCAACATGAATACTCTAAATTCTTTATATATTGACTATACAAAGCTATTATCAGAACTAAATGAGACAGTCTGAGCCAGTATGTTAGTAATTAGCATAAGTTAGTTGCCACTCAACATATGAAATTCTTATATTAATTTTGTTATTATTATTTAGTTATACATTGAATTACGTATGTGTCTGATTTACCTTAAGAGTTACTAATATTACATTTATTTCCTTATAGGGAAAAAATGCATTCTGAGTTGAAAATAATTTACAAATGGATTTTGAAATAAAAAGAAATATGTATATATAAGGCTCTATTTACTTGAAGTTGAAACCATTTAGTCAAATATAAAGGCAGGTTATAGTGTAGTGAGGCATACAATTTCTAAATGTTGTTTCTCCCTCATTGCAATGAAACATTCATAGAGATTCATGATTTGAATAATTGATTTTTAAGGTCTCAGAACAAGGGTTCCAGAGAGAATTTTAACTATTTTACTGAAAGAAATAATTAGCTATGGAAAACTTTCCAACTTCAATTATTAATGCACTGAAATGACTTAATGAACCACAATAATCTTGAAAGCATTTACCTTTCATATTTGAGATGGACTATCCATCTTTCATATCTAATAAGGGGCAATAAAATAAATATTTATTTCTAATATTTCTAATGTTTTTCAAGCTCTGATTTTATTTATATTGATGGCATTATTCTAAAAGTTCATCTATGAAATATATCTTTAAACTAAAGTTTTAAACATTTAAGTTTTTCCTGTCAAAATGTCATTATTTCTGGAAAGCTATTACTGTGTTGTACGCTGTCAGATACATTTTGAGAGGCAATAAATCAGTATTTTAACACCAACAATTATTGTTTCTAATAAATATTTTAACAAAATATCAATTCCAAATCAGAGGCTTTCTTACAAAGCACTGGTGATTTGACATAGCCAAGAATATTTTCTAGCCATGTAACTTAGACTACTACCATCTTACTTGGTTAGAGAGCTAGCAAGTTTGGTATCCGTATTAGATTTCTATGGGTTTATTTAGGAAAGAAAAGCAAAACCAAAGATACAGAATGTGCTTCCTATGTATAAATTTACCAATATGGCTTACTCCATCAATTAGAACCATTGCTAATACATCTCATACTGTATGGAGTACATTGCATAAACAGTTTTCTTAGCTTCACACAAAGATTTTACAGGAGCAGATGGTTATGTCTACAAAATGTAAAACTGTATCACTTTATAGAAAATGCTGAAATTATTTCAGATATTTTTGAACTTGTGTTTTGGATGAAAATTAGTCTAATTTAAGCATACTTCCAATTTAGTAAGATGGATATTTGGCTTTCCATAATTCCATATGTTTGATGTAGAATGAAGCTTTAAACATGCCTTCTCAGCATAATTAACGGCTGATGTAGTCTGCCTTAGCCATGTGAACTTATTTCTTAAAGAATTGTTCTGCTCTTTTGTATTTCCCAAGAGATGTCAATCTCATTTCCTCATAATTTAATCTTCTAAAATCTTTAGAAGTGCTGTTTTTATTACGTTAATTTCTAAAGAACATTTCTTCCCCCTCCCCCCCTATGGAAATGTACTCTACTCATTTTCACATTTAGGTGAAAGTATAAGATTTTTATTTTTAGAATATCTGTTTTTGTAGCTTATTTGCTTTTATATCATTCATTACTTGAAAGTTTTTTTTAGTTGTTTGATGTCAAATAACAATGGTACCATTAAATAATATAAAGAGATCTAACAGTCTATCAATTAGTTATTGATTAATAAAAACTTAATTCTCCCTCACTATATTAATTTCAGAACTTTTTCTGTTAAGATAAAGAGTAAATATAGGACTGCCTGCATTCCTCATATTTAATAGGTGAAAATTCACAGTGAAAAGTTAAATATCTGGTCCACCTCAGTAGATATTTTAAAAATGATGACTTCATTTCCTAGACATTAAAAATTAGTCCTAAAATAATTCTTAAATATTTTGAATAAATTAGCAGAAACTATGAGAATAATGTCAAGTACAAATACAACACATACGTTTTTGTCACTTATATTGACATTTTCTATAGATATTCTCATTGGTGTTATAGCTTACCTAGCAGTTTTCTTGATATATGTGTTTACAGAAAGATTTTGAAGATTGGTATGAGATCATGGCTAAGCATAAGAAGTGAGAGTAAATATGACTCTTCATTTCAAAATATCTTCATTTTTCAGATGATTTACTTCGTTTCACATGAGCTCTGTGTATGAACAACAGATTGTGCAGGGGTGCTCTTCTCTGTATAGCTTGGCTGTGTTTTCACAATCTAAGATCCCAGTTACCAAATAGCGAAACAGTGAGCCTCTCTGGCCACTGAGATGGACTTCCAGCTATCAATCAATGCACTAGCTTCTTGTAAACTGAAGAAGCCAGAAGGCCTGGGACAAGTTAACACCAAGAGAGGTGTGAATTTTCCTCTATTTATCTCACTAAAGTGTTAACTTCAAAATATTTAAGTGCTTGCAGTTGTATTCCAAAATAAAAATGCTCAGATCAGTTGTGGAAACTTAATGAAATAACTTTTCATTTCTTAATGTCTTCCTTAGGTTCTGCTATTTAACTACTACTATCTTTAAAAAGGTTCTTAGAATTAATGAAAGTAATTGGTAAAATAGATCTATGAGCATAAACACAAATAAAAGCATTTCCCAATACTGCCAATGATTTTATCAATAAAAAATGAATAATAATTCATCTATCATGTAATAAAGCTGCAGTGTTACTCTAGAATAATACATTGGGATAGAACAGGAATTTAGCTTGATTTTAAAGTGAGGAGTCTGGGGGCATCTGGGTGGCTCGGTGGGCTGAGCATCTGGCGTCTGACTTCGGTTCAGGTCATGATCTCACGGTCTGTGAGTTCTGGCGCCCCCTTGGGCTCTGCTGACAGATCAGAGTCTGGAGCCTGCTTCAGATTCTGTCTCCCCCCTCTCTCTGCCCCTCCCATGTGCATGCTCTGTTTCTCTCTGTCTCTCAATAATAAATAAATATTTAAATAAACACATTTAAAGTGATGAGTCTGTAATGAGATTTTCTGGTTCAAGATCTTGGCTCCACTGTTTACTACCTAAGGCTTTTTTTGGGGTAAATTATATAACCAGTCTGTACCTCAATTTAGTAATCTGTAAATGGAATGATAATGGTCCTACTTCATTGAGCTGTGATAAAGGTTAACTGGGTTCATATTTCTATTTGGAACAGTGCCTGGAATATGTAATGTTACATATGGGTTCAAGCCATACTTGATCTAATAATTTATTATTATATATGTGTTGAATAAGATACATTTTCAATTCTGTGTTTTTTATTATCTTTCTGGATATTGGGTTATTCTAGAAAATAACTAATACTAGTCAATCGCTCATTTAGAAGGAAAATAAAAGATAAACGTATCATATATGTTACTAACCCAGAACTGAAATCATAGCTCATCTTTCGAGAACATATTGACATTTAGAAAGACCTGCTAGAAAAAAATGAGCTGATTATAACCAGATAGAACTGAATTTAAAAAATGTAGTTCTATGTTTAGGAATGCCAAGTCTAGAATGGAGGAATTTAGTTTACCAAGAAAGAGAACTTGACAGCACTATTAGTCACCACACATAGTTCATTCTAAACTTACCTGGTAATTGACATGACCATCTGTGCTAGTTAACTGGCTGTATCCAAAGGAAAAATAAACTTCTTGTACGATAGTAGGTAGTTTTGCAAAGTGGAGGGAGGCAGCCACCTATGTGAAGCTACTGAAATGGGAAGAGAGAAGGATGCTATCTCCCTTGATAATTATATTTCAAAGAGATGGCTCTCAGGTCTTTGAGAGAGACAAGTTGGGTCATAAAGCTGTTAGGGGGTCTATTTTTCATCTAAAAGATGTATATACATTTCAAAGAGACAGAGAAAGAACTTACAAGCTTTCTAACCTCTCTAGGAAACTGGTGAGGCAGAGTCTCTTATTTCCAACATGGATAATTAAATCTGTTATTTTTAATTTATATTTGCCCTTGCAGTAGAAGAAATTGGAAATAAAAAAAATCAGAGAGTCCCTGCCATATATCATCAGACTTAAGATGCAGAAAATACAAGTGGCTAAAGAGAGAAATCAAGGATATTTATTTTTAGCTGCTTATAAATGAGTGGTATCAAGGCAAATGGTTTCCATTAAGAGAGAAAATATGTATCATCATGTAATTTCACATTATTAGAAATATATACCATTTATATCTAATGTGAGTTCAGATCAATAAAATTATACTTACAAATGTGGAGGGGGTGGGGAAGGGAATGGAGAAGAAATCTTTCTTCTTCATTTGTGTCCAGGCTCCATTATTTGTTTTCCCAGGAAGGTAACTGACAAGCTAAAAAGAATTGCATTGGGAAGATTTGTACATCTTACCACAAACCCATTTTCAGAATGTGCTCTGAGAGAAGAAGAATGCATAGAATAAAAAGAGAATAGGTATGAGAAACACTTTTTTTACCTTCCTGTGTTGGAGGTTCACAAGGCATATTTTAATATTAAAGCTTTAATGAAGGTTTTTTTTTAATTTGTTAATGTTTTATTTATTTTTGAAAGACAGAGAGAGCGTGAAAGGGGAGGGTCAGAGAGAGAGGGAGACACAGAGTCCGAAGACAGACTCCAGGCTCTGAACTAGCTGTCAGCACAGAGCCTGATGCAGGGCTCGAACCCACGAACTGTGAGATCATGACCTGAGCTGAAGTCGTATGCTTAACCGACTGAGCCACCCAGGCGCCCCTCAATGAAGGTTTTAAGAAGTCCTTTTAAATTTTGTAGAAATAACTTAGACTATTAAAATGAGAGCAGCTTACTTTTTTCAGAGCTAGCTCTGCCAAAGGAGCCAGCCACTGTCATTTGTCTGTTGCCTTTAAAGATAAACAAAAATTTAGAATGATATAAAACGTTTCATCACACTTCCTCTACTTGAGGGTTTCCTAGAATTGTTTTACTTTGTTCTCACATTGAAAAATGCTGTAGAGAAGGTTAAACCAATCTTATGAATGCCTCAAGGTGAGTTGATCTTTTATTTTACTTAATTTTGGTTTCTTGTAAAGCATAGAAATCTTTCTTTAGTTTTAAGTCCAGGAAATTTATGTGAAAATGTTACAGTATTAATAAGTCTGAGTCAAGTTTAATTAGAATACAATGTCCACCTTCAATTTATTGAGTCAAGTGTTTTTTTTTAATTTCAGGTGTGTTTTCCTGATTTATATTTTTAAGTCAACTTTCTGTTCTAATTCTTTTTTCTTTCTTTTTTAATGTGGACCCTGGGTATGTGTTTAATGTACCTATTCTAGGCAAGTTTCCACATGTTTTTCTTCCTAATTATTAAAATTTTTTTCCTATTACATAATTTAATGTACTGAAATTTGTGCTTCATTTAGGCAGATTTTTATTTTCAATGATGTGGATGCTTCAACTGTTGCATCACTTATATCATTTTATCTCACTTTTTTTCGTTGTATTATTATTTTTCCTCTAACTTCCTGTATTTCTGTTTTGACATCTTCATGCTTTGGGAACTGTTGTTGTTTTTTAAAACAAGGTATCTGATTCCACAGGAAAATACTTCACCAAGGTTTTTATTTATTCCGTGTTAAAATATTTTATTGGACAGTTTTGTTTTTAGTTTTTCAAGGTTTCTTTTTGGTTTTCATGGGGGGTTTTTTGTAATGACTTTTTGCCTTGTATGTTCCTTTTATAATGCTACACACCTGTGATGTGAGACGTCCTCTCTGGCCCCAGGTATTTACAGAATTTGCAGTGGGAAGAGACCAAGAGTACTTTGAGCTAACATGAAGAAGAGTGTGGTAAACTGCTTTGCTGTAAAAATGGATTCTGCATAGGTTATTTTTCCTTTAACTCTAACTCCCTTGCCACTTCATGAAAACAAAGAAAGATTCGGAAGGCTTCTTTAGCCCACACACTTGAGCTTGATTTCTAACACAAGAGTTAATTTCCCACTGGATGGCATGCATCAACCACTTTGGAAAGCTGCTGTTCTGACAGATTTGCCCTTGATCTGAAGTGGTCTGTGATCTCTCCGCCTTCTATCTCAGGATGGTCCCCTGTTCGAGGCACATCATATCCTTTATTAAAATATTTTAGCGGGGCATGGGTGGCTCAGTTGGTTAAGCGTCTGACTTTGGCGCAGGTCCTGATCTCACAGTTTGTGAGTTGGAGCTCCACGTCAGGCTCTGTGCTGACGGACAGCTTGGAGCCTGGGGCCTGCTTTGGATTCTGTGTCTCCATCTCTTTGCCCCTCCCCAAGGTCACACTCTCACATGCTCTCTGTCAAAAATAAAGAAAAACTTCAAAAAAAAAAATAAATTAAATAATAAAATAAAATAAATAAAATATTTTAAAGTTTGGGATTATGTGTGCTAATGTCATCTAATATAAAGTTTCTACTTCCATTAGTTATTTTCTTTGTTAGCAGTTGGCAGAGATTTTATTTCTCCTCCAGCTTAAAAGTGAAATGTCTTCATTGAGTATTTTTTTAGAGTAGTTCTTCTATTGTCTATTCCATTTTATCTATAATGGCTCATTAATTCAGTTTCTCTCACTCTAGAGGTAATTTGAGTAATTTATATTTCCCCCAAAATTATCCATTTCATTTAGCCTTTACATTTTACACCACTAAATTTTTACACCATTAAATGTTGCTTATTTGAGCTTTTTAAAAAAATAGTTATTATTATTATTTTAATGTTTATTTATTTTCCAGAGAGAGAGAGAGAGACAGAGAGACAGAGAGAGAAAGAGAAAGGCAGAGAGATAGAGCATAAGTCGGGGAGTCCAGGCTCTGAGCTGTCAGCACAGAGCCCTACACAGGGCTTGAACTTACAAACCACAACATCATGACCTGAGCTGAAGTTGGATGCTTAACTGACTGAGCCACCATGGTGCCCCTGAACTTTTTTTCTTAATATAAACATTATAGCATAAATTTCACTCTAATACCTACTTTTGCTGCATTCCATAGGTTTTAGAATATCCTGTTTTCTTTTTCTTTTGTTTTAAGACTTACTTTTTGTTTTGAGACATATTTTGATTTGCCATTTGATTTCTTATTTGGCCCATTGCTTGTGTAGCTTATATCGTTTTACATGCTAAATATTTCTTATTTATAGGTAATTTTTATACCAAGTGTTTTATACTCATTTAACATTCTACAATAGGTCCCTTTATTATTTGTGATATTTTTGTAACATCTAGACTCACTTTGAAGATGTTACATTCCTTTTAAAGTCTACTGTTTGCTCTCTAAAATTCTGAGATTAATTTCTTGTCAAATTGGGTTTGGTGACTTATCTTAAAACATATTTTCCTCAAAATGTTTGTGGTTTTTTCACTAGCTCCCCATATTTTTGTTTGATGATTTTTTTTTTTTTGGCCTGGATGTGGATGTACATTCTGACATAAGAGCTGGCCTCAGGAGATTGTGGGAGCAAAGTGCTGGTAGACTATGCCAGAAATTTCTGTCCGATTATATCTGGCTTCAATGATGCAGGCACTCACCCTTGCCACTTTGCTTCAAGGGTAAATGTAGCTGATGCCCAGGGAAGGAGAGGACTCTGTCCAGCTATTGCACACTCACTCACCCAAATAATCCCTTCTCTGGGGGCCTCCCCAACTGTTTGAGTATGTTGCTCTGGGCTTGAAGCAACCTTTGCTACCATTTCACATCTGCTGCTCAATCCCCTTCTGTAAGCCTTTTGGCCTGTGGTTTACATGAACCTCTCTGTTTTCTGTATTTAATGGATTCCTCAAATGACAAGACTTAACTGATAAAATATATTCTAGTTTTCCATCACCACTTTTGATTTATTATTTTGTAATATCTCTGGCCATTTAAAGGTGATGGGGGGGCACTTGGGTGGCTCAGTAGGTTAAGTGTCCTACTCTTGGTTTTGGTTCTGATCATGATCTCCTGGTTTTGTGAGTTCAAGCCCCACGTCAAGCTCTGCGCTGGCATCATGGAGCCTGCTTGGGATTGTCTCTGTCTCCTCTCTCTGCCCCTATGCTGCTCATGCTAGCTCTGTTTCCCTCAAAACAAACAAACTTAAAAAAAATAAAGGTGATTTGGTTTGGAGAGACTTATGTTTTGTCAGCCATCTTCACCCAATGTTCTTTTTCAGCACTTCTGTGATTACTGATTTGAACACTTTTAGTTTTCTGTGGCCGAGGTTAAACATTTCTAGGAAGGTAACGTACTACCTGTATAGATTTATCTTTTCTAGGAATTAGGAGGTTTGTTTCAGTGGCATTTTTTTGAGGGAATTTGTCACTTGCAGAATGTTTTTCCATGTATGTTTAAAAGACAAGGCAGTTTATAAAGGCCATAATGGTGGAAGACTGACCTGATTTTACCTTATGTATAATTCGTGGTGTGAATATCTGAAGAATGTCATTGGATATTTTATTAATTAACAGCCCTAACTGAAAGGGGTCTTTCTTACTTTTTAAAAAATTATTTATTTTTCCAAACTTAATTTTTTATTTTTTAAGTTTATTTATTTATTTTGGAGGTTGGGGAGAGCACAAGCAGGGGAGGGACGGAGAGAGAGACACACACAGAATCTGAAGCAGGCTCCAGGCCCTGAGCTGTCAGCACAGAACCCGACACAGGGCTCTAATCCACGAACAGTGAGATCATGACCTGAGCTGAAGTTGGACACTTAGCCGACTGAGCCACCCAGGCATCCTGAAAGGGGCCTTTTTAAACTAGTAACTTAGGTTATTTGGGGGATTTTACATGTTTGATGGTGACCATGTTTTTCATTTTCTGTGGTAGTCATCCCCACAGAATGCAAATATCAGGGTGCAGAGGTAGTACAGATGATTCTATGAAAAATGAGGCTATTTGCACTACAACTTAAATGGCTGTTGTTTTTGTTTTTGTGTTGAGAAGGAAAAACTTTCTTCTACCATTTAAGATTATTTTGGCTCATCTAAGAATTAAATTGACAAGAGATAGACTGACAGGAGAAAATCAAATTTAATTATGTATATACAAGGAATCCACATAAACATAAGAGATTCTAAAGACAGTAATGCAAAGTGAGGTATATATGCATCCTATCCTTCTAAACTAAGGACAAGCGGGTAAGGGGTGGGTAAGGGGTCTGGGACTTCAAAGGGAAGGAAAGCAATTCACAGGAGGAAAGAAAAGAGTAATCAAATGTTTGCTGATTTGGTAATCAAATAGTTGCTGGGCCATTCTGAAACAATAGGACATACAGAGGACTTGTAACAGATTTTGCTAAATTCCTTTCTGTCTGTCACATTTAGCTCAAAATATGCTTAGTTATTTATGGTAATAACTCACTTCTTGGAATAGGTCCTCTATCTGAATTCTTTTAGGCAGTTAGGGAGAAGGTAAAAGGTTCACCTTGAGCCTACTGTTTCTTAAAAATAATCAGTGTAAAATAATCCACATGCCAAAGAGACACATTTTGGGGTGGCAAATTTTGCTCCCATACATTTTCTTGCTTTAAAAAATGGGGGCTATGCCAAAGATAACTTGGGATATCATATTAAATCTTGGAGCTATCTGAATATAATCAAACTGTGCAATTATAATTAGAATATGCTTAAACCATCAATATACAAATGTGACTCTAGCTGTATCATGTATTTTACTATTTGATTCTGAAGAAAACTAGAAAATTGTAAAGTTTACATGGGTTTGTAGAAATTATCCCATGTAAAATTCCTGGGAAGGGTCTTATAATTTTAATGTTTCATCCTTACATTAATTTTTAAACAGGCTTTCAAGGATTTATAATAGTGCTAAACTATTGTGATAAATAATTGGATTTACCAAAGGGTAGTCCTATGAAGCTGGAATTAGATTAACAATTGGTCACAAATCCCAGTTATGTCCTGAAAAGTGTCTCTGTTCCTGTTTTCTCCCAGATTGCTTTATTCTCAAAACAACCAGTTTGAATTAGGTTTGCTTTGCCTTGGGGCACTCACTGTCTGGACTTGTTCCTTTTTATTCAGTAATCCGTAAAGGGTAAATACTTTTCCTCCTAATTCATATCCTCAAGATAGTTTTAAATTAGTCCTCAAAAAGTGGAGGAAAGATTCTTAGAAGGACATGCCATATAGCCTCTCTTTGTCCTTCCAGACCTTCTTGCCATTCTGTTTTGACCTGCGGTCTTCCTGAGAAGGCTGACAGGCACAGACCTCATTGTGGCTACCCCCCTATCGTCTGGCTTCTGCATGGCTTCAGCCAACGGGAGCCCTGGTAGTAGATCTTAGGGGGTGTGGATCTGTGGGGTGGCCATATTACACTGAAAGTCACATCTGTGCTCAAGGCAGTCTCCTTTTAGCAGAGAGATTGAGGGGGTTATTTGAATACAAGGGTGAAGGTGGTGGGAGGCAAGATTATTTCTTTCTGGGCATGATAAAAAAACATTTAAAAATATTGCATAGAGGAGTCTCATTTTCTGATTATATTTTATGTTTTTAATGTTTCTTTATTTTGAAAGAGAGAGAGCACGAGTGGGATAGGGGCAGAGAGTGAGGGAGAGAGGGAGAGGGAAAGGGAGGGAGGGAGGGAGAGAGAGGGAGAGAGAGAGAGAGAGAGAGAGAGAGAGAGAGAGAGAGAGAGAATCCCAAGCAGGCTCTGCACTGTCAGCACAGGGCACCATCTGGGGCTTCATCCCACCGACTGTGAGATCACGCATGACCTGAACCAAAATGAAGAGTCTGACGCTAAACTGACTGAGCCACACAGGCACCCTTAAGTATATTTTAAAAGACTCACTCTGGGTCCTATGTGGAGACTCAAATGTAAGAGAATAAGAAGGGAAATTTGGAAAGCAGTTTAGGAGGCTGCTGTTTTGGAACAGTGAGAGATAATCAGCTTGATGGATGTGGTGAAAAGTGCTAGATCCAGGGTGGGTATGTCCTGAAGACAGAGACAACAGGACTTGCTTATAGATTGGTTATGGGCTTTGACAAGAGGAGTTACGTGTACCTTCAAGGCAGCTTGGCCTAAAGTGATTAGTTGTATTAAGGTGGTGGTGTTCATTGAGTTAGGGAGGTATAGTATTAAAAAGGAGCAATTTTGGGGTTTATTAAATCAAGAGTTCTTTTTTAGCCTTGGTATGGTTTTTGAGTTGGAAATATCTTCTGGACATCTGAGTGGAGATAGTTGAAAATACAAGTCTGGAATTCATAGGAAATATGAATTTTGGAAATATGTCTAGAGCAGAAAATATATACTGGGAAGTCATGAGCATGTAATTGCTTTGAGAGCGGGAAGGGAGTGATTCACCAACAGAATGTCAAGGTGTTGTAGGACGGTGGATGGAAGAGAAGTTAAAATCAGAATTCTTAGAGGCTATTTTTGTATTCTCTCATTTAGTATTGGATTTTGCTAAGGGAAGATTTCTAGTGATGTTAGATGTCTTGTACCAATGAATTCAGGTGTTCACCTGCTTTTGACAGCCAGCAACAAAAGACTGAAAACTCTAAATGATTTAAACAGTAAAGAATGTCCTAGCTCATATACCTGGGAATTTAGGGAAATGTCAGGTTTCAGAGCTAGTTGATTCAGGGGCTTAATACTATCATTAAGTTTGCATAATTAAAAACCAAATCTGATATTCTGCAGAGTCACCAGAGATTGGCTTCATCTTAAATTTGTTTCCTTTTCGGTCATGGAATGGGTATCAGGGGTCACTGGTCTATGGGTTTCCGCACTTAGGACCAGGAAGAAGGGAGGCTGATGTGTCATGTTATCTCTACAGAGACAAACAAACAAACAAACAACTCACCCCGTAGTCTTTATCAAACATCTCTTCGTCTCGTCTCGGATCGCATTGGTCACATGCTCCTTCCTTAACTTGTAACTGTGGCAAAGAGGATAGGATTTTTTTAATGGAGGAATAGATAATCAGATAGAAAGAGAATCAGGCAGAAAAGCGAGATGGGGAAGAGGCATTTCTAATGTAAGGAAATATTAGCATTTGGAAGCATTTGGAAGTCTAATATGAATAGAAGTAGCAGATTGCTTGGAGTACATAAAAAACATTTAATGGTCAGATATAAATGACAAAACAGAAAAGAATATATTTCCTTTCTATCTTTTTTTAAAATTCTAATACACTTACAAGATGGTTAAATAAACATGCCTCTAGACCTTGGACCTGTTTATATCATCTTAATATGAAAATAAGTAATAATGACAAGAGTATTTGTTTTTATCCATCTGTTCTAGTCCTTTGGCTGTGCCAGACTCTGACACTGCACTCTGGGTTGAATGTACCCTAATTAAATGGAAGTTTTTCAAATGTGATTATATGGTAATCATTTCTATTCTGCTCTAATTATAGGAAAGATGTTTTGGACTAATTTTTTACTACTGAGAACTAGATAAAAGTAGGGCCAACACAAATGAGATTTTATCCTATAATTAATACGGTAGCTACAACCTTATCATTCTAACAACATATAATCTTTGATAGGCAAGTTGTGGGAAGAAAAGGTACACTGTCACTTAGCCATAAGAAAAGTCTCACTGTTATTGTACTCAAGTGAAAAATGAATAAAATGCCCTCAATGCTCATCAAGGGAATGCTGTGATGTTGACTTTTCCATTTCCTGAAAAAATGTGTGAATATAATGAATAAATGCAGATTCTATTTAAACTAATAGAAAATTTGATAAAGTTACAAAATGTCTTTCTATGTTAAAAATGTATTTTGAACCTAAAGCAAATGGTTTTCAATTATTCAAAATAACCATGATGAGTTTAAAAAATATCAACTTCCTAATCAATTTTCCATTACTTACAACCTTTTGTTTGTTTTAAGGGTTTTAAAAGTGCTTATTTTGGGTCACTCAAAAAAGAAGGGGAAAAAGAGAAAAAGATCAGGCTAACAAATAGCTAACTGCAATGGTGCTCCTCAACTTATAGACCATTGACTTTCCAAAACAAACAAGACGTAAATGCAATTTTTTATTCTAAGATTGCACAGAAATAAGGTTCTATATGTGAGTGTTATTGTATGTATACCCTTGTGGTATAAAATACAGGGCATGTAGAGAAGAGGTACTCTAAACTCTAGACACAAACCTTTACTTCTATAGTGTTAAGTCATTGAAAGTTCCCCTAATTTATCCCACATGTCTGTCAATTTCCAGCAGGTCTTTTCCTCTTACGTTTCTTCATCTCCCTTCTGTGTATGCTGCCTCAATTATAATTGTATCAATTTGAACATAAACCAAGTTTTTCACGTCCTTACTATAGGCTCAATAATTTTACTTTAGTAAAGATTATTTTTCTTTTCAGAATGGGTGAATGGAGGACAACACAAGCAAGCATCAGAGGGTGTACACCTTTTAGTTTTTTGATGGTTCCTCCTCAATTCCTCTCTGCCCTACCTCCACAGAGAAACCTGAAGAACTAACCATATTATTTCTTAGGCAACATGGCTCTTCTCACACATAGGCACTCATGAGTCTCATTTTTTTTTCCTATAAGCCACTTGTCAGAGAATCTTTTTCTGAATTAATACTCGTGTTAATGTTTGTGAATGCAGGGGTTTTTTTCCCATATCAACATGTATTGTTGGTGTAACTCCACAGAAGGCTACCTCTGATGAATCAGCCTATCTTAACCATCCTATACCCTGTGAGTCACCAAGTGCCACGTGGCATGGTACAAAACAGGAGGCTGAGCTCTTCCTCTTCATGTGAAAATTTGGCCCTTCTTGCTGGGTCCAGGCCTTGCTTTGCACTCTTGGATTCCTTATTACGCTACCTTGGTCTTTAGTCACTTACTTTCTGTTTTCAGCGATTTACTTTTCCCTTAGTATATGGCTTGTCCTTCAGTGTTCTTCTCAGGGCATTTTGCCAAATTTGATTTGAAGGAAAATGGAAATTATGCATGTAAAATGTAAAAAATTTGCTACTAAAATATGTAAGTTTTGGGGAGATCTCTTCAATAGACACTGATGTTTTTCTCAATTTATGGTATTCAATTTATGATGTTAAAAAATCTTCATCTTCTTAATATACCCTAATTACAGACTTTATCATTTAATTATAAATTAAATTTATAATTTACACATAAATTTTCTATAAATTTGTTTGAATTACCTTGTTCTATACATAGAACAATATAAAAAAATGATACTTCATTGAAATAGGATTTTATACATTGATCTAAGTGTTCAATAGGATTAGACAAAAATGCCATTAGATCACCAGGAAACGAACTCCAACAGATGTAGACTTGGTAGGAAATCTGCTAGGAAATCTCAGAAAACAGTAGCAAATGATATTTTCAAGCTGTAAGGGATGAAACATGACAACTATAGCTTGCAGGAAGATAGTAAATCACAATAGGAATGGGTTAATGATGTAGTAACTATTGCAAAGAAAATAAATTTAAAGTATTGGATCATTAGAACATGTAATTCCAAGTTTCAGGTTAAAAAGTAAATACTAAAGAGCAATTTCAACATGCTAAAGAGAGAAGAAGTGTATCAGGGATACACTTAGCATGTCTGACTCCAAATTGCTACTGTGACCCATAGCTTAGAAACTTCTGCTTAACTCTGTACACAGGCATGTTACAGCTCAGACTTATAAAAACTGCTTTTTACCCCAAATCTACCTCATCCAAGGACATACAGAAATACATACAGAAGTGACTTATGCTATGTTTAAGCTTTACAGAAATGGCATGACCAGATTTCTGTATGCAAAGATGAACTGACCAAGGACAAAAGTTACACAACTTTTCCTTGGATGTCTACAGATGTCAGTCACCTTTTGACTCCAACCTCCTCCTACTTGCCCCTTTCGCTAAGATAAAAGAAGCTGGAATTTCATGCCAGGGGAGATGGTAGTTTGGGACAATAGTTCACCATCTCCTCAGTTTGCTGGCTTTCCTAATAAAGTTGCTTTCCTTACCCCAACATCTTGCCTCTTGAATTATTGGCCTATTGTGTGGCAAACAGAAGTCCCAGAAATTTTCAGATTATTCCTTTCATCTTTGTTCAATTACTTATAAACAGCACCATATCTTTATATTTATGCTTTTATTAATAAAAATACCCATCCACTTTTAATGTTTATTATTAGTGAGAATCTCATTTTAACTTTTTAAAAATTAAACATTCACATTGTAGTTTGAAAACTTGACATGACTGTAGCCATTTTGAAATACAGCTGGAGTTGCCACTGCAGAGAAAGTGCTTACCCGGTCTTTGTTTGAATTGGGCTGTAACCTTTGCACTGAGCAAAACAGCAATTGTTCTAAGTAATTGCTTGAGAACAGACATCCTGATTACCAAACTAATGGTTTGAACTTTCTGAAGATATGATTAGTAGTCAATCAATGTATAACCTAGAACAACTGGTTAACAAGTACTGAAAACTTTTTTTCACCTCTGCAACTCATGTAATTGGCTCCCTTTATTTTCCTCATAAAAACTCTTACAATCAACAAAACTAAAAGTCAACTGGCAGAATGGAAGAAGATATTTGCAAATGACATATGGGTTAGTATTAAAAATCTATAAAGAACTTATCAACTCATCCAAAAAACAAATAATCCAGTGAAGAAATGGGCAAAAGACAAGAACAGATACTTTTCCAAAGAAGACATTCAGACGGCTAATAGGTACATGAAAAGCTGCTCAACATCACTCATCATCAGGGAAATACAAATCAAAACCGCAATGAGATACCCCCTCATACCTGGTAGAGTGGCTAACATGTTAGTGAGGATGTGGAGAGAGGTGAGCCCTTCTGCACTCCTGGTGGGAGTACAAACTGGTGCAGACACTCTGGAAAACAGTATGGAGGTTTTTCAAAAAATTAAAAATAGAACTACCCAATGACCCAGCACTTGTACTTATAGGTATTTATCCAAAGGATACAGGAAGGCTGATTTGAAGGGGCACACGCACCCCAATGTCTATAGCAGCACTATAAAAAATAGCCACAGTATGGAAAGAACCCAAATGTCCACCAACTAATGAATGGATAAGGAAGATGTGGTATCTATATACAATGGAATCCTACTTAGCAATCAAAAAGAATGAAATCTTGCCATTTGCAGCAACGTGGATGGAACTTGAGTGTATTATGCTAAGTGAAATAAGTCAGTCAGAGAAAGACAAATGTATGATTTGTCTTATGTGTGGAATTTAAGAACTGAAACAGATGAACATAAGGGAAGGGAAAGAAAAATAACATAAGAACAGAGAGGGAGGCAAACCATAGAGATTATTAAATATAGAGAATAAATTGAGGGTTGCTGGAGGGATGTACTAAATGGACGATGGGCATTAAGGAAAGCACTTGTTGGGATGAGCACTGGGTACTATATGTAAGTGATGACTCACTAAATACTACTCCTGAAACCAATATTACACTATATGTTAAGTAGGATTTAATAAAAATGAAATAAAATATGATGGTTTAAACAAACAAAAAAAAAACTTTGCTTTCCCCCTACAAGTTGGGCACTATTTGAGTGTCCACCTGATTCTGTGCCTCCTGAATTGCAATTCTTTGATCCCAGATAAAACACTATTTGCTTCTTGTTGTGGTTCTTATTCAAGTTAACAGTTTTGGTGTTTTGTTTTTTTTTTGGTATCAACAAGTTAGTCATTGCCCTTTAAAAATTGTAACTTGTAACAGATAATACAGTAATTGTTAGTTTTGGATATTTTTAAAAATTTTTTAATGTTTTTTATTTATTTTTGAGAGACAGAGACAGCACGAGCAGTGGAAGGCCAGAGAGAGAGGGAGACACAGAATCTGAAGACAGGCTGCAGGCTCTGAGCTGTCAACACAGAGCCTGATGCGGGGCTCGAACCCACAAACCGTGAGATCATGACCTGAGGTGAAGCCAGATGCTTAACAAACTGAGCCACCCAGGCACCCCTGGATTCTTTTTTATGTTACTTCAATAGACAAAGGAAAACAGTAATGGATTGCTTTAACATTTGATTTCAGTGCCTTATCTAGTTGATCCATGTTTTTTCTCTCATCTTAAGTTGTATTGTATATCCATGTTTAATGTTTAATATTCTTCACTTGAAGAACAAACTAATCGCTAATGTGAGGGAAAGCAGTATAGGCTCTGCATTTAGATGTACCTGACTCTACCACTAATTGGGAGACAGTAAAGAAGAAACAAGATCGGAAGTTACTTGGATGTATATGAAGTATTTAGGTCCTAGAGAAGCAGAGAACAATCACAACCAAAAAAAAAAGCAATTACAGGTATCTTCATCAGAGTAAAAAATGGACATTTATAGGCTAACAAGAGGAAGAGAGAAAAACTTGAAAAAGATTCAGTTGTACAGGATAAAAGGTAAACTGAACATATGTCCACAAAATGAAAATGTTTAGAAAGATGAGTAAGAAAGACTAAAACGTGTAAAGAGTGCCCTTTGGCTTAGCAACGAGGAGGTTTTCAGGATCTTGGCAAAGGCAGATTCAATGTAATGGGCGTGAAGTTGGGACCAAGATGGAGAGGCTGAAGCCAGAGGTGGGAAAGACTTTTTTCCTGAGCATTTGTTCACTCAACAAATATTTAGCCCCTACAGTGTGCGATTCACTGAATAGGCTCTAAGCATATAATAATAAACAATTTTCCCTGCCCTTAATAACCTTAGGCTGTGGAAGAATATGTTTAAATGCCAATGGGAAAGAATAAGACATTGAAAATATGTTGAGAGAAGACATATAACTGATGGTAGGAGGTGAAATGAAAGCGGCCAGAATCCAGAGCCAAGGTGGAGAACTTCCCTTAGGAAAAAGAATCAGTATTTCTGAGCAGGGTGAGCCTAGGGTAGGAACTGGGAGAGGATCTAAGCCTTACTTAGTATAGTTTCCTACAAATAGACAGCTCAGCTTGTGAGTTCAGACTCCTGTCACGCTGGTTTATACATGATATGTGAATACAGGGTGTGATGGGAAGAAGGTGGGCTAACGGAATGCTTCCTCCTAAAAAAAAGTTACTTTAAGCAGCTATTTCCTCCTGCAAATAAGGAACAGTAGATATTTTAGTCCAAATTAGCCTTGGAAATATTTATGTAATTATTACATCAGGTCTTTGCACTGAGGTGGCTTCACTTTCATCAAATGATCAGGAAATATAAATCAGAAATTAGCAAAGAAATCATATTTAATAGTATCTTATTACTTACTCCTCAAAACCATAGTCCTATAGAGCAAAGAAGAGGTTAATCTGACCTATCTAAAAATAGTATTACTCATTGATGTAATGATTTCTTTGCAAAACCTGCCTTTGGGTGATCTCTCCTGAGGTGGAAAACCTGCAGTTGCAGGAGGTGCCCCGCCCACAGCAGCTTCTAATTGCAAAGTTTTGGGAAGACTTTTTATTGGGGCAGGATTTTTGAACCGCGCCCGCTTCCCTGTCCGGCGCCTGCCGCCTGGACCGCTGGAGCCTGACCCGAGGCGGGGCTAAGGGGAACCCGACAATTCTGAATGGATACTGTGCCGGCTCCACACGCTACCCCTGGCGCGGCGGCGTCTAAGCGTTCGTGAAACTTCCAGGACACCTTACGTAAGCCTGGGACCAATACGCAATTTGTCCTCCGCAGGCGCAGGAGCAGTAAGCTTAGCCCGGCAGACCGTGTACGCATGCGTGAGACACGGGCCGTCGGCGTGCGTGTGGCGTCACGCGCGCGCCCTTCTGAACTTCCTTGTTTTTCTCTACAGTGGGTGAGTGAATTTCTAAGTCGGTTTGCAGCTTCTTATGTGAGTGCAGGGTACTTCGGGTTCTGAATGGGTATGACAAAGAGGCTGATTTAGTTTCGTACTTCTCTTTAGCGTGAGCCTGCTGTGGTTAGTAGCTTTCTTGGCGTTTTGTGAGCCGCTGACTTGAGTTAATCCAAGTCCCCGCCCTCACTGAATTCAACTGGCTTGCGGAAGGTTGGGGCGTACACATTAAAATTAATATTGATGTTAGTATATGTTCTAGTCAAGAGGTATGAGATATAAGATTGAACCTAGAGCACAAATTAGTATCAGTTCAATAGTCTTTCGATTATGTAAAGGGGCTGGAGAGAGGAGGCAACCGATATGTTTTGGAGTAATAAGCTTTTGGTGCCCAGTTTGTGTACACAATATTTACAGTGGCCAACGGGATTAAAAAACAAAACTTTAAAATCTTCCTTCTTTCCCCAATAGATTGTACATTTTAAAGCACAATTTTGGTAAGGGACGTTGTTAGTGTGGTTTTTCACAGACCCTAAAGCGGACTTTTAGAGGTAGTTCTTTAAATGGAAAACTAAATAGCAAAGGCTGGAGTTTCAGTGTTTTAGGGGAATGGTTGCATTGATCTTTGTAATAAAATTATAGACTAATCCACCCCACCGCCAACAGTGATTACTGACTTAAAGGAAAGGAAGAGTAAAACTAAGTCAAAGAAGCTTAAAGCAATTCTTGACTGCATTTTGAGTAAAACATTGGTCTTTTTTCAGCAGCAAGCTGTCAAATTCCCTAGTTGAATTTGCTTTGGACAGCATTTTGAAGCAGATCTGATATGCCCCTTGAATTAATAAAAGAAGTGAATGGAGTGCCTGAAGTTGAGCTGCTAAGTGAATTAAGCAAAGTAGATTTCAGATCTCTGCAGCCAGGTTGTGATTATAGCAAGAAATACATCCAGGTAAGAATTTTTGTAACTCAGAATGCTTTTTATCCTCAAAAAGGGAATGCTGAATTTTATGTTGAGTTTATAAGAGTTGTTTTAGAAATGGTTTTGTGTGTGTCATAACATGACTGTTTTGATGTTGTTCTTCTTAATTATTTAGAAAACATTTATTGAATTGTTTTGTGATACACTGGAATAAATTTTGAGAGTACAGCGATGAGTGAATATAGTCCTTGAACTAAAGGGGGTTGAATTTTTCTGGGTTACCCAGATAGGGATTACCTAATCCCTAATTATAGTAAATTGGTATTAGAATCATGGTATGTGAACATTTAGGAGGGAACTTTTGGTTCTGACAAGTTAGTTCTGGAAAGTGGGTCTGGAATTTAAAGGATGACTGAGACTATACCTTTTATTTTGGATATGTTAGTCCTAATGTGCATATTGAAGAATTTGGATGTTACCCTAAAAACTGTGGGAGACCCTTAAATTTAAGCAGGACAGAGACATGATTTATATTGAGTTTAATTTACTCTGCCTTCTGAGTGAAGAATGTATCAGAAAGGGCAAGATTAGAGAAAGGATAATTAGTTAAGAGCTAGTTGCAGTAATCTAGTCTAGAGTTGATGCTGGTCTGAACCAGGGACAGAGAGATGATGAGATAGAGACAGACAATATCATAATAAAATTATAATAATAACAAGTTAACATTGAGCTCTTTCTAGGAGTTAGGTTGTATTGTAAGTGTTTTGCATATACCAATTCATTTAATCATCACAAAACCCTATGAGATAGGTCCTATTATTCTTCATTTGCCAATGAGGATACTACATTTCCAAAAGATTAAGCTTAATCCGTGGCCTGAGATACAGCTCAGAAGTAGTAGAGTTGGAGTTAGAATCTCCACATTCTGTTTTGGAACTGACGGAATATAGAAGTAGAATCAACAGGTCTTGGAGAACAATGAGAGGGGTAAAGAGGAGTTCAGGAAATTTCCATGTTTTTAAGCCCTGTCGGCCTTGGGAAGATAATAGGGGTCACACATTTAGGAAGAAAGTGAGTTCAGTTTTGGATATCTTCAGATATTTTGGAGGTATCCAAGTAATAATGTTCTGTAAGCAAATGGATTTGGGGTTCTGCAGCTTAATGGGTTCCCTACTCAAGGAGATTTGGTCCAAAGAATAGAATGAGGAGTGCTGAAGGATATCAATGAAAGAAGGTAGCATGAATAAGAGTCTGAGTTGATCCAGAGGCGTAGGAGAAAACCCAGGAGAGAGTGGTGTCTTGGATATTTAGTAAGTTTCAAGGAGTGAGTAATATCAGTAACTTTTACATAAATTGCTGTCTAGTAAGCACTCTCCTAAGTGCTTTATATATATTCCCACTTTTAATCCTTGGAAGAGCCCTGTAAGTAAATATTATTATTCCCATTTTATCATTGGGAAAATAGATACAGTATAAGTAATTCATTCAAAGTTAGATCCAAGGTTAGCTAGTAAGTGGCTGAATGTGATTTTAATTTTCATTGTCTTTGCTACTAACCAGAGCATTATGTTGCTGCTAGATAACTCAGTCTAAGGTTTGAAAAGTATCTGTTTGATTTAATAACCAAAGAAGTATAGATCATTTGGAGAGACTGGTGTTGCTGGGTCAGCTTTTTAGTGGTTTGAGAATTGAATGTGGGGTGAGAAAGTGAAAGCAGGAAATGTCTTTTGAGGAATGTGTAGTGGTAGTTTGGTATTTTAATTATGGTAAGTATAGTCCTAAATTGGGAGTGGAAGACTTTTTAATTGTAGCCAAGTCAATTTTGCATTTGGTTAACAGTGCCTGGCCTCTGTGCTACCTAAAATCAACTTCATAATACTGCACTAAAGTGAAGTAAAACAAATTCAATTTTTTAAAATTTATCTGTATTTCCTTTTCTCTTTTCTGCCCTCGTCTTGTCTCCCTCGTTTTCCAACACACTTACATTCAAACTCGAACTCACGGCCTTGCTCACAAACTTACCTCCTATAATAGTTTAGCATTCCAAAAAGGAGTCCTGAAGATAGGCTGGCTGGATTCAAGTACAGATCCGCCATATCCTGGCTATGTAATTGGAAAAGTGATTTTACCTGTCTAGTACCGTATTTTTTTCATTTGTAAGCTAGGAATTGTAATAGAACCCACTTCGTAGAAATGCGGTGACGATTAAATGTAAATTGCTTACTTAATAAATTCAAGGCATTTAGTAAATGCTGGTAAAGATAATGATATCATCAACATTCCCCTGGGGTAAGGAATTTACCTGGTATCAGTTTTCATTGAAAATAACGTATCATAATCCCATTGACCAGTGACAAAGTTATTTTGCAGTTAGTAAAGTTGAAGCTTCAAAGATTCTACTTCAACAAGCCCTTCTAAGACCATCTTAGGGGTCTTCGAAATGAATTTACATTTTCACATATTTGTAAAATTTACACACGTCGAAGTTTGAACCTAGAGGGGTTGAGATTGGTGACTCTTTCCATTTTGACTTCCCTCCATTGCATATTCTGTCTTATCAAGTGGCATTTGGACTGACTGAGAACATTTTTGGAATTTAGCTAAGGGGTAGTTGACTTGTGGGATAATATTAGTGAGATAGATTTGTGTGGTTTGTAGTTACTTCTGCTTATAGGAAGGATATGCCAGCTCTCCTGGTGTAGGAATGCCTTCCAGGAACATTCCAGCTCACTGGGTAATGTAGGGGAAAAGTATGGGGACAGAAGTTGTACCTTGGTATGAATATATACTGTCACACCTAGCATGGGGCACATGTAGTTTGTAGACAAAAATAAGTACTGAAGCTATAGAGTCTGAAGCTACTTTGAGGACAATTGTTACAACTCTTACAGCTAATATAGGAAAGAAACTCCATAGAAATTTTTTCAAACTTGAACAGTAGTCCTAAAAATTTACATAAGGTTACTAAGAATGAGTGGCGAAATTAAATACAATTGTTGTAAACTATCAATAACAAAAATAATGTTTCAATCAATTATGCTATAGGGAAAGTGGAATTTCTTTTATATTTTATACAGAAACCATATGGGGCTCAATCCCGGGAGCTGTGAGATCATGACCTGAGCTGAAATCAAAAGTCAGATAGATGTTCAACCAACTGAGCCCCCCAGGTGCCCCCAAATTTTCAATGTTAGCCTTTTATTGCAATAATTCCTTTTAGTTATAAGTGAACATATTAGTATTCAGTACGGTTAAAACAAGGAAATACCTTTTACTTATTTCTCATGATTATCACATTTTCATGAATAATACTCATTTTTTAAAGTTATATGTCTGAATGAATCTCTTATTTTTCAAATCTTAGTTTGAATACTTACCTCTTTTTAAATTAAAAAAAATTTTTTAAGTTTATTTTTGAGAGAGTGAGAGAGAGCTCGCATAAGTGTGGGGGAGGGTCAGAGAAGGAGAGAGAGAGGGAGAGAGAGAGGGAGAGAGAGAGAGAAAGAAAATATATCAAGCCCATGACTGAGATCATGAGCTGAGCCAATATCAAGAGTCAAATGCTAAACCACCTGAGCCACCAAGGCACCCCACATCACTTTTTTTAACCTGCAGATATGTCTTATGTTTCTTGAATTTTATTAAATGCATTTTACTGCTAAATTCACTTTTTAGTATACAGTTCTGCAGATTGTGACAGATGTGGAAGACATATAACCACAAACATAATTGAGCGAATAACAGCTCATCACCCTCTAAAATTTTATAGTCCAGTGCTACTCCCAATTCCAACCCCCGACAACCACTTTTTACCAATTTTCTGACAGTATACTTTTGCCTTTCAAGAATGCCACATAGATGGACTCCTGCACTAAGTAGCCTTTTGAGACTCGCTTCTTTCACTTAGCATGATGCATCCAAGGTTCTCCCAGGTTGCTGTATTTATTAGCACTTTTCCTTTTTATTGGTGACTAGAATTCCATCACAGTCCATTTCTTCATTCCTCAGTGTAGCAGTATTTGGATTCTTTCCAGTTTTTTTTATAATGATGAATAAAGCAGCTATAAATGCTCATACAAGTTTTTACATAAACATAGGTATTTATTTTATTTGGGTAAATGTCAAGTGGTCAGATAGTTCTTAAGCATCAGTGTCTAATCCAGCTTTCAGGTTGATGTGCTGCAGTTTAGTAGATTTGGTTGGTCAAGGGACAGCCAAATAGATCAGGTTCCTACTGTGCACAGAAGCATTTTTATCCCATTTGAGAGGCACTGACCTCAGGAGAACCCCACTCTTTTAATGAGATGATACATTTCTAATTTCTAACACCAATTCACTTTTATCCTGCAAGCTAACAGGAGATTTCTGGAATATAGGCCGTTATTATTTTTATTCTTAGCAGTGACTGCATCAGTTTTCTATCCCCTGTCTTCCCCCATCAAGACAGTACAGCAAGGATCAAAAGGCATCCTGTGTATATAGGGGAGATTCTTGTGTTGTAGAAAAAGAACCTTGAAATTACAAATCCAGGAGTTTATATAGGACAGCTATCCAACTTTGCCTTCCCCTCCTGAGAGACGGAGAGAAACCTAATCTCCCTAATGTACTTACATCGTTTTCAATGTAGAGGAATGTCACTAGGTTTCATCCACCCCTTACTGAAATGATAGGTAAACATAACTGAGGACATAAATCCCCCTGAAAGTCTCTCACTATACAGTCATCCTTAAACTTCAAAGCTTCATCTTTAGTTCAGCTTCCATTTTTCTCTGCTCACTTCAGCCAGAGACAGGAACAAATTCTGCACTATCTTTCTAATGGGGTGACTCTTACTGTGAATAAAACTATCTACTTTATATATAACTGAGGGCCACACAATCAACTGAGGCTGTTTTCTTAAGCATTGGAATATTTTTTGTAACCATCCCTAGGAGCAAATCATACTGTTTGTTTTTGGTTACTTGCTGCTTTTCACACAGGAAGGACAATACTAAGGGCATACATGCTACCCTGGGAAACAGAGAGTTTACAGTTGTTAGGGGTCCTCAGACAGAGTGTGGATCAATCAAGCAACGCAGGTTCACAGGGTCCCTTATGGGGTCTGCCAGCTGGGAAGCCCTAATGCCCTCTGTTCAGTCCTAGTACTTCAATTTAGTCCTTTGTCCAGAGAGACCTCTTGAGGACAGTCGGTTAAATCTGGCCTGCTTGTCCAGTTCATTTGCCCCATAAGTTGTGGAAACATTTGAAAGGATCTTCTGTTGAAGGTATAGGCTGGGCCATGCCCCGCTGGCTCCTAGTTAGAGCCTTCAGGTGGGGGACGCAGTTAGCTTTTGGAGTTCACTATAGTTTGTGAGAGCCGCTCTAGGACTTTTTCCTTTGCAGTGAGGGGTAGGCTTCTGGAATAGTTAGAAAAGACAAAGATTAAAATTCCTTCTTTCCCCTTTACCTCCTGATGTGTAAGGAGTTCCTTTTCCAGTTTGCAGGAGTGGGGGTGGGGGCGGGTTCTCCCCAGGTGCCGGACATCTCTCCCTAGTTGCTTGAGTTTTTTTGCTGTCCGTTGTTATAGACCTGTGTGTCCCATTCCAGGAAACCATAACATCACATTTTTCGGTCATTCTGGACTCTAACTTAGAACTTTCATCCAGTTGGATCAGGTGCTAGAGTAACAGAAGCATCTGTTTGAGTTCAGTGTGATTAATCTGATTGAGGTTCTCTTGATTGCTTGATACTGTGTTCTTTCCTGTTCTGTTTTCTCCATATGCCTCTGTAAGTTGTTGTTGTAAGCTCTGGCTCTTGTGATGAGCAGCGGAAACCATATTCAGTTGTTTTTATTCCTGGAAAAGTACAGGCCTTTCTGCTAGGCCTTTCGTGTGGCGTGTTGAGCTAATCTAGTTAGAGGTTGAGGGAGGTTTAGGATTTGTTGTCTGGTTACTTCAGTGAACTACAAGCTTTTAATTCCTTTAGGGTTACTTTGTATTTAGGATGTGGTCTGGTTGGCCAGATGGGTTTTCTCCTTGTCTAGATGTAGCTCTTTTCCTGGTGCTTAGCCTCAGCTCAAGTTTCTCTTTCATCTCTTTTGCCTCTGCCTCAGTGGTAGGTCATGTTGATTTTACTAGACGCTTTATTAGCCTTGCCATGAATGAGTGTTCTCTGTTCTGGTTTAGCCTTGGTCTTGTCAGGCAAGGTCACCTTGGTCCTCTGGGTGAGGTCTTCTCAGTGATTCTGCCCTGTCCTTAGCTGTAGGTCTGGCCCTCACACCTGTAAACCTATTCCTGCTTATCCCTAGAAGGAGTGGAGAGTGGTTTTTTCTATAGGGGGTTTTCTCTGAAGCTCTAGTAAGATGTACAGGTTTGTTGCCCTTCTCCCAGAAGTTCAAGGACTTCGTTCTGAGAAAGATCCGGAACATCCAGGCAGGGTTTCCTACAGTAACTGCTACCACCCTTGCCCCTGACGCCCTCTGGGCCTGAACTCTTTCAGGTTTGTGGAGAAGAGCTTGTAAGTGGGTGAACTCCCCTTGTGTTTGCAGCTCCCACAAGCTTCATTTCCTCTCACTACCTACACCTGGCCTTCAGCAACTTATTAAAAATGTCAGATGGGGATGCCTGGTGGCTCTGTCAGTTAGGTGTCTGACTTTGGCCCAGCTCATGATCTTGCAGTTTGTGAGTTTGGGCTCCACATCAGGCTTTCTGCTGTCAGCACAGAGCCCACTTTGGATCTCTGTCTCTCTGTCCCTTCCCTACTTGTGCTCTCTCTAGTTCAAAAATATTAAAAAAATGTTAGATGAATTTTCTGACACGTGTCAGGCAGCACTTGCCATTACCTCAGGGAAGCAAGTGGTTACCGCCCATTTCTCCTTGGAGATTATCCCTTTACATTTCTGATTAGTTGGTTGCCTTGTGACCTCAACTCCCTCTTGCCCCCTCTTACTGGAGGTACCTCTCTTTTCCTACGTTTCTGTTAGTTGGTTGTCTTTTGACTTCAGTTCTCTGGTGGGTCAAGAAAGGTATTGAAATTTGTACATTGTCCACCTTTTTGTTGTTTTTTTCCAGCTTTCTGGCTCCTAAGTGGAACTATTTACTTTTAGTTTTGACCGAATCCTGCACGACTGATAACCTTGTTTTAATTTTTTTTGATTCCTGTCTTTTAAGTAAAATTGCTCTCTGCACATAGCTTTTTGTTGTCGTTGGTCCATCAAAGTCTAGAATATTAGTGTGGGAGATATATTTTATAGGATCCGTTTTGAAATTTTATTAAACTTTTATTTCTATATGGAAGTTTCCAAAGAGACCTATAATATATTCATAGAATCATTAAATTTTAGAGCCAGAAGAAATTATAGCGACTACTTCATTTTGTCTGAAGAGACTGATTAAATAACCTTTTTAAGCAGACAACTGGTTCATTACAGAAGAATGAGGCCTAAACTTGCTGTATGCCTTCGTCCATTGTGTCATCCACATGGACCTTACTTATGAGATGACCGTGCTGCACTTTTTTTTTTAATATTTATTTATTTTTGAGAGAGAGAGACAGATCATGAGCAGGGGAGGGGCAGAGAGAGGGACACACAGAATCGGAAACAGGCTCCAGGCTCTGAGCTAGCTGTCAGCACACATCCTGACGCAGGGCTTGAACCCACAAACTATGAGATCATGACCTGGGCTGAAGTCAGACGCTCAACTGACTGAGCCACCCATGCTGAACTTTTTACCTCTGTTTATGTAAAAAAAATTTTTTTAATATTTATTTTGAGAGAGAGAGAGAGAGAGAGAGAAAGAACACCAACAGGGGAGAGGCAGAGACAGAGGGAGAGAGAATCTTGATTATCATGAACTGTGAGGTCATGACCTGAGCTAAAATCAAAAGTTAGACGCCTAACTGACCAAGCCACCCAGGTACCCCTTAATTCTTCTCAAATTAGAGTTTATTTCTTTCCAGGAGCAAACTCTTCATTTTTCTTTACTAGAGTATAACTTTTTAGGTTAAAATGAAATGAATAAAATGGACTGATCAACCTGTTCATCTTTATTTGTAAAATGAAGAATTGGATAATATTTGATTAATAAGATTGTTTAAAAATTAAATTGTGTACCTAAATAATTAGGTCTTCTGATATTGCTCTAGTAAAATCACTTTCATGTCTTAAATATGGTGACTTGAATGCAGTAGTTTGGTTTTCTTTTTTTTAAATAAAAGTATTGCTTTTTTAAAAGTTATTCCCATTTTTCCTTATTTCTTGGTGTTATATAATTCTCTTAGCTTTTATGTGTAACTATTTTTTTCTCGTTTTAGGGAAAACTCTCAACTATCTCTTCTTTAACTTCTGGTGGAAAAGGAACAGCTGTTTTGAAGATTGCATTACAAGGTATACAATATGATAAGACCATTTCTCCTTAACCTTTTGTTTATAATCTACAAATGGATAACAATATATATACCTACTCACAAAGACACAAAAATGATTTCTAATGGGTAACATACAGTGTAAAAACTATAGAATGGAATAATTTTTTTTCATTTGTTATGGGGCTTTTCAGGTTGTCTTTTTTCCTAAAGTAACTGGTAGTTTGTGTTTCTAAAGGAATATACCTGTTTCATCTTAGTTGTCAAGTATATTGGCATAAAGTTATTCCTTATATATTTTTTATATACTTTTAAAGTTGGTAGGATCTGTAGTGATGTCCTGTTTCATTGATTTGATAATTTGTGACTATTCTCTCTTTCTGTCATTTTTCCCCCCTGGTCATTCTGGCTAGAGATTTGTTTTGTTGATCTTTAAAACCAACTTTTCATGGATTCTTCTTTGTTTTTCAGTTTTCTGTAACATTTTATTCTTTTTAATCTGATGTTAACTCCACTCAGTGTACTATTAATTTTTTTTTAAATATTTGTTTATTTTTGAGAGAGAGAGAGAGACAGAGACAGAGACAGTGTGAGTGGGGAAGGGATAGAGAAAGAGGGAGACACAGAATCCGAAGCAGGTTCCAGGCTCTTAGCTGTCAGCGTAGAGCCCAACACGGGGCTCGAACCCATGAACTGTGAGATCATGACCTGAGCTGAAATTGGTCACTTAATGGACTGAGCCACCCAGGTACCCTAATATTAACTTCTAATATTATATTTTTCTACTCTGAAAGTTCATTTTGTGATTTTTTTTTTTTTTTTGTATCTTCCATTTTCTTCTCATCATGTTCATGGCTGGTAATTTTTTTATTGAATGCTGGACACCTAGAATTTTATATTATTTAATTTTGAATTTATTTGCTATCCTTTAAATACGATTTGTCTTTATTTTAGGATAGCGCTAATTTTCTTAGAATCTGTTTGGTTAGCTTTGTTGGAGTGTGTATAGAACAGCCTTTATTTTCAGGCTAATTTGGCCTTATCACTAAGAAAATACCTCTCTGACAATTCTACTCTAGGCCTTGCCTATGAGGATTCCATTCTGTCTGGTTGGAACCAGAACAGTTCCTAGCTCTGTGTGAGTGTCAGAATTATTCTGCCTGTTCCTTTCAAGTGGTTCTTTTGCTTCATGAGGTTCTTGCCTTCATGCACTTGGAGATTAGCATTCAAAGACCTGTAGGCACCCATCTTCAAATGACCAGAGCACTTTCTATGTGTGCTGCTTTCTTCCATTTGACACTCTTCTCTGCAAATTCTAGCCACCTCAGTATCCTCATATCTGAACTCTTCTGCATTCAGTCAGGCTGCCGAGCTTTGTTTGGATTTTAGCTCCATTTTCTGCTGCCTGGAAACTCTCCAGGAAGTAAGCTAGGGGTATTGGTTTATTTCCCTTCTCAAAGAGATTGCTTTCTGGGACACCTGGGTGACTCAGTCCCACTCAGCTCAGCTCATGATTTCACAGCCCGTGGGTTTGAGCCCTGAGTCAGACTCTGCGCCAATAGTGTAGAGCATGGAGCCTGCTTCAGATTCTGTGTCTTCCTCTCCCTCTGCCCTTCCTCCGCTCATGCTCGCTCACTCTCTCTCTTTCTCTCTCAAAAATAAATAAACATTAAAAAGAGATCACTTTCCTACACTTCCTGTAGGAAACCTGAAAACTGTTTTCTTTTTTGTTTTTAGTTTTCTAGTTGTTTTAAGGTGAGAATAAATCCAATCTTTATTAGTCCATCATGGCCAGAAACAGACCTCTGATAGGTCATTTCAAATATTAACAAAGTGTGGGGGCATCTGGGTGGCTCAGTCACTTAAGTGGCTGGCTTCGGCTCAGGTCATGATCTCACGGTTTGTGGGTTTGAGCCCCATGTCGGGCTCTGTGCTGACAGCTAGCTCAGAGCCTGGAGCCTGCTTCGGATTCTGTGTCTCCTCCTCTCTCTGCCATTCCCCTGCTCATGCTCTCTCTTTCTCTGTCTTTCAAAAACAAATAAACATAAAAAAATATTTTTAAAAAGAAAAGAAATCTTAACAAAGTGTGTTATATTTTGATTAGAAGCTACTATGTAGTTGAGAAACATTAGTGTTCTGATTTATGTGTATACTTGTTTTGAGGAGCTGGATTGAAGAGTAAGTGAAAGGAGGCGGCCTGCCGCTATGCGTCAGTTGTTTCACTGCTGAGTGCTACCAGACCCTACAGAGGAGCGGACTCGAGTTCTGAGTCACACACAGAGGACTGCCGATTTGGCAAAGATCTTTCATATACTCTATAGATTCATAAAAATTTGATATGATGGCAGTTCTTTGGAGTAGTTGAGTATTTGAAAACTGATATGAATATGAGACTTTCCTCAGATGATAGGACTGAGTCTTAATGTTTGGCCCTGACGCACTGGTTGGAGGAGGTGACCTCTGGAGAAGGAAGACTGTGGAGATTCTTTCCCAAAGCTTGGAAGATCCAAATGACGTTACTTGTAGAATATCCATTCCTTATTTCCCAAGTAAATTTCATTTTCAAAGTCACAGCCTCTTTGGTCTTTACTACACTCTGTTTTTTACTCTTCAGTTTGTGAGTGCTGAGGAGAAAATCACTCTTCTTTTTTTTTTTTTAATTTTTTTTTAATGTTTATTTATTTTTAAGAGAGGGACAGAGTACGAGCTGGGGAGGAATACAGAAGGGGAGACTCAGAATCAGAAGCAGGCTCCAGGTTCTGAGCTGTCAGCACAGAGCCGGACGTGGGATTCGAACTCACAAACTGTGAGATCATGCCCTGACCTAAAGTTGGATGCTTAACCGACTAAGCCACCCAGGCACCCTGAAAATCACTTTTCTAGAATAAAACTTAATGTACTGGCACAGTAGATTACTAAAAGTTCAGTAGAAGTGAACTACTTTGGGGATGATATGTTATACAGTATAAAAATTGAATAATTACTGTGTTCAATCAATCTTTTGTAAACATGGACAATAAATAGAAGGTGGTTATTGTGAGCTGTTAATGTGATATTTATAGAAATTTATAAAATATATTCTAGTTGAAACTTGTTATAATGTTGATTCTGATGCCTGAGAGTGTTCGGTGCATTATTTTTGCAGTACTTACGGTTAAACTAAAAGTGAATGATAAAAGCTTTAATTCTTCATAGTTGCAGTTTGAAGTCAGTATTGTTTTCAGAATACAGCTCTCCTCAATTTTCTTGTGTGTGTAAAACTGCTGTAACTAATTAAGAGTGTTTTTGTATGTGTGTTTTTCTCTATAGAACAAGAAAATTCGGATTCAGAGATCAACTCCATCAATGTCTTATTTTTTGGAAAATTAGCAAAGGACTGTGCAAAAGTTTTCTATGAAGGGGTAAACTATTTTCATATTACTTTGCTGTTTTAGAAGTAGGTTTAAAATTATTGATACTATATTCATGCTATAGATCTTTTTTAATAGATTCTTTATGTATTTGTAGTTATGTAAAAAATGATACCTAAACAACATCTTTAAAATTGCAACATTTTTAAGAGATTGTAAAATATATCATTGACATAAAAAGGGAAAAGTTTTCCTCTGACTTCATTTTAATGTTTAATATTTAACAGAATGCATTAAAGATACATACATTTTCCCCTCACTTAAAAATAATTCTTAATTGCAAAAAAAAATAATACAGGCTATAACTCTCTGCATTTTTGTGTTATTTTCTGATAATTGTTTCAAAATACATGCCTCCAAGGAAAAACAAGATACTACCAAACTGAACCCAACAGCATATTAAAAGGAATTGACACTATGACCAAGTGGGATTTATCTTAGGAGTGCATTTTGATTCATCATACAACAATCAATCCTTATAATACATCACATTAATTGAACAAAGGGGAAAAACAAATTGTCTTAATTGATACACAAAAGGCATTTGATAAAATCCTACACCCTGTTTATAAACAAAACACTCAGGAAACTAGGAATAGAAGGGAAACTTTCAATATGATACAGGACATTTATGAGAAACCGCTGCTGACTTCAAACTCCATGGAAAAGGAATCAAAGCTTAAAACAAGGTTGCTCACTTTACCCTGCTCTTCCATGTTCTACTGAAAGTTCTAGCCCCAAACACAAAAGTGCAACTCTTGTATGTTTCCTTTCATATGAATATATGGAATAGGCAAATTCACAGAGTCAGAAAGTAGATTAGAAGTTACCAGTGGTGAGGATGGGAGGAGGAGATGGGAGTTACTGCTTGATGGTTAGAGAATTTCTGTTTGGGATGATGAAAAGGTTTTGGAAATAGATAGTGATGCTGGTTGCATACATTGTGATTGTAATTAATGCCACTGAGTTACACACTTAAAAATGGTTAAAATGGCAGGGCGCCTGGGTGGCTCAGTCGGTTAAGCATCTGACTTCAGCTCAGGTCAGGATCTGACGGCTTGTAGATTCAAGCCCCACATTGGGCTCTGTGCTGACAGGTCAGAGCCTGGAGCCTGCTTCAGATTCTGTGTCTCTGCCTCTCTGCCCCTCTCCCACTCGTACTCTGCCTTTCTCTGTCTCTGTCTCTGTCTCTCAACACTGAATAAACATTAAAAAAAAAAAAAAAGTGTTTTAGACCAGGAATTTGCAAGTACCAACTCTCTGAAGCATGAAGGCATGTTCCAGACACAGTAGGGTGTCAGAGTGTCTAAATCCCAACAGGTGTGACTGGGCAAAACACTTAACTCCATTCAGCACTTTTTATTTTAATCTAAAATTCTTAAAAATTTTATTAAAAAATCTCAAGCTAAACTTTAATAAAAATCAATTTTAAAAAACCTTTAAATCAATCATAAGTTAGGGATAATAATACCTTCCTTTCTGGATTGTTGTTCGGATGAGAGATAAATGTACCTCCTGCTGGGACTAGGTGGGAGCCCAGTCAGTACCTGACAGCGGTTGTTGTTGTTGTTATGACTGTCTTTATCTTACTGAAATTAGGTGTAGCCCCAGTGAGGAAGAGCATGGTAGAGAAAGGGCAACTGAGTCTGAGCTCCAGCGTGTGGCCGCCAGTTAATGACTGGATTTTGAGTAACCGTTGATAATCTCCAGATGTACATTTAATCAAATCTGAAATGAGAATGTTGGATTAGCTGAGAATTCTGAATAATTCTGGCATACTATAGTTTCAGAAACTGAGGATGTATAAATAGTTCCGTGGACTTGAGAAATGGTGCTATTTTTGTAAAATCTGTCTTTGGAGACTAGAATAAAGATCTATTTCAAGGAAATTGTAAGAACATCTACCTTTTTTTTTTTCTTCTACGAGCATTTTGGGAATAGATTGCCAAACTGAAGTTTTGTCTTTTTGCTGAAGCTTCTGTGAAGCTGTGAAGAGGTGGTAAATCAGTTATTTTTTCCCCTAATTTATAATTTTAAAGAAGAGAATGAGAATCAGTGCTGTGATTTTTCCCTCCTGTGAAAAGTTGTTATTAAATCACTGGTATATTTTTAAATCTTACTTTAGAATTTAAGGATATAAGGTATTTGCTGTGTAATTTATGTGCTGAAACTCCTAGGACTTTTCATCATATTTTTTCTCAGAACGATAGAGTAATTTTGGGTGTAGTTTTAAAAATTTGAGATATGGGGTGCCTGGGTGGCTCAGTCGTTAAGCGGCCGACTTGGGCTCAGGTCATGATCTCGCAGTTTGTGAGTTTGAGCCCCGCATCGAGATCTGGGTTTACAGCTCAGTCTGGAGCCTGCTTGGAATTCTGTGTCTCCCTCTCTCTCTGCCCTCCCCTGCTCATGCTCTGTCTCTCAGAAACAAATAAATGTTAAAAAAAATAGTTTTAATAAGATCCTTAAAAACAATAAATAAATAAAAATTTTGAGATATATAGTTCTAACCTAGTTGGTGTGGCACAGCGAAATTCCAGAAGCAAATATACTTAAAGAAGTGTTACCTGACTATTTGCTTCCGGGCCCTGATGTAGGATAAGAATCAGAGGTTTTGTAATAACTGTTTTGATTAGAGCAGTTTTGTGGGGGCCTCCAGGAACGGCATATTCTTATTATTGTTCTTGCCTTTGAAGACTGGACTTTATTTCAGCTTAGGTAAAATAATTAATATTCATGATGGCTGTTCTAAGTTATTAAAAATTCAATGCTTAAGAAGATCTGAAATCAGATCGTTTTTAAGGGAGATCTTCAGAAATGGTGAGGTGGAGGAGAAAGGAGAACATGGATGAAAGTGAGAATTTTAAGTAAGTGTTTAGCAAGGGAAGATTCACTTGTTTGAAAAAAAAGCAGCAACTTACATATCCTTTTTCCTCTGAACTAGAAAATGGTATGTTACAGTACTTTGTTAGGTAGGGAAAAATGAAACAATATGAGTTCAGTGACTAATTTGCATGTGAAGCTAAGCTTTAACAGCTAATTTCTCTGACTCTCCATCCTTGCAAAAACAAAAAAAAAGCCCAAAAACAAATGCTGTTACCAGCTTCCTCAGTTTTTACGCTACTAAGTGTGCACGGCAAGGTTTGCTCTAATACATTGAATTAGTAAAATTTAGTTTCATGGACTACAGGGTATATGAAATACATATGAACTGTAGTTTTATGTTCTTCCGATGAGCTCTTAACCATCTGCAAAGAGGTATACTTTTAACATTTTTAGAGATTTCACAGACCAGAGCCAGGAAATTATAGTCTGCTTCCTTTCAACATGCTAAGATCATTAAAGTTGCCTTTCCTTTCTTCTCTCCTGATATTTCTTAATAAGTAAGACATTAAACTATCTGGTTTAAATTCCTGCTAAAGAAAAGATCATTTTAATGTATGATCAGGAGGGATGCTCTATTATTTTTTAAGAGTCAACTAGCTATAAAATTAAAGCCTACTTAATTTTTGTGAAAGGACCATTAGTTTGTGGATGAAGATCTATATTCTAGGGTACAGAGATTTCCAATGAACCCCCAGCAATGTATAGATCATCAGAAGAGTTTTTGAATCAACTACATGTGTTTGTAAATGTACTTTTTTTTTTCCTCTCTGAGGAAAACCTCTTATTTTAAGAGAGATCCATGAACCCACAATCATTAAGAATTGCTTTTTAAGGGCAGAATTTCATATGATTCTATTCTGGTATATAGTTGTGTTAATATTGAACTCTAAGAGTAATTAGTTGTGTGCCCAAATTATACAGAAATAATAATGATTTGATGTTAGACATTAGTATCTTGTAAAAAATCCTGTATTATTTTTAGAAGAATTTATTTGCAAAAATTAAGTGCTGATATGAGTACAGTTTACATTCTTAAAGAATTTTTGGAAACGTTTTTTAAAAACAATACAAAAGTGTATCTTTGAAGGAAATGTTCTAGGTACAGTTTGTATAAGAAAGGTGTGTATTCTATTTGTTATGTATACATTTTAAAAATTATTTTCCTTAAGTGTATGGATCTCTGCCAATCTTACACTTCCTTGTTACTCCAAGGGTGTTTCTGTGACTGCTTGTGTCTGTACATGCATGTGTGTGTTTACGTTTTTTTTAAGGAGTGGTAGTGATTTAAGGAAAATGAACTTCACTGTCTTTTGTTTTGTGTTTATTTTACATCGTTCAGTAGCAAATGATAGAGGCTATTCTTAAGAGATTGTTAGCTAGATTTTGCTTAAGAAATGTGTAGTAGAAAACATTGTTTCTTTTTCAGACATTTATTATAGCCAGCTTCTACTGTTTCACCAGTGTTTTTTTATTCCTAATCCTTTATTTAGCATACTAAATTTGTATGGAATTTTACAGATTACAAAGTGCTTCTATATATGTTTATCATATGAGCCCTTAATAAACCTCTGTGGTGAGGGTCATGTGTAGTTTTTGGAAGCCAACCTCTGTAAAGCTAAGATTTGTTATAGAACTTGTAGTAAGTGGAGACGTGATTCTATCTTCATGACTGTAATTTTTTCTTGCCTCAGGAAGATCACGTGGAGTTGTATTAAATCTTGTAAATATTTGGTTTAGAAGATTTTGTTTTTCTTGTCTGGTCATGGTTTTAAAAAAGATTCAGGAGGTACAGAAGGATATAAACAGGAAAGCCGAGGCTGCCCCTTTCACTCTGAAGCCACTCCCATTGCCTCGTCCCTTTGTTAGATAAAACCACCGCTGAGCTGCTTTTCCTTGCATCTTCCCAGCTGTCATGTATCATGTATAACGTGAATAGTTATCTGTGTATGTATCTGTGTGTGCACACAGTTGAGCTCCTATATGCACATTTTTCATCAAATGACAGTATTTTTCATGTTTTGTGAGCTGCTTTATTTTACAACTTATCTTGGACATCTTTAGAGAGGAAGGGTTTAAAAATAAATACATGGTATTGAATATTAGGGATCTAGATTTTTATTTTATGTTATGTTTGTTATGTTATGTTATTTTAAAGAGATAAAGCATGAGCAGAGGAGGGGCAGACAGAAGAAGGAGAGAGAGAATCCCAAGCAGGCTTTATGCTGTCAGCATGGAGCCAGACATGGGGCTCAACCCCCCCAACCATGAGATCATGACCTAAGCTGAAACCGGGAGTCGGTCGCTCAACCAACTGAGCCAACCCAGGCACCCCGATCTGTTTATACTTTAAAGACATTTTCATCTTCTTTAAGTTTCTTATATTAAATTCCTATTTGGAAACAAAAGAGTTGTAATAAAATGGATTAGCAGAACATGGGCAGTACATCTACAAGACATGTACAATGTATGAGATACTAGTATTTTACCCAACTGGCATATGAAAGGTGTTTTCTGCAATTGAAATATATTTTAAACAGGTATTCATTAAAATAGAATAGAACTACACTAGCTAATTAGTACTTGTCAGATTAACAGAGGATGTTAATGATAAGTCAGAGTTTCTCCTTTTTAAAATACAATGGTGAGAAGACTGAGGTCACAATTTACTTTAAAACCTTTCTGGGTTTAAATTCCATAAATGCTGATCATTTGGGAGGTCTAATTAGGCTATTTATTTTAGAGTTTGTAGTTTTAAGGTTGAAAATTGTTGAAAATCAAAAGTAAAACTTTTTGCATACAAGAATGGATTTTCTAATTCAATTCTTAAACTTTTATTTGTAATTTGCTTATTCCCTTAAGGTTAGCTCCATATTTGATTACAACAAAAATCCAAAAACATTAAAATGAATTTTAACAAACCTGTAATCCTTGCTTTGCTAAACTAATGGTACATTTTGCAGGAATATACATGTAGTAACTGAACCTCTCCATTTGAGGCATTTGTTTTCGGTTTTAGCTTTCCTTAAAAGTAAGATTTAACATTTAATATATGCATATAAAATATGGGAAAAGACTTTGAAAGGCATATAAAATTTTCTCACAAAACCATCAGAATTATAGTTGTTTATCAATACATCATTTTTTTTTATCCCTGAGAGATTTAGTTCTGAAAGATGTAGAGTAGTGAGGAGATTGGGATTCTTGTCTTAATCTGCAACCAATTAGCTGTTTAAGACCTTAGACTTATCCTCTCTGGCCCTTATTCTCTTATCTGAAAAGTGAATATGTTTGAGTAGATAATCTCTAAAGTCTAGTTTTCAGTTGTGAAATATTAAGATTCTATGAAGTAAGTTTTGTAGTTCTTGTACATTTTACTTGAAGGTTTTTTATATATCCCTCCTACCCCCCATATTTGATTATTCATTTAGTTGTCCAAACATTGTTTAGCATTTTTGGTCTTCTGTACTGGATGTCAGAACATCTTCACTGAGTAAGAGGGTTATGGACCTTGCCATCGTGGGACAATGCTCAGTGGAGTAGAGAGACTTAAGCAATTGCTATGTAACTATTTTATCCGGATATGATACATAGCTAAGAAGGTTGAGTAGTAGAATGAGAAAAGTAACAGAAAGAAGGAAAGTGGGCACCAGGAGAGTGCCTGATTTTTTTCTTTTTAGGTTTACTGTTGATTATTAAAACACACTTCTTTACGTTAAAAACAGCCGTGCTGATTTCATTGATTTCTCTCTGAAACTGGTTTGCAGTAGATGTACTTTTATTGGCCAAACCAAAAAGGAAATTTTTTAATGACAAAGGCGCATTCCTTTTAAGGCACTGTGACAGAGTAGGTCACACACAAAAGGGAAATGACCCACTTGTTGATATCTTAGTATCCTGAGTTCAAAGATTTCAGGTATAGCAAATGTGTTTCCATTTTAGAATGTTCGTGCACAGATATTGATAAAGCCTTTACCACTTTAAGTCCTATGGTATTCTTCTCAGGCTGGCTGCCTCCTAATACTTTTTTCAGCACATTGAGATAAATACCTGCTTTGTATATCAGTGTACACTCCTAGCACTGAACTGTGTAATTCCTCTTCTTGTTTGAACTGCTTCAGCATGCTCTTTTCAGAAGCTTAGAACCTAGAACAATGCATATTAGATCTCATTTTCAACTCAATCTCATGAATGTTTATACAAACTAATACTGCCTATTATGTTTATCTTTCTTGTCCTCTGTGCATTTGAATTAATTTAAAAGCTATTATGATTTGCAAATTCATGGGAACTGGATTCTAAGAACAGTTCATTTTTTCCCCTCTTTTGTTTAGATCTGTCTTAATTTTACCAGTATTAATTTATTCAACATATACTTTTTTGAGCACTCACTATGAACAGAAGCTTCTTCCAGTCACTTGTATGGGATATATATAGACAAGACTTTCTTAGCCCTAGGGATCTTAGAGGCTTTTAAGAGCATTAAAACCATTAAGAAACCTTTGTCAATAACACAGAAGTGAAAAACATTAAAATACTGCATAAGAGAGTGCAGAAGGAGGAAGAATTCTTATTCTCAGAGACAGTCTAGGATAGTTCACATAAGAAGGAAGCATTTACAGTCCAGGCTCTAAAAGATAGATAGGCTCAGCTATATGCAAAAGGAAACAATGCTATTTATTATTAGTGGAGGCTCAGGATAAGCAAAGAATATATGTGAAAAAACACTTGACATATAAGAGAATCTGATTTCTATAGTATTGTATAGATGTATCTGGAAATAAAACAGGCCATGTTGGTGGGGATGAGATCACTGAGGTCCTTTAGCAATTTGTGGTGTGTGTGTGTGTGTGTGTGTGTGTATTCAAATATAAGTTCGTTATAAGTATAGTAAATGCATTGTTTTCTTAAAGATTTTTGGTTATTTCTATGTTGAATTTGTGCAAGAAGAAAAGTTTTATTGTAAACTTTTACTGAATTATATTGCCAATGTTAAAATAGCATTACTTTTGAAAAATTGCTTCTTATGAATACTGATGTCCTGCTTTTACTGATTTATTCTATTTAAAACATTTTCTTCATTATTAAATATTCATTATTCTTAACAAGGTTATACATAGAAATAGAAAAATGTTCATCTGAGGCACTAACACTTGTATTTAGTACATTTCTTTCCATATAATAGTTAAGATATTTTCAAGTAAAATAGAAAAGAACATGAGATAGCTTATTTTCTGTGCTTTTAAGAGAATTTAGAAGTGATAAATCGATGATTCCCTACTTCTGTCTATCTTCCTGGGTTAGTTTGATTAAACAACTTTAAATCTTTGACTAAAATCGTAAGTATATATTGGTCTGAAGTAAGTTGAAAGCATTGCATAGTTTTTCAGTTTATATAAGTTATTTATTGCGGAAGAAATCTTACTGTTTATTTTATTTCCCATTAAAACTGCCTAAAAAACATGGTAAAAACATAATATTCAGTGAAAAGGATAATTTTCTCCCATTTAACTATGGAGAGTTGCGTTTATTTAGCACAGACACAATTATGTTTGCAGTTTCACATAAAAAATGGGAAAAAAGCAGAAATTTGCAGAGTCAAAATACCTGAATAGGGCTAGAGATCTTAGAAAGGCAATATAAGGTCCATATTCGATTCAGTTTTCATGGAGAGCCTACTTTGTGCCAAGCTCTGTAACTACAGAGCAGAATAACTCATGATCCCTGTCTTCAAGGTGTTCACAGCCTTGTTTAATAGATCTTCTTAGAGAATCCTCAGGTTGACATGGGACCTTTCCTTGTATGTGCAGAGCAAAAGTCAGTAATGCAGAAGGCTTCCATTTGGTAGAAATTAAGATTATTGAAGGAAGCTGTCTAAAGCCTAGGAATTTTTATGTATCTTCAGATTTTGGTGTTAAAATAAGGAGAGTAGGATAATATATATAATGATCAAGACAAAACTTGTTGAGTGTATTTTACAGTTATTTGGAAAATAAGGAGGTTTACTTAAAGAATGAGAGAAGCAGGAATAAATAGAGACTGACTTCTTATTAGTATTATAAACCAAAGTAGAAAAGAAAATATTTTTTCATATTAGTATATAAGTGGAAATTTCTTACTGTGTCTTATACCCTAGATTTATATGCGCATACATTACCTTTGTGACAGTATGGAGTTTTTCTTAATGTAGTTTTCCAACTCTGACATTTAGTTTCACTTAAATTTCATTCTTATTACTCTTGGGTCATCTCTTGTTTCTGCATTATTTATGCAAACTTATATATAATGAGATAAACGTTGGTTTTGAACTCCTACCAAATAGATTGCAATTTTTAAGTGATTTAGTGTTTTCCTGTTCCATGAATTAGGACATTGCTCTAGTCTATGGCTACATTGTTGATGCCCTTTCAGAGGAAGTGGTAGTTTCAATCTTATATTCAGAAAGCATTAAACAAATTTAGGCTAACCAGTTTTACATTTTATATAAATTATTCTATAATAAAAATAAGAATTTATATGACATTCAGAATTACAGAAATTTTGATGATTTAAAACCATTTTTTCTATGTAGGACACCATTGCAGTGGCTGGATTTACTGTCTTGTCAGCATCTTCATCTACAAGCAGAGATGGTAAACAATGCTTATTTTTGAAAGCATTTGAGGACTTGAGATCAACTGTTTATGTAAGTGTGTAATTTTTGGACTAATATCATGGTTTTAGTGAGCTATGGTGATGGAATAGGAGTAGTATTTTTGTAAGTCTGCAGATAGACTATTTAGTCTGACTGAATTTTTTTAATTAAACATTTTAAGTTAAAAAGTAGAAATTCTTTTCTTGGTTTTATGTTTAGAATGAATCCAGGTAGAAAGGAAAGATCCTTTAAAGATAACTCTTTATTAATGAAATTTTTAAAACTTCATAAGTACTGTAGACCTGATATTGTTTGCGGTAGACTCTTGATGGTGTGTTTGATTTTGCTTTAAGTTGGTCGAGTGCTCCTTTTTAGGTAAAACTGATTTCCGTTTATCTTGTTATTTATGAAGATGCCCATTCTCTGCCTCTCTCTTCACCCCTCCCCCCACAGCCTAGCACGTGCGTGTGGGGGGGGTGTGTGTGTGTGTGTGTGTGTGTGTGTGGGTGCGCGCGAGTACAAGCACGCACGGAGACTGCCCGTTTGGTCAAGGCCGTCAGAGAAGTAGAGCTGGGCTAAGCCATGTGCCTGCGGGCCACTACCTGTCTGTTTCTCTCTAGTGTCCAGAAGGGCCTTCTGTAGGCCAGGGGTGGTTCTATGATGTTCAGGTTAATGAATTAGACTGAAGCTTCGCTTAGACAACTTTGCATGTGTCAGTCTTCATTTGTAGGACATAATTTTATGTCATTCTAGTGATTTTGAATATTACACAGATAAGTGTGTAGCTTTAGTACAATTAAAGGTCTACAATCGCATTGGAGGTTATTTAAATACAAGTAAATCCTCTTTCTGTTTCAGGTTTATGTTAAATCCGTGAGAGATTTTTCTACAGAATCAATGACTTTGGTAAGATAATCTGCAGTTTAATAGAGAATATGCACACACCTCTGACACGCATACATAAAAATGCACACATGTATATGCATACATATATATTTTTTGATCCACTTTACAGTCTGATTTTAAAATAGTATCAAGACAGTGAGAAAACATAATGTCTACCTTTTTGATATCTAATTATGTTAAAGTTGAGTTATATATTTACCTAGTAATTAATATTTGGTTGTTCTATTGTCTGGAATATCTCCTGATATTTTGTATAAGCTACATATACAAGAGAATTACAATGGAAAGAAAGTTTTATTGTGTGAAGATAATGGGATTAGTGCTCCCCATGCCTCCCACCCACAGAGAGAATTTATCTTAGCCCAGAGGCCAACATGGGGCTTGATCCCAGGACATAATCTGGGCAGAAACCGAGTTGGACGCCCAATGGACTGAGCCACCCAGGTGCCCCCATTTATTTATTTATTTATATTTTGTATACTTTTTATTTTTATTAGATTAGTACTACTTTCAAACCTCAGGAGAATTCTTTTTTTTCTTCATCAGCTGTATTTATAAGCAGATTATCAGGTGCCAAATTGTGATTTGACAAATTATTTAATTTAAATTTTTTTTATTAAAAATTTTTTTTTAATGTTTCTTTATTTTTGAGAGACAGAGCACAAGCAGGAAAGGGGCAGAGAGAAAGGGAGACACAGAATGAGAAGCAGGCTCCAGGCTCTGAGCTGTCAGCACAGAGCCTGACGCGGGGCTCAAACCCTCGAACCATGAGGTCATGACCTGAGCTGAAGTCAGACACTTAACTGACTGAGCAACCCAGGTGCCCCTAATTTTAAGTTTATTATACTTATGAGACATTTTTTATTTCTTTTTTTCCGTATTTTATAAAATGTTTTATAGCTGTAGGAAAGTTCCCATTTTTTATAGGTGAGGTGCGGTTGCTGAGACTGGCAAAAGGATAATATATTGATGAAGTTTAATGTAAAGTTTACCTTCTACCTATGTTCTTAAACTCTTTGATTCTAATGGGCAGTCAGGGACTTTGTTTTAGTTAACAATGCTTATGGGATATAGATTTTATATTTCTGAATAATACTATATGGTAGAATGATTTAAATTTGTTATTTAGGGAAACTGTATTCAGTAAAAGGATTGATATACTTTTTTAAGCCACTGAGCCACCCAGGTGCCCCCTGATATGCTTTTTTAAAAGCATGAATTAGCCCCAGGTATTAGTATTTCTCAAAATTGTTTTAGATTGCTCAGCTTCAAATATTTGATACATCCATGAACGATGAAGTAAATAAAAGAGCCTCTGAAATTGGCAAAAATGGGTTTTCAGAGAGTACAGGTATTCTGAATATTAGAATACAAGTTAGATGCTGTGCACAATATTCTGTCTTGTTTACATGGAAAGTCAGATTATAACCTAGAAGTTGTTTGTTGTTCATGAACACAAACACAAGCACATTACATGGATGACCAGAGTGGTGAGTGTCATTGAGCCGTGCTGGCCTACCCCATTCATCTATACATTAGGGAGATACCTTTTTTAAATAGTATCTTGGATCCAGTTATGTCAGCTCAGCACATACCTTCTCTATTCTGTCCCATATGCTGACCATTAGTTTTATTTCATCATTGATGGGCTGCACCATTTTTCTATATCAAGGTTTGATGAGATTTCTAAGCCCTGCCTTTTCTTTGTTTGAACTGAGATATCAGCTTCCTTGAAAAAGCCAATTAACTTGTTTTGATTTGATTTTTAAAAGTTTAACTCAGTAGTGTGGTAGGTAACCTTGTTTCCAATTGTGGGTAGGATGGATGGGTGATAGGGCTAGATGTCTGACCCCTTTTAAGGATTGCTTGACTAATCTGCAGACATGTCCTTATAAATCACTTTCCCTTTTTTTCCTAAACTTTTGTACAATTGTTAAACTTTTATTTCTATTATTACCATTAAAAATGTTTAATTTTATTTATTTTGAGAGAGCAGAGACCGAGCCACTGGAGGAGAGGCAGAGAGATAGGGAGAGAGGATCCCTAGCAGGTTCCCTGCTGCCAGCACAGAGCATGATGGGCTTGACCTCATGAAACTGTGAGGTCATGACCTGAGCCAAAACCAAGAATCATACACTTAACTGACTCAGCCACCGAGGCGCTTCTCTATTATTACCATTTTTAATGTCTTTATACCATTTATAATTAAGACCTGGCTTTATTTAGGCCTAAGTAAAATCTTTACAGTATATAGGAAAAGAAAAAACAAATATATGTCACAAGTTTTGATATTACTTAAGATTAAAATCCAGAACACAAATCTCTTAAACTTCATTTCTTAGCATTGTGTACAAATTTTATTTATAATCAAAGTTCTTTCTAAGAAAATCTGGTTGGTTTGTATAATAACCTTTATAGCTGTGCATTTCATTTTTTTCAGGTTATAGCCTCTTTTGGAAAAAAAAATGCAATTAGATGGATTATGTTAATTTAAAAATTCAACCAAAACATTATTCTGAATACTTCATATTGGTATATTCACTGTCTCCTCTTTCTTAGGTTCCGACAACACACTATATATATACACCCCTGAATCAACTGAAGGGTGGTACAGTCGTCAATGTCTACGGTGTTGTCAAGTTCTTTAAGCCTCCATATCTAAGCAAAGGAACCGGTAGGTGTTAAAATTAGCAAAGATTTTAACGGGCTGGAACTGTTTGGTTGGTTTTAGAATCATAGTGCCTTCGGTACCCTAAGTCTTATAAGCTCAGTTCTGATTTATAATTGCCAGACAATATGGATGCATGTGCTTTGGCCATTTTTATAAAATAAATATGCTCTTACAAGTCCAAAGTCTAAATTAAGAAAAGGATGCTAAGGGCCACCTGACTGGCTCAGTTGGAAGAACATGTGGCTCTTGTACTCAGGGTTGTGAGTTTGAGCCCCACGTGGGATGTAGAGATGACTTAAAAAATTAAAAATTAAAAGGGGGATGTTAAACTGCAATGTGACAGCATATGAAAGTATGAAATAGGCTCGGAAAAGTAAATATATAAACAAATGTAGGATACTTTAGTACTGTACCCCTGGTAGATAAATCACTTCTAATTCTGGTTATAGAACTTAAAGACAAAAGTATAAAAAAAAACTACCTGTAAACAGTTGTTAATGAATACACAATATATAAAGATACAAATTATAACGTAACATAAAGCGTATGTGAGGAGGAGTAGAAGTATAGTTTTTGTATGTGATATTTCTAATCAGCTTAAGATAGGTTTTTGTAACTGTAAGATGTTTTATGTGAATTCCATGGTCACCACAAAGAAAATACCTACAAAAGATATACAAAAGGAAATGAGAAAGGAATCAGAGTATGTCACTACACACAGAAAAATCAGTGAAATACGAAGGAGGACAAAAGTGCTACAAGACAGAGAACAGTGAACAAAAATGACAGTAATAAGTCCTTTCCTATCAATAATTAACACCCCTGTCGAAAGACATAGTACTTTGGTTGTTTTTTGAAGATAATTAAGGTTAAAAAAAATAGATAATTAAGGAATAACCTAATTAATTCTATGTAGCAATATAAGCTTTTAAACAGAATTACATAGAAAAGAAAAATATGGGTTTCAGTTTTCTGAGAGTTGATAGAGTGGACACACCATACACCTTTACCTTGGTTCAGTTCAATTTGACTAAATTTAACAGTCACTAATCTATTTAATCTGAAACAACATTTGTAAAAAGCATCATTATTTATGTATCATTCAGAAAAGCTCTGCCAATGGGGTTATGCTTCACTGTCCATCGTAGATGTAGCCATATTTTAGAGATGTTAAAAATGCAAAATGTTGCTTTTGTTGAAATACTGTCTTATTTGCTGCATGCCCACCCCTGTGGTTGCTCATGCTTAGAAACAAAGATGTTCTCAATTGAGTTCATATTTACAAACTATTAAATTATACATATGCAAATTTTATTATTGTGGAGTGAACTTGAAGTATATTCCTTAGTGGGGAAATGGGGGAAACATCTTATTTTCATGTGGTCAGAGTATTTTGTTAACGTAGAATGTGAGTACTTAGCCTGTGTGGAAATGACTGTGTGAAGACTATTAAATCTAGAGAAGTTTGAAATCAGTGGCAAGGCTGAATGCTGCAAAGGGATGTTTTATTGAAAACTGATGATTTTATTTTAGCAGAAAGGGAAATATTAAACATTAAGGTGGAAGCCGAGAAGTTATTAAGTATTTATTTCTTAAATATTTTCATTTGACTTTACTTTCTCCCAAAGTCTGTATTCCCCATGCCATCATACTGTTCAACATAGACTCGTATACTTTCACCTTGGTGATTTCTTCTCATCATCAGGTTTTATTCCCCCCTGAATCTTAATTTTTGCCCATTCTGGGAATTTGCTTATAAAGGTGTGATCATTATGATCCTCTTCCAATTGTGGGTGTTATCTGGTGGCCTCTAATTAGCCTGCTGAATTCAGGAATAAGCTATACTACTGCATCTATACTATGTTCATCTGACTTGGTAGAAGGTATAATTTAAAAAATTTTTGCACTTGTTTTTACTAATCAGCAATATATTCTAAAAGAACGAATGATAGGATAGAATAAAATGATAGCTCTTTTTATAACATTGATGAATATTAATTTATTAGACAGCATAGCATAATAATGTTTACTTCTGACAGTGTTGTTAAATCGTGTATATAATGAAAGCCTTGGGGAGCTATAATATTTATTATATATTCATATATATTTTATATCTCTATCAGATATGTTTAGTTGGATCCAGTCCCTTAATAAAAAAAATCATGAGTAGTGATAAGCCATCTGTTATTACAATGATAATATGTTTCTCTGTTTCTTCTGAGATACTAAATTGAAATGAATGTCATCAATTTTATCACAACATATTCATCGAAATTAAAGTATATCTTAAAATATAATGATATATCTTTACTAGCAAGATGGTAAAGTTTTAAAATGATCTATCTTATATAACTTTAGTTACACTTTTTATTTCTGTTGATAGAGCTCATCTTCAACATCCTGCAGGAGAGAAAGTCAGACAAAATAGCGCCTTTTGTGTTGAGGAAAAGATCAGTTTCATTAGTATTACCACTGAGATATCTCTGGACAATCCACAGTTGTGCTTTCTTTCTATGACATGCGCAGCAGCGTTGTTTTGCAAATATGGGGCTACAATCTTCAATCCTACATCCCCATGTACATAACTAGTTCTGTGGAGGAAAATTGCCTTTATGCAACTCATATTAAGGTAAATGGAAGGAAGTTTATTCAGTTATATATCATTAGAGTTTTCATTAAAATTTATCTTTTAAATATTAAATTCCGTGCCATAGAGGCCAATTTGTGCAGCATTTGTTCTTAACTTAAAATTTCTTGACTACATTCCATAGTAATAATGATGACATATGACCTGTAGCATACTGCTATCTTCTTTTTGGTAGCAGATGCTTTATTTCCCAAGCTTTATATTCAGTCCTGAACAAGTTGTAGCTTTTTATTCTTGGGGAAGCCTATTAGTCCTGCTAAAAGGACAAGAGATACTTACATTCTTCTTCAATTATGATAACATTCATCATGAAAACTGAGAATTTCTGAAAGATTATGGAAACTATATGTTAAAAGATCATTGTATCAAAATTGATTTTAATAATGACTCATCAGAGGTACATAATGTGTCCTCATTTGTGTAGGTAGACAAGGTCATTGCTGGTGCCTTAGGAGTTAGAGATTGTATAGCAGTTATCTTTGAATGCCTCACATTTACTTAGAGAGCTGGCTAGACAGAGTTAAGTATGTAAATTTTTTGCCTTAAACACATAACGTTGATTATATTTTTTAGGTAACATTTATGAAGAAGTTTAATTTTAGCTTTGTCTCCGATTTTAAGCAATAGCTTAGAGTTTTTTTTAAACTTGAGACATATTTACTCTGTTCTTATTGTCTTTTCTTGCTAAATAATATAAATGTATGCAGGCCATAAAACACTTCCAGACCTAATAGTATGTGACTCGTGCTTGCTTGTTATTAATAGCATAATGTCTGCTTGCTCTGTGAGCAAATGGGGGGAGTAAATGGAACCCTGTTTGTGCTTTTATTCATCCACTGAATTGTTGGAGGTGTAGGATAGAATCTTCATTGTAAAACATACCATGCTTTTGAGTTTATATATTAAAGTTGAATAATGGATTTACCTATTATAAAGGATGGAAGTTGTGGACTGGACAGGCATGGGGTTTTCCATTTCCCAAGAGCTAAAAAATCATGTCAAGTTGAGTGAGGTGAAACTCTGCCCAAGTGTTTGGCTGTCCTACTTTCAGGAATGGAAGGATCTAGGGGATGGTTAGTCATCACTTAATCTCTTCAAGGCTTTGGAAAGGTGAGCTTAAACTTCTCTTAAAAACTATTTCCAGCTAATTGTCCATGCCAATAGGAAGTAGGTTTCCACTTGGACAATGAAGGTGGAGAAAGATTATTTTTCCCGTGTCACTGAACCTTTGTATTGTGTGCCTGCTTATGTTCAGAATGACTCTGATGAAGCTTGAGGCCTCTATCTGGCTTTCTATCCATATCCTAGAACTGATGCGGTCTTTTATGACCTTTTCCTCAAACAAATTATTAGCCTGCTAATTTGGAGAATTGTTCTTATGTTTCACTAGTTTATAATTTGAATTGCTTTAATGGATCATAAAAATCAGTACTGTTTCTTCATTCTTTCTTAAAACTTAGGTTACGTTCTTCTATTCATTCAATTAAAAAATTTCTTTGCCAGCCTTATGTAGCATTGTACTGGACTTGGTTGTGTTAAACTGATAGACTCAAGAGTTTGTCATGAGGGATATGAGGAAGACCTAAATTTAATCAATTTGCTAAGGTGCAGTTGTATGCTATAACTAAAGAAACAAAATGCTTTGGGAGTGAGAATGGAGAGATTAATGCTAACAGGGGAAGGGCTTGTAAGAAATCCATTTAAGCTGAACTTTTGAGGGTAATTTGGATTTTGATAGATGAGGAAGAAGAGGCCAACATCCCAGACTTTGGAATAGCAGTAAGTTGTCAGACTTTTATAATGAAAACGTGAACTTTCAATTTCAAAAGCTAACTGCTGAAGAAGTTAACAAATATAATTTTAAGCGATGGAATGTCTGTAGTATGTTGATGAATAACTTTATGCTCGTTTAGCAGTCTTTTCCATGGATCGTTATTAAAGACTTATAATACTTCCATTTTATACACTTTGTTTATATTCTAGATCAAAATTTAAAAAGTTTTTTTGTATTTAACTTTCTATATTTGGTAAAACTTACTGTTCTATTATATATGTAATCAGCAACTTTATTTTAGTGCTAGAATTGTAATACAGTTGGCAGTAGGTGAAAGATTATGTATTCAGAATTATTACAAATAAAATGTTTTAGGTTACCATCAGTGGAATGCTTTGCTACATTACTTATCAGGTCAAATGGATTCTAGTAATATTTAAGTTCACAGATATTACTTTGAAGTTATAAATTGCTTTGATTTCTATCTGCATTTTTAAGATCGTTTTCAGTGTACTACTTTCCTCCACTTTACATTCATTGATTGAGATAATCAAAATATATTCTCTTTTTCAGTTTGGTTGTCTTTTGTTAACAATTTCTGGAAGCTTTGTATATATTAATGGTATTAATCTCTTTTTTGTCATAAGTGTAAGATGCTGTTTCCAACCTTTTAGTTTTAGTGCTTATAGTTTTCAAAATACAATGTTTAACATACTTTTGGAGTCATGATTTTGTATGGAAAGGCTTACACATTCATTATAAGATCTGAAAAATATTAGTCTATATTTTCTTAAGATTCTTTAATTTTTTTTATTAAAGTTTATTTTGAAAGAGAGAGAGCATGTACACAAGCAGGAGGACGGGGGGTGAGAGAGAATTCCAGCTTTGCACTGAGCTCAATCCCCTGAACAATGACCTGAGCTAAAATCAAGATTCGTGGACACTCAACCAACTGAGCCACCCAGACGCCCCTTAAAATTCTTTAATATTTTTAAAAACAGATATTGCATATATTTCCTGGAACTTTGTTTTGTACGTAACGTGAAATGATCTGACATTTTCCTGGTAACTTACATGTTGTTTCAAAATCATGTATTAAATAATGTGATGTGGAAGTCACATAATACATATACTTGTATCTAGAGATCTGAGGAGCAACACCTAACAGAGAACTCTAGATAAATTATCTTCTCTGAATATGTGACCCTGTGATAGTTCTCCTTAATTAAGAGGAAGCCTACTCAGATGCCCAATTTTCAATCATTAGGCAGAGTATTTGCTACAATCTCCACGTGAACTTTTTAGAGATGTTTGGTAAGATTCTTTATTGCCATTCTAATTTCTCACATAATAATACAGTCTTGTTGATCTTAGTCATTTTGGTTCCTTTATCATTTTAGTATTTTTTAAGACTTGGCAGAAATATGTTGCTTATGTCTGCAATATTCATACTAATTTGCGTTCTCCGTACCTTTCTGGACACTTCATATATCATGAGTTGGTAGACTCATATATCATGTGGTCTTTGCTTTTGGCTTATTTCACTTAACATGATTTTGAGGTTCATTCATGTTGTAGCATGTATCAAAATATATAGTCATGTCATAGCATCTATTCATTTTTATTGCTGAATATTAACACACTTTAATAGCTATTTTAAAAATTATTATTGTTTTGTCTTTCTTATTTTAAATACGAATGCTGTGAAGATAGAGACCATTGCTAGTCTTAGTATAAATCCTTACACCTAGGTATACTATCTACTGTGGTTGCTCAGAATGTGGGTAAAATGTAGAACTCCTCTAGTAATTCCAGAATAACACTTATGAACTCACAGAATATCAGTCTATATATCTGCCTGTCTATCTAATCTGTGTTTAACCTGTACATACACTAATATACAAGTATATATTTCTCTAACATAATGTTTATGCTTTCTTTCCTGCCTTTCATTTTTTTTTCAATATAATTAAAACATGAGGGGAAATTAATGTAACTTCACACCAGCATAATTAAGGGAGTGCTATTATACACTGTATAAAACAAGTAAACTTGTAAAGCAAGTAAGATTGTAATGTATAATACTGTGTTGATTTAGCAATTTGCGTTTATAACTTTTATTTGGTTGTTAAAGTAAAAAACTTGTATACAAATGGAAACTTACTGAAATACTGATTGGTTTGTAAACAGTACTGTAGTTGGTAAAAAGGAGGTGAAACAGCTTTTGTGGAGGAATTTTTTATGTGGATTGTATAATTTATACATGCAGGCGCCTTTGATTAGATAAACTACCAGCTTCCCCTTATAATAAAACTCCAAGGCAGTTTATACTTAATCATCCTGATGAAATTAGGGGAATTACGGGAATGCAAAATTTAGGACTTAATTATCATTTGTTATCTCCCAGATTTGTATCAGGTTACGTGAAGTTAGAGTTTAAGTAAATACTTGGTCAGTGGTTAACATATGAAGTCTTGGTAAAGCATTAAAGTCAGGACTTTCTCAAAAGTTTAAATATATATGTTATTTAAAAATATATTTTAAGGAATTTATTTTATATTAGCACCTAAATGTACTGTTTAGGTAAGGTAAGAATACTGATTTATTAAAGTTCTTTCTACTGTTTCTACCTTTCCTGCTGGTGTTACCTATTAAGAAAATAGACTGTTATCTTTTGGCTTTGTAATTTTATTATTAAAATATGAAGTTGTAAGTTGTAATTCCAGAAGTTACTTTTCCTTCATTTGGGAATGAGCTAAAAATGAAGCATGGGGAAAATAAGTATTTTTATTATACAGTCATTTTTAATGAATTATTTGGTAAGACACTTCATTTCTTTGAAGCAGTAAAATAAAACATTTAGCAGTTTGCCTTGTTAGTTTTGTTAAAATGGGCAGGTTGGTTTCTAGCCATGTCATAAGTCGAGTGCTACTTGAAAGAACCTTTAGTATTTCATTTAGATTATTGTTTTTATTGTAATTGAGAGAAAATTATTGGACAACTTTTTTTAATCCACTTGTTCTACAGACTTTTTTTTTTTTGATGCCACTTGTTTTCTTGAATGTGAATTTTTGTTTTCTTTGTTAATAAAATCTTACTAAAGGGTTGTGCATGGGTGGTTCAGTCGGTTGAGCATCCAACTCTGGATTTCGACTCAGGTCACTGTCTCAGGGTTCTGGGATTAAGCCCCACATTGGTCTCCATGCTGGATGTGGAGCCTGCTTAAAATTCTGTCTCCCATTGCTCCTTTCCTGCATGTGCATGCATGTGCATGCTCTCAAAAAGTAAGAAAAAATAAAATATGAACACATGGTGGGTCTGTTTGGCTACACTTGCCAAAAGTCAGATGATACTTTTAAAAGAATCCAAGAGAAAAAGAGTAAGGGGGATGCCTGGGTGGTTCGGTCAGTTAAGTGTCCAACTCTTGATCTCAGCTCAGGTCATAATCTCACCATTTGTGAGCTTCGTTGAGATTGACCCTGCATTGGGCACTGCACTGGCAACACAGAGCCTGCTTGGGATTCTCTCTCTGTGCCTCTGTCTCTGTCTCCCAAAATAAATAAACTTCGAAAAAAGAAAAGGTAATGAAAAGGGACTTGGCATATGATGGCTCAGATATGTGGTGCACAAATGTGTTCTGACGAAGGAGATGCCACTTTCATCCACATGGAGCCACTTATATGAAAACATGCCGGTGTGGATACTTCAGGCTCCCCAGTCAAGTCCTGATGCAGCTGGGGAGTGTCCTCTTCCACATACATCTGTACCAGTACGTGGACCCATTTTGTTTGCCGGCTCAGAATTCTGAGCATACACCTGCACACCTGGCAGACACACACCTGATGCAACGCTCTTTGGGCATCCCCTGAGGTTTTCTCTCTCGCTGTGCATGCTGTCCGTCCCACCCCTGCTCTAAACCTGACACCCTAACCACCCTAACTCTGAGCCTGACTTCTCGGGAGTGGCGAAGAGAAAGGGCCTGGAGAAGGAAAGTGTGTGTTGCGATGGCATGAGTTTCGCTTTCTGGGGGTTTCTTGAGAAGACCGGGACGCAGATGCACGTGTGTGTGCAGCGACGCCTGCTTCTGTCTTGGGCTCAGTAACACTCCTCTGGAGAGCTCTTCAGGTTGTGCAGTATTTCTTTTTGAGAAAAGGGGAGGCTTTTTTTTAATTTGCAGGAAGGCACTGCAGAAGCTAGTGAGCGTTTCCTAAGGACCCTATAGATGATGGACCTATGCGGTGTTTCTCAGGGTGTCACCTGGAGTCCTTTGGAGCCCACCAAGCCATTGTTTAGAAAGCTGACATTTTCTTAGGAAAAGCAAACCAAGGAGACAGTTTTCAATATTTTGAGGTTTCTATTAAGCCTTTTGTTTTTTAATTTAAAATCCCAGTGTTGTTTTTTTAGTTATTTAGTTATTCCTCTGTATTATGTATGTGCTACAAGAACGGTGCCGTGTTGGGGCGCCTGGGTGACTCAGTCAGTTCTGCGTCTGACTTTGGCTCAGGTCATGATCTCATGGTTTGTGGGTTCAAGCTCCACCTTGGGTTCTGTGCTGACAGCCGAGAGCCTGGAGCCCGTTTCAGATTCTGTGTCTCCTTCTCGCTCTGCCCCTCCCCCGCTTGTGCTCTGTCTCAAAAATAAAGTATAAAAAAATAAAAATAAAAGATTGCTTTTCCAGTTTGATCTCCTCCTTGAATGGGAAATCTGATAGAGACAGATAGTACTTGCATAGGGCATGCTGATTGATGGTGGGTGGGTGGAAAGAGCTGCCCACCAGGCTGTAGGCCCCCTAGTGTGATAATATGGAAGGTTTATTCTGGGTGATAACACCCAGGTTGGAAGACTTAGCACCCTCTGGTTAATCAGTGAAAAATGTCCTCAGAAAGCAGCCTGTGTTCCCTGAAGTGCTAGGTTTAAATACAAAGCCTCCCTACCTGAAATCATTTTCCTGGGCAGTAGAGGTCAGGACAGGGGGTTATTGAAACAGTTGTTCTGTTTGAAAACTTTTAATTACCTTTGATTTTGGCTCTACTTTTCACTCCCACCCTTATTCCCAATAGCTCCTATCTTTACTGTGGCCACTTTATCCTGTCTTCTGGATTGCAGCCTACCTGTTCATTTTATTCCTAACCGTCTGTTTTCCCATTTTCCAGGAACATGTTGCTGTCTTCTCCCCTATTCCTTCACTCGCTCTCTCCTCTTCCTTCTTGTTCTGGGTTTATTCTTTCCTATGCCAGTACTGTAATTACTAGGGTGCTGGGAAGGACCAAAGTCAACACATTTCCTCAGGGTGCAACTTTCTGAAACATGCATATCCAAAGGTAGCATCAATTACAGTTTGTACTATCACCAGTATTTGAAGTTTTCATTTTCATAGCAACCCAACTATTACTAATTTTTTTTGCCAGTTTTTTGTTCTAATGTGTAATCTTCTGTAAGTAACTCATTTTTTCTTTTGAGTTTGTTTTTGTCAATATAATTTTCTAGGAACTGTTTGTTCATTTGAATTACATAGTCACTGTGAAATTCTGGGTTTTTAATCAGTTTCCTTAGGATCTTTCTGCAGAATATTAACTCTTCATCACATTTACTTCAAGTATCTTCTAGTTCTTTGTTTTCACCCTAACTTGTATTATTTATTTTATAAATTATATTTTATTTGAGTGTTTCATGATTTCTAAATTTTGAAATAATATACCCATCCAGATAATTTATATTAATTAGGATTTTTATTTTTGTTCTATTAAATTTTCTAAAATTTTTGTTGAATACTGCAAAATAATTCAGCAGTGCATTTTGAGAGCCAAGAAAATGTCCCTATGTTTTGATCCTGTTTTCAGAAGGCTTAATTCAAAGGAGGGATAAAAATTTGTTTGGTGTTTTGAATTCGCCCATATTCTTATTTTGTCAAGTTCTTTGCAATACTGAAAGGTAAAATATTTTTGTGTTTTCCAGATTATTGCTCAGTCGTAACAATTGTGGACCAGACAAATGTAAAGTTAACGTGCCTGCTCTTTAGTGGAAATTATGAAGCCCTACCAATAATTTATAAAAATGGAGATATTGTTCGCTTTCACAGGCTGAAGGTAAAATATTCATAAGTATTTGAAGAGAACTCTATATTTTTCACTAATACTAGTTAGCACTAATTATGTTGTTGCTGTGGTGCAACATGGCATCAAGCATTTCAAAAGATAAGAAGAAATGTAAATAATACCAGACTTCAAATAATTATTTTTAGGAAACCCCTTCATTTGGATAAACTGCCTGCCTTCCTTCCACAGATATGTGTTAGATGCCATGATTAAGACTAGTCGCCTTCTCACTTCTTACTTCTAAATATAGATTGATGGTTTAAAGGTTTTCCATGTAGAGTTGGGTTAAAAAAAAAAAGCCCGAGGCCAATGGGATTTGGTTTTGTTTTACTTTTGTATTAAAAAATTATACAAAGATTGGGAGGTTATGTTAATTCAAATACAGTGAAAGCATTGAGATGTTAGTATAAAATCAAAGTAAGTTGATCTTTGTGAAAACGTATTAAAACATGAACATGATATTTCAGTGCTTAGAAAATTATGCTGTTAAGCAAGTAAAGGTTAAAATATAATATGCTCTTCTATAATATGAAGGTAGAGCTAGTAAATAGTGTGATGTTTTTTTAAAAAGTCATTACTTTCATATTTTCAGTCCATAGGTTTTAAGTAATTTAGTCCCTTCATCTTTTCCTCTTGTTACATGAAGGTTTCCATGCAACTCTTTCATTATCTTGATTGTCGTTTTTCTTCGAATGCTTCAGTTTATCTGTGTCCCTCATGGTCAGTGAGACCCTCATAAGTGAGCACGATATTCTGGGTATGTTCTCTTCTTGGCTTTGGTGGGAATTACCTATCCTGATCTCTTGATGCCTTTTTCCTGAGAAGAGAAGAGTAGTAGAGAATATCTATGTAAAGTTAAAAGAGAAATAGAAATACTATCATCATAGCGTTATATTATAAGCTTATCCCAACTTCAAAAAATACCATCTCTCACACACTGTTGTTTCCTGGAGTATTTGTATTCTGACAGTGCACTCCTCCCCCCTAATGTTTTTAGTTGTTATTCTTGCTTCTGTTTAACTGAAGTAGACTGTACATGTTTCAGTTCACAATATAAGTATAGTCCTGTAACTAGCACTCTAGAAGCTTCCTTCATACCCCATCCAGGGCGGTCAACACTTAGCCCAGCCCCAGGAATAAATGCTCTCATACCTTCAAACAACATACATTAGTTTCATCCCTGTTTGTTTTTTATAGAAAGAGAATAGACTTTAGGTTCGGTTTTCTTTGTAATATCTGGCCTGTGCCCATGTGATTCAGTCATAATGCTGCATACAGTTTTACTTTATTTTCATTGGTAAGTGGTATTCCATCGTGTGAATGCATCAGTATTTACATATTTTGTAGAACATTTACGTAGTTTTCATTTTGAGGCTATTCTGCTGCTGAAAAGTCTAATATGTCTTAGTATATATATTAATATTTTTATTATAAAGAAAAAGTTACTGGATAAGCGAAATAGATATATTATGTTTACTTAAAGATAGATCACTAGAAGTTATCTAATGTGAAGAAGAAGGATGAACAAAAGATTGACAGAGCCCTAGGGGCCTGTGGAGCAATATCAAATGGTGATACCTGTCATATAAGATGTACAAGAAAACCCTGTGAATGGGAAAAAATTATGTATTTATAGAAATAAATAGGATCAGAATTTTTCCAAATTTGATGGAAAACATTGACTTACTGATAATAGAAACTCAGTGTACTCCATGCTAGCACCTCAGAGAAAAGCACGTCTAGACAAGTCACTGTGAAATCATTGAAAAAGATTTAAAAAATCTTGAAATGAGCAGGCAGAGAAATAACACATTCCACATAGGAAACAATAGTACTGGCCATCTTTGATTTCTTCCAGAAACGTGGCACCTGAAGAACAAGGCAATGAGGAATTAAAGGTTTTGATAGAATATTTGTTCACCTAGAATTTTGCATCCAAAGAAAATATTTCCCAAAAATGAGAGAATCCACAGCCAGTGTATCTTCTTCAGTACAAGTAAATGCTAAAGGATGGTATTCAGGACAGAAGCATGCTACCAACCAGAAACTTTTGATGGTTAGGAAATGACCAAAACTAAAAAAAGAAAATTATGCATAAATGGTGAAAGATAATGTTTTGTATTTCTTCCCAAAATTTCACTAAACGATAAATGGCTATTTAAAAGAAAAACAATAACATTGGAAGATGGGGTTTATAAAATATGTAGAAAAATATGAATGATAGCACAAAAGATGGTTAAAAATAACTATACCACTGAAAAGTTATGATCTCCAGAGGTCATTACACTTCAGGTAGAGAGTGTAAAACAGGATATGGGCAAGTGGAAATGTGATCTGGAAAATAGGGATTAGGTCACAGAACGATATTGATTCCAAATAGACTTTGAGATAAAGATTCATTCATAGCTCAGAGGAAGTAAACAGAACACTAATAAGGTCAAAATAAGATGGGAAAGGAATGGTAGAACAAAATTTTTAAAGAGCAAAAAGGGGGGTGTTAGAAAAGGAAAACAAGTAAGATAGTAGACTTAACTATAACTGTATCAGTAATTTATGTAAAAGGACTAAAACATTCATTTTGCAAGGAAAAAAATGAAAGACTGAGTTAAAAAGCAAGAACAAATACCACTCCCTACATGAAATGAAGATACAAGCAAGTTGCAAAACTGTGGAAAAGATACACCAAGCAAACAAGAAGTATAAGGAAAATGAAATCACTATAGAATATCAGACAGAATGTTACAGATTAAAAAGGGGGGCATTTCATAAGGAAAAAAGATTGCTTTATGAAGAAGATATAACCATCATAAATGCATGTGCATCTAATAGCTAAGCATCAGAACCTGCAAGCCAAAGTCTTTGTCACTGTCTTGGCTCTTAGACTGATGAAACCTTAGCCTCTTGCATTTTGTTCACTGTGAAGCCTTATATTTTAAGTGTTCTAGTCTTCCTTGTAACATTCATAAGTAATACCATAGTATACCATAATAAGAAAAGTAACAAATGTGAAACTGCAAGCTTGATAGGATCAAGGAGTTCACCACCTAGATCTTTAACAAACAGAAATAAATGTTACACAGCGGATCTTGATATAGCCTGCTTGATTTTATAATGTCACATGCTAGTTAAATGAAATATATTAAATGATTATATATATATAAAGAATTATGCTGGCAAGATTTTATAATACCTCAAGTGTCTTTAGTTTTTGGGTTCTGCATTGGTAATATGTTTTGTTTTTTACTTTGCCTGACTTTCTTAGATCCAAGTATATAAAAAGGAGACTCAAGGTATCACCAGCTCTGGCTTTGCCTCTTTGACATTTGAAGGAACTTTGGGGGCTCCTATCATACCTCGGACTTCAAGCAAGTATTTTAACTTCACCGCAGAGGACCACAGAATGGTGGAAGCTTTACGTGTTTGGGCATCTACGCATATTTCACCTTCTTCGACATTAGTAAAATTGTGTGATGTTCAGCCACTGCAGTATTTTGACCTGACTTGTCAGCTCTTGGGCAAAGCAGAAGTGGATGGAACATCATTTCTTCTAAAGGTAGGTATTTTAAATACTTGAAATTATAAGTTAGCACCACCTACATATTTATAAAGAGCTTATATTTCAGCATTCCGATGGAATAAATATGTATACTGTTATATAAAGAACTTTAAATCTAACTTACTATTTTTTATGAGCATAGATAATCATGCAACTCTACCCTTGAACTTCTCTTTTTTATGTTTCCAGAGAAAAATAGTATTAATAGTTTAAATACAGTTTGTGGTTTATTTATATATTTCTTATTTCACTATTAATAAAATATGGAGTTGTTTTATACGGTTATATTTTGGTTACAGTTTTACACATGCATATTTCTGCTCCCCTGTCAAGGTAGCCTTGCTTCTCATTTCCTTTCTAGGCTCATGATGTTGGATTTCCTTCCCATTTTATTTCATTGCCTGCTTCATGGGTAGATCACAGATGGTTTTGAATTGTTTGTTATATTTGTTGTTATGTTTTGTTTTTAAATCAGAAGGATTTTAATAAGTAAAGTAAGACCTGTCTAATCTTTGTTTACACCTACGCTTATTCGTATTAACTCATGAATAGATTCTGATAAAGGCAGTTGTGTGATATTAACCTCACCTACCCACCCTACGCAGGATGCATTGAAACAGACTGCTTCTGCTCTGCTCCTGCTTCTAACTCTTTGAAACAGTAGGACAAGAAACCGTACGGTAGCGCTTGGACAAGTATTGGGTTTAGCATTATTTTCATTAATACCTTACCTTTATTAAGGAATTGGTGAAGATAGAAGTCATTGACTGAAATATGAAGTTTTAAAAGTTAGAAATAGCACATTTAAATACACATGAAATTTTCTGAAAAAAGTAATTACATGCTGTAAAAAAGGTAAGTAAGTCAAATATGACAGGTGAAGTTAAAGCAAAGTAAAATCATTCAAAGTTAGAAGAAATCCTAGGTCAGCCAGTCATACTGATCACACTTTAGATGCCCAGAGCGACATCTTTTGTTTTTTTAATTTTCTTTTTAATGTTTTATTTATATTAGAGAGAGAGAGAGGGAGAGAGGGAGACAGCATGAGCAGGGGAGGGTCAGAGAGAAAGGGAGACACAGAATCTGAAGACAGGCTCCAGGCTCTGAGCTAGCTGTCAGCACAGAGCCTGACACGGGGCTGGAACCCATGAACCACAAGATCATGACCTGAGCCAAAGCTGGACTGAGCCACCCAGGCGCCCTCTTTTTTTCCCCCCCAGAGTGACATCCTTAACAATTGAGCATTTGATAGGCACTGAGTACTTGCAGTGACAAGTAATACTCTATGCAGAGTATACTCCATCTTTCCACTGCTGTGTAGAAAATTCTTAAATTCTGAGATAAAATCTGCCACCTTTTAGCTGACATGGCAGAATGTACATTCACTCTAAAGCAACAAAACATACGCCTGCATCCCATTTTTATAGATAGCCTTTTCAGATAAATGAAAACAGCTTTTATGTAGTTGTTATTTTAAAATGCAGCATTCGGAAGTGAATGTAAGACTTTTTTGAGGACAATTTAAATCTCAGAAGGCTGTGTATATTCTTTGACTCAACAATTTTATTTTTGTAAATTTATTTTTGAAGGTTTTCTAAGTTTACTTCGTAAATGTGGGGAAATGAACTTAAAAGAATATTCTTATATGCAGTTACAAAAATTAGAAAACTCATACTAACAATAGAGAATTAATTGTGTGAAGTATTTACGTATTACAGAATACTCTGCTAAAATAAAATGACATTGCAGATGTATAGTTTCTAAGATAGATATTAATAATATCTATTTGGAGATTAATGCAGTTTTATATATTAAAATGCATTATGTGCATAGTAAAATATATATTAAGAATATATAGCAGTGTTTTACTCATTATCTGGGAAATTGAATTTGAGTGATTTCTTTTTCTGAAATAGATTTTCCTATCACACACAAGAAGTAACTTTTTAAGTAACGTTTTAAGCACAAAAGGAGCCAGCCATTACTCCAAGGGAGGTGTGGAATGCGTGGAACGTAACAGTATAATTACTTCCTGTGTCTGCACGGGAGATGGCACCACTGTTGATTCCTTTATTAGTAACTGTGATGCTAATTCATTCTAATCATACCAATAGATATGTTACATCAATAATGTGCTAAAACAGTAACATAACTGTAATCGTCTTCGTGAATATTCAGTACATTTGTGAAAATGTTTAGCACATTATGTCAAATGTTTAGAATTAGAAGTATTCTTCCTTAACTTGATAATTTCTCTTCTAATCAAATAAAATATTTTGTGTTCAAATTTTGGAGCCAGGAACAAGACAAAAATACTTACTATTTTCTGTTACCTAATATTCTTCAGGAAATCTTGAGAAATTTACTAAGAAAAAAAATGAGAGCTATAACTCTTTTAAAAGAAAGAAAAAAAGAATGTCAGTGGTCACAAGATATAAAACTCAAACAATTGAAAAGCTTTTTGGATTAAGAAAATTATTAATTTGGATTAATAAAACAGTGAAATAACTATTTTACACATTAGTAGAATATAACTTTGGTACCTATCAGTAATAAATAGAATATAGAAGTGAACAAAAGTTTTTTCAAAGTCACAACAACCATAAAAAAGCCAATTTATGCAAGAAATCCATGAAATTCTGTGAAGGAAACTACAAAACTTCATTGAGAAGCATATTGAAGTATTTTTAAATTCTTTAAAAAAATTTCTTTAAAAAAAGTCCACTTCAGTTAAAACCAAATTTTCTAAATTGACTGTAATTCTAAATATTTTTAGAAACATTATATGGTCAGGAATAAGACAAGAAAAGCTTGACAAAAAGACTACTAAGTGGGACCTCCATATCTGCTGTCAAAGCATGTTATGAAATTGTGGTAATATAGTAAGACTAGTTAATGGAAAAAGGTTAGGAACCTCAGAAACAGTCTTATACTGTACATACAGTACATACATGATAATAACAGAGAACATTTCAAATTGATGCAGATTGCTAAATGATGTCTGTTATCTATTTGGAAGAAAGAATCAGATCTGTATATAAGATATAAATCCCTACTTTGTTTTGATACAAAAGTTTTTTTTGTATACAAAAAAGTTTTGATACAAAATTACAAAAGTTCCAGAAAATATTAAGGAAAAAAAAAAGACTGCTAGGTGATTAGAACTGACGCATAAAAGCAGTGTAGTGACACTGTACTCTCTCAACCCCTTTCCCAAAAGACTGGGAGATTCATCTGTGAAGCTATTTTAAAGTCGCAAAAACAGTATGCACAAAATGAAAGAACAAATTCTAGTTGGAGAAAAATGTTTGTGACATATGCTGTACCAGCTCCCAAAGTGTTTGTCCTGGTTCTTTGAATAATTTAGGGAACAGTGAGTGACCAAACTCAGTGATTGTTTATTTGAAACTTGGTATAGTCCCCAATGTTACTCAGTACTTCCTCTGTAAGCTCACACTGGCAGACAGCTTCTCTATAGAAACAAGTGTATTCTGTTCAGAGAGCCCGTTTCTCTTGTCCAGCCAAATTTCTCACGTGCAGAGGCATTCTTGTCTCATGCCAGATGTCTTTTGTCATACCCTTTTATAACAAAGCACAGCCGCCTCTTAAAAGCCTCGCACAGCACCGGCTAAGTTACATCTAAGAAGAGGGCAGTGCATACTCCTGTGCCCACGTGCCCATCCTCATCTTAATGTAGCTTACATAGCAACCCAATATGGCTTTTCCTTTTCTAGCACACATGAGTTTCATCCATTTGTATTCATAACCTCTAACTTAAACGGAATGTTCCTATCTGTACTTTTAAAAGCCTTTTCCAAATTAAAACTAATTGAAAGAATGAGCAAAGGTTAGAATACATTCCTAAAAGTTAGGGATTTATACATAAGAAAATGAGCAGATGTAGTCATAAAGGTGATTTTAAATTATTTAAAATAACAAAATTATTTAAAGTAGCAAAATATCAAATCACCAGTACAGGGATTAGTTTAATAAATTTTTGTATAGTCACACCATAAAATGAATGAAGTAATTGACAATCATAGTTTAGAAAAATATCTACAGTAGCTAATAAATTGCTCAAAAAACTAGGAAATGCAAAGCAGAATATAATGCTAGTTAAAAAGAGAAAGAGACATATATTATGAATACAAATGTGAATTTTTTCTTTACAGTTTCTACATGACCTATATCTATGTAGTCCTTTTTCAATCAGAATATACACTGTATTTAAAGTTTAGCAGGTATTTGGGGGAATACATTTAAGTACTTTTAAGTTACATTACTAGAAATAGTGTTGTTTTAAAAGTCTCCACCGTTACTCAAAAAGATCATTAAAGTTTGCTTTGCCCTCTTTTGGCAGGTATGGGATGGCACCAGGACCCCGTTCCCCTCTTGGAGAATCTTAATACAAGACCTTGTACTTGAAGGAGACTTAAATTACATCCATCAGCTACAGAATCTGACAATAGACATTTTAGTCTATGATAATCATGTTCAAGTGGCAAAATCTCTGAAGGTGATGTTGAGTAGCAATTGTTTGCTATTTTGTGTTTTTATAATTGTGGTAAATCATATTTATCAAATGATTATTTGAGGTCTAGGAATTAACTCAATTTATTTTTCTTTAATTTCTAATTTGTAAAATATATTTATAATAAGTTATTAGGAAAAGGAAACTATTAGAAGATTCATCAAATTATAATGACTTAAATAATTTAAAAAATGAAAGGATGTTACCTGAATATCTTAAGACTCTACACAACTGTTCTATAAAAGGAATAAGGCAAAATGTAGTTGTACATAGTTGTATAAAATATTTCTAAACTTAAACATTTAAACTTTATTAATTGGTTTTTGAAAATCTAGCCTACAATTTTATATTCATTAGTTTAAGAAATTTTGATCCCCCTCTAATATATACCATAAATTGTGTGTGTTTGTACTGTACAGTTTATTGGAATTTGCTCACAGCTTTTGAGTTACTGTTTTTTAGGTAAAAGCACACTGTTGAGATGTGGCACTTTTTGATTATTAATATTTTAGGGAATATTTTTCTTTATTGTACCTTTTATTTGGAAGTATCTTTACTAGCAACAAATGGCATCACTGTAATAACAGTGATCATAGTAACATTTGTCAAAACACTTCAGATATACTTAGCACTATCCTGTGTAGTCAGTATGTCACAATTCCCATTATACAGATGAGAAAACTGAGCAGTCACCTGTTAAGCCCAGGATTTCAGGATTACTTGTGTAAAGCCAGTATGTGAAACTATGGTGTTTGCTTCCAGAGCTATTCCTTTTAGGCAGTGTGAAGAAATGACTTTCTTTATTGCAGGTCGCTTCGGTCCTACCTTTAGAAGTTATCCAGCCTCTTATAGAAAGTTAGATGGCCTTCTTATAGGAAGAAAACAGTAAAAGTGAATTGCAGCTAGTTTCGATCTGAATTTTATGCCTAGTCTCCCTTTGTAAATCAATGTTCTTGGAGAAGGAAATAGTTCCTCTAACACTGTGTTACAAATAAGCCTACCCAGCTCATCGATAAATTAGGCTAAAGTCTGGGTTCAGGACGAGTGATAACTGAACTTTCTTGTCCTGTGTGTGTGTGTGTGTGCATGTGTGTGCCACTTACATGTTTTCATGCCTCACAGATCAGAGAAAATTGACTGTTGAAAATACATTTTTGATGCCTCTTCCTGATTTTCTCTACATTGATTACTTTATTTCAAAAATAAACATAATGATAGAGTCAATTCACCATCTTTTTAAAATACAGATAGAGTTCTTTTTTGAATGAAAAAGATTTACATTTTATTTTAGGTTCTACTTTCACAATTTAATTCCATCCTCTTTCCCTATGCTGCTCTATTAATTCTTTCTGTTCCCCCTCACCTGTCCTGATTTCCTTGTCCAACTCCTGAACAACATCTAGCACACTGCTTTCCGTACAGTAAAGATAAAGTAAATAGTATCTGCTAGTGAATTAACAAAATCACTGAGGGCTGTGAGTTTTTTTCAGGTCCTGTTTTGTCTGCCTTATCTTACCCACTAGAGGGTGCTCTGAGCGCACTTCGCTAAGAAAACATAGGGCACTTAATCTTTTTCTAAAGATATCATAATATTACATTATTTATCTGCAATGTAATAGAAAAAATGGAAAGGATTTTCTCTGTGTAAATAATGTAACTGTAAGTTTGTATATAATATATATTGACACCACATTTTATTTGTTCTAAGCAGACATCTCTACCATTTCATATTAACTTAAGAAATTCCCAGTCAGATGACTTTAATACAAATGAATTCTTATCAGCACTTGAAGACAACTGTTGGAAATTACATTTTTATACTGAAATACATAGAACACGTGTATTTTTGTTGTATAGGAACAGGAAAAAATATTTTTTTTAACAAAGAGAGGACAGTGAATGCAATATTAAAGTATAATATAAATTGGCTTTTATATGCAGTACATTTTACAGTTGAAATCACCCTTAACATTCTTCCTAAATTTTGCTTTTTGAGTATTACACAACCACACATGCACAGACCCACAAACCTATATATACGTGGGCACACACGCATGCGTGCATGTGCGTACATACGCACACACACACAATGCAAATTTTTGTCTAGAAATTAAAGCAGTATATTTCTAATCCCGTCTTTTTTTCTTTTTAACAATTATTTATTTTCGAGAGACAGAGAGACAAAGTGTGAGCAGGAGAGGGGCAGAGAGAGAGGGAGACACAGAATCAGAAGCAGGCTCCAGGCTCTTAACTGTCAGAATAGAACCTGATGTGGAGCTCGAACTCAGGAACCGTGAGATCATGACCTGAGCCGAAGTCGGTCGCTTAACCGACTGAGCCACCCAGGTGCCCCTCCCCAGTCTTATCCTGACACAATTTAAACGTAAATAAAAAATATATAGTCATAATTATGTTTTGGCCTTCAGTGACTCAAGAGCTATATAGTTTGGTTATTTTCAGACATATCCAGGTAATTAAAAATATTAAAGGGAACTTCTCCATAGTTTATAGGAAAGATTTAAATTATTTCTAAAGGGAGAGTGAATTCTTAATAGCTACACTTGCTTTGCTTTTTTATTTTACTGGGGGGGGTGGGGAGAGCGGGATAGAAGGATAGGAGAGAGAAGAACTTCAGCAGATAGCTCAACGTGGAGCCCAACACAGGGTTTGATCTTACAACCAACCATGAGATCGTGAGTTGAAATCAAGAGTTGTACGCTTAACCAGCTGAGCCACCCAGGCGCCCCTGCTGTACTTTCTTTTTGATATTTATTGAAAGGGATATGTATCACAATTTTTGAAAGTATATTTTTATCATTTTGGTTAATGACTCCCTCACTTATAATTTTAGAATCTTATCACATCACTGACAAGACTAAGCAATATGTGTCTATTATAGTAGAGCATCTGGCACATTTCATGGTATATTTAGCAAGCTTAAAAAAAATACAATGCTGCCTCCAGAAGGAATTTGTGGAAATAACAATTTGTCATCTTGATAGCCTATTTATATAAATAAATTCTTCCTTGCTCTTTAAATATTGTTTTATTATGAAATACTGCAGAGGAAAAGATAACGTAATAAATACCCATGTGCCTACCATCCAAACAATATTTTTAAATGTTTTGCCACACTAATTTCAGGTCCTTTTAATTTTTAGGAGATAAATCTCTACATGTTGAATCTTCTTTGTACCTCTCTGCCCATTCTCATGTTTTGCTCCTTAGTATCCTTCCTAACATGTAGATACGTACACCCAGGTTTGTTATGCTTTATTTTATGTATTGTTCTCTGAAGAATGCATAAGGTATATGTCTTATTCTGAAACTTACTTTTTTCTTTTGTATTTTTAAAATACATCCATGTTCATCCATGTGTCTGCATTAACCCCAGAGTCTTAGTTATTATAGCTTTAGTTTTAAAGGATGCTCCAGGTTAAGCAAACCTTCCCCACTCCCATTCCCCATCCCTGGAGTTTAGTCTTCAAACTTGACCTCTTGTTCATGTTCATATGCATTTTCAGATCAGCTTTTCAAATGTCATGTAAGACACTTGAGATTCTGATTGAAATTACACTGATTTAAAAAATTAATTTGGGGAGAATTAACTGTCTTTATAATCTTGAAGCTTTTCATATATGAATATGATATTTTTCTCCATGTTTAGGCCTTCTTTTAAAGAAAAATTTTTTAATTTACATGGAGCATTTTATTTAGAGGAAGGTGGTTTTTAATTTTTTTTTCCTTAAGTGACCTCTTCCCCCAGGGTGGGGCTGGAACTCAGGGCCCCAAGATTAAGAGTTTCATGCTCTACTGACTGAGCCAGCCAGGTGCCCACATGTGTAAGGCCCTCTGTAAGTGTTGTGTATATATGTGTACTAGTATTACCTGCTTTTAAAAGGAATTACAGAACAATAAACATTCAGAAAAGGTGAGATAAAAGTAAATAGAAATGGACTGTTTTTTTTCTTTCAGTATCTTACTTTTGTCTTTTTTCTTTCTGAGTTTTCTTCCTCTGACCCCTTTTACCTTGCTCCCCTGCCGAGTTGTAGATGTCAGTCAGTGGAAGCTTCAAAGGAAAGAAAGACCTAAATGCCCTAGTTCCTCCTCACAAAAACATGACTGGGATGGAAAAAGGTTATATAGCTTCTTCCTTTGAGTAGGTGTCAATTTCTTTTTTTTTTTTTTTAATATTTTATATATTTTTGTGAGAGAGAGAGAGAAAGAGAGTGTGAGCAGGGGAGGGTCAGAGAGAGAGGGAGACACAGAATCTGAAGCAGGCTCCAGGCTCTGAGCTGTCAGCACAGAGCCCGACGTGGGGCTGGAACCCACAGAACATGAGATCATGAGCCACCCAGGTGTCCTGGTATCAATTTCTTTAATAAACATTCTGCATCTGTCATTTAAGTCTTCTCCCTTAAACAAATATTCCATAGTTACAGACATTCTTAAGACTAAACAAAACATCTAAAATTACAGAACATTTAGTTAAAAATTGTAAGTAGTTTAGTCTTGTATTTGAACCCACAGAGAATGTATTTCACATTATGGTAACAGAGTTCTTATTACAAAAAAAAATTTTTTCCATAGAACTTGTGGAGTAGCAAGATATTTATTATTTTGATATTGTAGCACATTAAAAAATGTTTTCTAGCATTCTCATAATGATAATATTTTAGCAACTGTATTTAATGAAATCTTACTTTAATGTAGACAAAGCAAGTTGTTTTAAGAAACCTTAAACAGGTTTCCAAATCAAATAGAGGGCTTGGGTTTTTTATTTAATTTATAGATTTATTAACTAGTGTATTTTATCAGTGCTAAGAGTCAGTTTTACTTTACACTTTAGTATCTCTGAAGTAGAAATATGTCTTTCATTTGAAAAAACATATGGATAGATGTGTAATATGCATATATACATGTACTTATATACATGTATACTCCATATACACATCCCCATGAATATGTGGTCTGTGTATACACATGTATACACATATACATGCATAAATATACACAGTCATGAATATGTTTATACACGTGCACACACACAGAAACGTTTTGGTTTTGATACAGTGTCCTTGGGACTGATACTCAGTGCACGTCAGTATTGCAGACCAGTATCTTTTCTGATAGGTCAGCACTTTTGACCTTTGGTCTGTGCCCCATATTCATTGTTAAGTATTTTATGTATCAGAAATTGTTTGATTTTTCTCCATTTTTAAAATCATGAATAATCTGTTTTTAGGTTGGAAGCTTTCTTAGAATTTATAGCCTCCATACCAAACTTCAGTCAGTGAATTTGGAGAACCAAGCAACATTGTTAGCTCTGGAGTTTCATCTCCATGGGGGTACCAGTTATGGCCGGGGAATTAGAGTCTTGCCAGAAAGTAACTCTGATGTGGATCAACTGAAAAAGTAAGCATATTATACACCCATTTAGAACTTTTAAATGCAGTATTAATTAAGCTGATGTCCAAGATAACTGTTTTTCTGGTCTGGGGTGGGTGGATCTGATAAGTTTTTTGTAATTAGATCCTCATAGGCTACTGTGCCATTATCCATTTGCCTAAATAGATGAACCAAATGAAACTGAAATCAAGTGATTACAGATTCAAATAGCTAAATAGTAGCAGAGCTAGGGGTATAGTGTCGGGTTTCCAACAGCTCCTTGTGCCCTTCTGTCTCTGGGTTTATCCTCTTCTTCCCCCATGGGGCACATTCCCCAGGTACACCAACAAACAGTTGCAACTGGAGCTGAGCTAAAGTTTGGAAAACTTGATACATATCTGGAATTCCAAACATACTTAATCCTGCCATGAAAAAATAATTCTTTCTAAAGTGCTTAGCACCATTAAAATAGGTAACAGAAATGTTTTAGAGTATCATATTTTAAAAACTTAGAAATGTGCCCAGAAAGGGAATAATGCCTTAAGTCCTGCTAAGTATGCAGTCCCTTCTTTCTGAAGTGTTTCCAGTGCTCACTGTGTACAGAAACTTTGTGACCAGTATTCTAGAGGAATAAACAATAAATGTTATGCATGTCTTCAAAGATCTCTAGAAAATGGCCTGTTCAGTAACTTCAAAGGAAATAATATTTTTGTTTTAACGTATTGAAATAGGATGACTTTTAAAACCAATTAAATTAGCTATTTTAATAATCTATCAGTTGTACTTCTTTATTTCTCATACTGCCATATATAGAGCATAGTATTTCATTTTTTGAATCTGGAATAAGACTGTTCAGACAGAATGCCATCCAAGAAATTTCCGGTTTATTTGTGTTTGCCGTATTTCATCATCCTACTGTTTCACTTGTATCTTTCTAAGATCAGTTTTTTAATTTGGGGGATTTTAGAACCCTTAGATATTCTGAGGAAATCTGTAGACCTTCTCCTGAAGATGTACACACATCCCTAATTTTTATACAATTTTAGTGATTTCTTGTTTTCTAAGGATAGAATGAAACTGATCATATTGACCTTGTTTTATGCATCTTGATTTGAAATTATATTCTTCCATTTATAGGGTTTTAGAATCTGCAGATTTGACAACCGTTAATGGTTTTGATGGAATATGTCAATCAGAATGCGAGGACGGCTTTCGGTCTCTTTCAAGTAAGGACAGTTTTTAATGTTAACAGTTTAGTTTCTGCTAAGTAAAATGGGGTTATCAATCCATATTCTTTTTCTTAATATCTTCCCATCTCTGCCTCTTCTCTTTTTTGTTAAATCTGTATTCTTTATAAAGGAATAGGCTAAATCTTTATGTGTCCTGTGCAAAGGTAAACATTATTCTTCCCTTAATTGTATAATTGCATTTTCAATTTGGGATGGTAAGGATTACTTGATTTGTTACATATGTAGTATTTAGATGTATGTATTTATATGTGTGTACATATGTATGTGTATATATATTCATTAAAATTTTATATTTCCTAGGCAGCCATTTTGCTTGTCAGTTTCTAAAATGAGCAGTGATTATTTTTGCTGCTTTATTTCAAAGAGCTCAATTATTGTTTGATCATACATATTTTAGAGATGCATATAGGTCCCAGTTTTTATCAAGTTAATCAAGTATCTAGTTATAAAATCTTAAACACACACTTAGTTTTGTATTTATATTATTGTATACTATTCAAATCTAAATTTTAAAAATCTGTAGGATTTTTCTCCTTTACCGTTTTGTATTAACATCTCCTTGTACATTCTGGGACCTAAAACTATTTTATGAGTATTTTCTTCTTCTATACCAGTAATGGCAAGCATTAAAATTTACATGTATTGCTTGGTGTAGGAAGATACTCAGTGCCTGCATGCATTGTTATTTAATCTTAACAGCATTCCTTTGAGGTTGAAATTATTATGTCCCTTTTACAGAAAGAAAACAGGCTTTGAGTGATAGGGGTCATGAAATTCGCCCAAGGTTACTTAGCTATTAACGAGTGGCAAAGTCAGATTCAAGTGCAGATTATTTGATTTTTTTGTACTTTTTAAAAATATATATATATAGAGAGAGAGAGTATGAGCAGAGGAAGGGGGTGAAAAAGAGAGAGAGGAGAGAAAGTGAGTGAAGGTTAGTTAGACTCCATGCTCAGCGCAGAGCCTGATGCAGGGCTCGATCCCAAGACTCTGGGATCATGACCTGACCTGAAATCAAGAGTTGACAGTTCAACCAGCTTAGCCACCCAGATGCCCTTGGTTTTTAACATACTTTAAATATGTTTTTTTTTTCTCTCTGCCTTAAAACTCCACATTTCCTAGCACCTTGGTGATGGCATTTTTGCCTGATCTGTGATTATTTAAACTACGATTAGGAGGTCAATTTACTTAAATTGACAGTCAATTGGAGACAGCATAATTTGTAATTATACTTTCTGAAATTTCTTTTCTCCTTTTATAAAGATTTTAAAATTATTTTTAAATTATAAAGTTAATAATACGTGTCACAATACCAAGTGACACAGCTTCCTCATGCCTTTATGCTCACTCCTGAAGTCATGTTAATGTGGCTTCTTCAACACTTTCATGTTCACACAAATAAATATTTCTATACACAAACAGATAGGACTTTCCCCTCTGTTTAAAATATTAACAAAAATAGAGGTACTGTACTGTTGCTTTATCAATATATCATAGATCTCCTCATGGGCTAATCCATCTTACCCAAATTCATTATTTTAATAGTTGTGTAATATTTTATAATGTGAATCTAACATTCTAAATTTTACCTATTTCCCATTTGATAGACCTTCAGGTTTCCAGTTTTTTACTCTTATAAATAATGCTTTAAGAGCTATCCTTGAACAATTGTACATTCTTGCTTTTCTTCCTCTAAAATAAACTCCTAAAAGAGTACTTGACAGATCAAAGGATAAGCACATCTTTTATTTTAATAGATGCTGTCAGATTATATGACAAAGTGCCATAGAATTCGTATGCAAATAGTGAAGGAGAATGTCCTTTCCTCACACTCTCAATGGTATTGAAGGTTAACAGGATACATAAATTTTGACAGTTTGGCAGATATAAGGTGATACTTTACTTAGTTTCCTTGAGTACTTGGGAAATAGGAAATATTATATATCTTATCAGCCCAAAAACTTCCTCTTTGAGTTGTCTGCTCTTACCCTTTACCTGCTATTTCTGTTGGGTTTAAAAAAAAATCTTAATCAGTTTGTGGGACACCATGTATATATTTTAATGCATATTTCCTCTGGTCTTCTTATTATTTGCTTTTAAGGTTTTTACAATTGTTTTTACTTCATACAAAAAGGCTAATACTAGGTGGTTAGATTCATCAAAATTCTGCTTAGCCGGCTTATAATGTCCAATCAGGTTCTCCTGTCATGAATTCTTAAGGACATTTGTTAGTGATGTTGAGGAAGAAAGACAATGAATGCATGTTTGTGTATGATGCCACATGAAATAAATTATAAAAACATACTATAAATTTTTTTAAGTTTATTTTGAGAGAGAAGGTGGGAGAGGGATTGGGGGGGGGGCAGCGAGAGTATCCCCAGTATGCCCCATAGTATCAGTACAGAGCCCAATATCAGGCTTCATCTCATGAACCGTCAGATCATGACCAGTAATCAGATGGTCAACCAACTGAGCCACCCAGGTGCCCCCCAAACATACTATAATATGCAATAGAATCTAACCTAAAGTAATTCCAAAATATCGGTACTCGTTTAGTCTCAAGTTCTTCATTTTAGAAAGCGCTATTAAAACTTATTGCTATGTTCGCTACCTTTGCTTTCTTGTTAAAGTAAAATCCTATTTTATGGTGTTCATCAAGTCATCATCTTACTAAATTTAGTAAGCTTATTATCTTATCCACATCTCCATATACTTCTTTCACAGTATATTTTTCCAAAATAATAAAAATGTTCAAACATGCAGAAAAATTGAAACAGTTGTACGGTGAACACTCCCATGCCCACTATCTGGATTCTGTGTGTCCTGTCATGTATTTCTCTCTCTTTTAATCAACCCATCTTATATTTTGATGCATGTCAAAGTAAGTTGCAGAAATAAATACACCTCCTCAGAACTTCAGAATAACATCATTAACTAGAATTCAGTATTTGTTGAGGATTCTTTATTTTTGATGTAAAGTCAAATGCAGTGGACAACTAAAGTGTACCATCCCACAAGTTCTGGCTAATACATAAACCTGCATGACTTATAACCTTTTAAAAATTAAAACATCACCCTTGTTGCAGAAAGTTCCCTCATATTCATTCCCATTCAGTCCAGCCCCAGAAATTCTGAATTTTTCACCGTAGATTGATTGTCTAGAAGTTCAAATAAGTACAATAACATAACACTGTGCTTTCTTACATGCTGCTTTTGAAGTTCATCCATATATCACACATATCACTACCTTCTTCCCTTGTGATGCCCGGTAGTACAATATGTGAGAGACACTGCTTTTAATGTGAGTTTCTAGTCAATGCACCCTTAGGTTTTTAGGGGTGTTTTTTGTTTTTTGATTTTTCTGTGAGACGACTTGGGTGTCTTTGTCAAAAATCAAGTGAATGTAAATGTGGATTTATTTCTGGGCTTTCCCGTCAGAAATACTTGGTAGTATGTGTGAAGTAGGCATTTTTCTCCTTACATTAATTTCCAGTTGTTGTAGCACCAGGGTGTGCCTTCCCTTTGGGTTGTTTTCTGCTTTTTCAGAAACCAAGTGACCATGTAAGTGCAGGTTTATTTCTTGGCTTTCTGTGTAATTCTCTTGATATGCATGTCAGTCTTTATGCCAGTTATCAGATTGCCTTGGCTACTGTAGCTTTATAATAAGTCTTAAAGTCATGTAGGAAGGTAAGTCCGCCAGTTTTATTCTTTTTCAGAGTTATATTTTATATTCTGGATTCTTTGCATTTCCATGTAAATGTTAGATCTCCTGTCTTTTTTTGTAATAAAGCCCCTGCAATTTTGATTAAGAATATTTTGAACCTACAGACCAATTTGGGGAGAATTGATGTCTTACCAGTTTTGAGCCTTCCAGTCCATAAGATGACATATTTTACTATTGTTTAGATTTTCTTCAGGTCTTGTCAACAATGTTATATAGTTTTCAGTTCCACATGGAAATTTTCATGGATTTTAAAACTGTATAATTCTTCCTTTCTCTCTCCTCTAGGCTCTGGATCAGTATCACTGTATGAGGTAGAAAGATGTCAGCAACTATCAGCTACAAGTAAGACTGTGTTTCATTTTTGAAATAAGGCTGTGGTAGTGTGCCTAACAAAGTCTGTCCTTATATTTATCAACTAACTTGTTCTATCAGTTATTGAGAGCAGATATCTATGAGGGCAAAAATATATACATATTTATCTTTTATTTCCATACCTCATCCTAGCTGGCATAAAATGAAACTCAGAAAGATACACATTTTTACGTTGAATATGTATTTTAAGTCCTCTATGTATAAGGTTTATAAAACATATTCTACTACTTAACAGTACAGTGGAGCTTATTTTATTTTGAGAATGTACTAAAATACATGACATAATTTGTATCTGTTCACACTATGAATTTAGCGGTGTGCCTATACAGGCAGTATTCCCTAAAACTTTAGTGTTAGCAGTGATAGTAGATTTGTCAGATGCCCTCTTTCTGTTAGTTCAGCTAAGATGAAAAAAAAATTAAGGAAAAAATATTTTTAAGCACAAGTCTATTAAATGAAGTTCTGTAATATACTATTATAAAAATACGAGTTTCTCATTGGAGAAAGAACACGTAATTGTGAATTGAGGGAAAGCTAGAATAAAGAAACTTGTGGTATTGTATTGGAAAAGGTAGTATCAGTATGGACTCATGGTTTTATAAGTAGATACAGAAATCGATGTAGATGTCTTCATATATACATCCATTTATACATGTGCAGGTGAATGTGTTCATACATGTGCACATAAAACCTCTCTGTCCAGTTAAAGAACTTCACAGTAATGGCACCCACTAGCATTGGGTGCACCTCATGCACAGATCTTGGCTCTAAATAATATTCCCCCTTAAAAAGAATCAGGGCTACCTAGAGAGATAGCAGACTCCAGGATTGAGACAGGAGACTTACAAGACGAATCAAGAACATCTCGTTGTGCCAGAAGGTAAAGAAAGTCTCAAGTTAATTATGGTGCATGTCAAATCTGATACAATTCAAGCATCAAAATAAAAACTACTAGGGATGGAGTAAAACTGAATAGTAGTAGAAATCCATTAGTCTGTGTGGATAGTACATAAAAGAACAAATCAATGAATGAATAAATATGTGAGATTGAGTGGAAAGCTCCTAGTTATAATAGAATGATAACTATAACAAATGTAAAAGGAATGATGAAGTTAGGGGAAAAAATCATTTTGCATCCATGATAGTAATAACTGATTTAGTTGTAAATTATCCATAGATCCTAGTGTTTACTGAGGAGTGAGATACTTCTATTTCCCCAAGTACTTTCTTATTAGTTATAAAGGGTAAAATAATAAATTTATAGTGAAGAAGAAACCTGTTGAACACCACCATAACCAACTGAGCGAAGTTGTCATCCCAAGGAATGAGAACACTGATGACATATATGCCTCTTGTTATAAGGCAGAGAAGGACGCTTCTGTCACTGACAGTATACTGTACGGCCAACAGTGCATGGTCTCTATCCGATCATGAGCAGAACCAGACGCACCCAAGTCAATGGCCTTTACTCCTCAAATATACCAGTGTCATGAAAGACAAAGAAAAGCTGAGGGACCATTCTACATTAAAGGAGTCCAAAGAGACAGGAAAAATAAATGCAATGCATGGTTCGGGATTGGATTCTGGACCCGAAAATAAAAATCTAAGTAAGAACATTTTAGGGACAGTTGGAAAAATTTGAATAATGTCTGTTGATTTCAGTGAAGTTAAAAATTGCACTGTAATATGCCAATGAAATTTCTTCTGAAATATACACTGAAGTATTTAGAGATAAAAGAGCGTGATATCTGGAAATTATTCTTAAATGATTCATATATATATGAAATTATTCTTAAATGATTCATATATATATATGAATCTGTAAGGAGATATATATGGAGAAGGAGCTAACAACAGATGGAGATGAGGAATGTGGCAAAATATTAACAAGTTTGGCTATATAACTTAAATAATTCAGTTTTATTGTATCTTGTTCAGGGGAATTCATATTATGAATATTCTTATTCTTAGAGATTTTTTTAATGTTTTTTATTTATTTTTGAGACATAGCATGCGAGCGGGGGAGGGTCAGAGAGAGAGGGAGGTGCAGAATCTGAAGCAGGCTCCAGGCTCTGAGCTCTGAGCTAGCTGTCAGCACAGAGCCCGACGTGGGGCTCAAACCCACGAACCGTGAGATCGTGACCTGAGCCAAAGTCGGACGTTCAACCACTGAGCCATCCAGGCGCCCCTCTTAGAGATTATTCTAACTAAACATTCTTTTTAGTACTTACAGACCATTACTATTTGGAGAAAACCCCAATATGTGCTATTTTGAAACAAAAAGCTCCTCAACGGTATCGTATCCGAGCAAAATTAAGGTCATATAAGCCCGGACGTCTCTTTCAGTCTGTTAAACTTCATTGTCCTAAATGTCATGCACTGTAAGTATTTTCTGTAATAAAACAGAAGTTTTTATTTCATAATTTTGTGAATATACATTTTCATGTATATCAATCAGTTTAAGTCCTGGCAGTGAGTAAATTGTGACTTTGTATATTGTATTTTGAAACAGTAGTAGCATTTTTAAGAGAAAATGCTAAATTCTTCTAATATTTCTTAGTAACAATAAATGTTGGTGCTAATTTCAGATCTGAAATTCAGTTTAGTAGCTCTGATACATGCATATACACATATACATATTTATATAAAATAAATTTATAAGATACTAGAATGATTACCTACTACCTCAAGACATATTCTGAGTTTATTTTTAATCTCTTTTCTTCTTTTTTATGCTTGACTGTCCTCCCTCTAAATAGATAATATGTAAATCTAGTACATTTTCATTATAATAGTGTGTGCATGCATGCACGCTTCTGTGTGTGTGTATATATATAATTATATAATCCATTAGATTTTTTTGTATATAAATATAATTTTGTGTATCATGTACATTAATATATGTATATTTCCTTTCCAAAATCTAAGTATAATGCTATTTGTAGACACTTTTGATCATCAGACCTCCCTACCCATTTGAGCTTAGAATGATAGTTGGATTTAAATATAAATACAGATTTTAGGTAATTGTTGAAGTACTATTAAATTATTAAATTATAGTTTGTTAAATTCTGCAAAGTCCTATAGCTTTGCCACACAAAACTACCCTCTATGAGCATTTTTTTAAACAAAAAAAAAAGTCACCTCAGAAAGGTCAAGAGGTGTTACCTACAGTTACACAGCTGGTTGGTGACAGAACCAAGGCAAGGACATGGACATTTTGATTCCAGATCATGCCATTTCCGTCATATACATACTTTACCATGTGACTTTTTAAAGTTCTTAGTGTAGGCTAAAAGGAATTGAAAGAAATACTGGTCTATAAGGTTGGTTGCCCTCTGAAAGAGCGATTGCTTAGGTGGTAAGTGGATATTTGACAGGAAGCGGTATCTTTTTCTCCCATGGAGGAGTTTAACATTTCTAACAGAGAAGAATGAATTGGTGTTAGAAATAGTGGTAAGGTCTTTGGTATCACAAAACCAGATAAGGAAATTGCTAGCAGTTAACATAGTTATAATATGGATCTACTTAGCGTGAAGTATCATCAGATCTTTTTCTGTGAATAGAGTCATTTCATCTGCAAAGCGAATTATCTCCATGTTTTAAAATAAGTAGCTGGCTCATCAGCATATAAACAAATTTGTCTTAACTGGATAATTTGTTAAATTTTAATTTCCAAGCATATATCAATTGTTTTGTATTATTTCATTGTCAATGATTTTAGGCAAGAAGTTCCACATGAAGGTGATTTGGATATAATTTTACAAGAGGGTGCAACTATAACCCCAGATACCAAACTACAAAATACATCATTATATGATTCTAAAATGTGGACCACTACAGATCAAGGAGAACGAAAAGTAGTTGTTCATTTTGTGAAAAACAATGGTATTCTCCCACTTTCAAATGACTGTCCGATTTTGATAGAAGGTAAGGTATTTAAATTACTGTTTTATTAGAATATAGCTTTTGCTTATTTCTTTCTCTGATTAGTGATTGTTAAATATATTTTAGGGGCAACCTAGGACATACAATGTCAAAATATTGTTAATTTAAATTACATAAAATAGAATATACCATATATTATAACAAATAGATTTAAGTATATACATACACACATATAAATTAATCTGAATTACATTTTGAAGTCATATATTGAACTCAAGTATTTGCATTTGTCCGTCTTGTTGAATTCCTGATATAATCTTAATCAGATTCAAGCTCATGGTTGAGCAGTGTTTAACCAAGAGCTGCTTCTGATGTACAGTTGCTGTTATCTTGGCCTCTGGATGTCACTGTTGTTCCATAAAAAATAAAAATGAAAGTCATCTCTTGTTATTTAAGTCAAGGAAGAGACCCTTGAAATAAGTAAAGATAACTTGACAGGTTTTATTTTTTTTTTATATATACAATTTATTTTTTTAACATATGCAGTTATTTTCCGTCATTTACAATACAGTAGTT